>NC_090265.1:1592124362-1592726362 GCF_040414725.1 Anabrus simplex
TATACATTTATTGTTTCATGTCCAAGCACCGTGAGCAAGGTTCCCCTCTGTTTCTCTTGCTTTCTATGCCCGAGCCTATTATTCTCTTAAGTATTCTCTCCTCCTCAATTCGTCACACATGAACCTACCACCGAAGCTGATTCATAAGCATCACTTAACGCTTAAATGCACAGCACTGCATATGTGCAAAGGAGAATTGAATGTTTAATGTTTATTGCATCTTCATTACGAGTTTAAAAGGGTGCATTTACTTCTACCTTGCAGGCGAAATTGCTAGGTGTCGCAAAAAATGAACAATTATTATTATGTGACATTTTCTTGCTAATCAGCTGGAGTGAAGTGCAAACTTTAAACATTCAATGTAAAACAATGAAAATGCTCTTTACTTCACAGAATTCTTGAGCAAGGACATCCCTAAGGCAGAAATGTGGCAGTGGCTACAGTAATCGTACAGCTTTGCACATATCGGTACGTAAAACATTCAAAACTCTTAACATTTCGACTGATCCAATTAAATAAATAAATAAATAAAGTACCGTAATTAATTAAAAATATTTTGACATAAATTTTTTTAATATTTTTCTGAAACGGTAATAATGTATTGTTGTTGGAATGAAAAACCATAATATTTGAAAGAATGAATTGCGCATTTAAGGGTTAATCTAACAAGTTCATTCTTAGTGTATATCATCTGCGTCTTTTTGTCAACTATCGTGCTCGCTACTATCATATCTGTTACATCCAGCTATAACATCGTGAATTCACCTAGTTTTAATTTCCGTAAGCAAAGTCGGCTTGAAGGCAGAGCTTCCGCTGTTAGCTTCTCTACATCTCGATTATATTTCACTTACCATACTGCGATCCTAGGAGAATACACGTCCTAAGCTCTCGAAATGATCCACCTGTTCTAGTTTAGTATTCTCTATCTCACATTCAGTCCACTTCGGCTTCTTGTCAACTGACATCACATTAGTCTTGGAAATGCTGATTTTCGTATCATACTGGGTTTATTTTCTAGCAGCAAAAGTGCAACCTTTCAACGCAGATGAAGTCATTAGCTTAGAACAGGCATTGTAAATTGAGAGCGAAATGCCTTCGGAGCCAGTTTGCTCCCAGCTCTTGAGGGACGAAAGCAGCCTAGCGAGCACGTAGGGGAAGTGCATGACGTAGTATGTACTGACGGCCAGTGGCGCAAGTACAGTACGGCCAAGGTATGCAACCCGCCTGACTGCTGCTCTCTTGTCACGTGACAAACACCCGTCCCGAGCGGAGCAAGTAACACCGGTTCCCTAGAGCAACTACGTGATGACGTCTGGCTTAGAAAACCTGCTTACTACGTCTCTACCCAACCGAATTCCTCTCTACCATTATAATCTTTTAGCCAATATTGCAGCCACCATTTCATTCATTGTATAACAGTGTAAATGTGAAATTATGAATTCTATTGCTTTTTATGGACCGGTATTTATGGTTCCATCTACGCCACGGAACTATTAACCTGAGCTAAATGTGTACGAACAAATCTGTTCTCCATTTTGGGCTGTAAAGTCAGCGAAATTCAATTAAACAGCACTCTACTTTTTATTAGACTGGGGAGGGGAAGGAAAACGTAATTCACAAAGTAAATATGACTTAATGTGCATTTCATGCCTTGACTTAATGCTCCAGTGACTCGGCGAAGACATTACTTTGTAGGCTGCACAACAGGCCGTTCATTCTCTCCCTTGCTCAAGTACCCTGCCTGCCATCTTCAAAATCCCTTCTCTTCCTTCTTATTTCAAGATCTCTTCTGGTCTTTTGCTCTGTCAATATCAACTTTCAAAGCTCGTTCATCGGTTTAATAAGCTAGATTTGTGGTCCCTGAGTCGAAAAGTTTTAAAAAGCTTCACGAAGATGTGGGAGAGGGGAATAAGGGACAGGGACGAATGTCTCCGTTATTTTCTCGTCTGTGGATGTCTTATTTACAGTCTTCCTTCAGGCTTGGTTTGAAGTCTTAATAGGTCCCAGAACGACTCTAATACAGTATGCTGCATGTTCCCAAGAACAGATCCATTAGAGCGAAACTTTGCTGTCATTTGTTCAGCTGCATCGTTATTGGTACGATTACGAGCAGAAGGAACGTACAGTATGTCCAGACATCCACAAGCACACATGTGATTCGGATATAAAATGAGGGCGAAATAGTTCGTAAAGTGCTTTTCAATTAGTAACAAACAATATGAACACTACATATGGGAATATATGGGATTACATCATATTTTATCTATACTTTCATCACACCATCATATTCCGGAGTTGCGCACAGGCAATTGAGGTCTATTGCAAACCAGTTCGTACGTTATAATGTTCATCACCTTATTTAATTTGCCAAGTGAATTTACTGATGGTCTCATTATTTAATTAATTTTTGTAATCTTAAATTCCTGCAGCATTTTCACTTTTACCTGACGAACTTAGAGGTCAGACCTTGCAGCACTGGCCTTCTGACTCCAGGTTGATAGATTCGATCCAGCTCAGAAGCGTGGTATTTGACGATGCTCATATATGTCAGCCTCATGTCGATAGATTTACAGGCATGTAAAGCAACTCGTGAGGTACAACATTCTGGCACCTTGGCGTCCCCGAAAACCATGAAAGTAGGTAGTGCAACGTAAAACTAAAACATGATGATGATGATTGTATTTTTTACCTAATATTACTTGATGATATTCGAAAGTTTCCACAATACACTGTTGCCAATGTCTGCTATTAAAATTCCGTTAGAAAGAATTGTGTTTCTGTATTCTTCACGATGCGTATAAATTGGACCTGATCATGAATCGGGTACTGTACACACGAAGGTATCTTATCACGTATTTTTACTTATTTTTATTCAAATTAACAATATTATTTCCTGTTGACATCACCGATGTTCTTTAATACCTCGTGACTAAGACATTTATCTTAGAATCACGACCACTTAGGGAAGCTATCGTCTAAAGCCATTATTGTTCAGGTTACGGCAATTCAGTCGGTTTCTGGTATGGGTCGACAAAGAACACTTTAGGTATCGTCACGTAGTTTCAAGGTAAGCCAGTCATAACCCAGCAGATGTCCCTAAAGACGGCCAATTGAGAAATTGAGGCCCATTTTCCATACAATGTTTTATTTCAATCGCCATCTCACTCTTCATTTGGTCATCAAATGTTAGTTCTATAGGTTACCTCCAGACCTCATCTATATGTTCTTTGATCAGCTGTTTAAGCATATTGACGAAATTGCACTGCGCTACCTCTATTCCTTTGATGTTGTTTATAACAGAGAAACCATCCGAAACTGAGAAGACGTACTGCAAAGCTATTTTCTAAAGGCACCTGAAGGCACGGATATAATCAAGATTTAAAGCTATGTCACAATGAAATATAAATTTGATGGATTGTTATTGTGCTCTACTTCACACTGTTCTTAAAATATAGCTCCATTTCGTGCTCAGAGGCGATGCCTTTTTTTTTTTTTTTGCTAGGGGCTTTACGTCGCACCGACACAGATAGGTCTTATGGCGACGATAGGATAGGAAAGGCCTAGGAGTTGGAAGGAAGCGGCCGTGGCCTTAATTAAGGTACAGCCCCAGCATTTGCCTGGTGTGAAAATGGGAAACCACGGAAAACCATCTTCAGGGCTGCCGATAGTGGGATTCGAACCTACTATCACCCGGATGCAAGCTCACAGCCGCGCGCCTCTACGCGCACGGCCAACTCGCCCGGTACGATGCCTTTCAAAGCAAGATATTTAGCATATAACGAAACATATGAACTTGTCTCAAATTTATCTTCAGATCTCAGTCTAAAACTGACTGATATTTCATTCCAACGCTGTTTGTAGACAATGGAACAGAAGTAGCACCAATCACTGAAGATGAGGCGGAAGAAGATGGAACATCATTAATTGATGGACACATAATATTAGGAATACAAGCTGAAGGAGTAAAAAATAGGAATGCGGAAGGGAAGAACACTACAGAAAATAAAAACAAACTTATCATCGAATGAATGAAATTTCGAGGAAAAGTGACAAACACTGCAAAAACTGGGACCATATGTTAATATGAAGTACTTTCATTTTATTATCATAGTGTCGTAATTGCCTGTGCATAGCTTGAACAATTTAGCAAGTGAAATGATTGTTTTTGATTTCAACATTGATAAAAGGACTGCAGTTATGTACAAGAAGGAACCCTTAGCGCTTGCATTTCAAACTCTCATTTCAAATTATTCTGAAGGGTTCTTCTCCCGTTACGTCGAATCAATTGAACATTTAGCATCATATATCATATATAACCATTATGTTAGAAACATAAGTTATTTTTCGGGACAGCTAAAGCACTCTCACGTTGGAAATTTCTTCACCTCAGTTTATTAAATATTAATATTTAGCCCGTAAGACATTCTTCCCTAGAACTCCTCAATTAGACATGAGAGGACTGAGGGGATCTTTTTCGTATGTTGGTCGTCCTGGTGCAAGAGTTTGGGTTCGACCGTCGAGTCTTACATTAAATACTTCAGTCTGAGTAACTGTCTCATCTGTATTCATCAACCGAGTGGATGCGCGGTTTGAGTCACGTAAATGTCAGCTTGAATTCGGGAGATAGTGGGTTCTAACCCCACTTTCAGCAGCCCTTAAGTTTGTTTTCCATGGTTTCCCATTTCCGCACCAGGCAAATGCTGGTGCAAATTAAGGCCACGGTCTCTTCTTTCCCATTTCTAGTCCTTTCCTATCCCATTATCACCATAAGACTTATCTCTGTTGGTTCTACCCAAAGCATTTTTTTAAATCATGTGTACTCTGAGAAGGAAGGGTATTATATTTTCTGTCATTCTATATATTTAGTAAATACAATTTTTAGAATCATTTATAGAAGGTGAATGAATTAAGCCACACTGTGTCACAAATTAATCCAGCCTGCACGCTTCGTTATACTGAATTGAAGGACATTAACATAGATGGTGAAAGAGACTATTCATGGTATATTAGTATAATAATAACAAAACGGATCCAACGGGAGAATACTCGCCGAGATTGAAACTGCATGAACAAAAATGAGTCATAATTTCTGAATTGTAAGATATTAAATTTGTACCTCCTTTGAAGCGCTCATATGTCAGGTCCGGGACACAATATTTCTCACCATTCGACTTTATTTAATATAACCAGAAGGTCACTTTCTTTATTGAAATGTCAGTGAGGAAGCTCCATTGAATATCACCTTCATTATCTTAATGTTCCTCGGATGGGTACGTCCTCGTCTGATAAATGACTTGTCGGGCTCGTACAATGTGACTTACACATGATGACAAAATGTGTTCCTTTTATAATAGTCTCCACGCATGCATGATCGGAGCTCCATCTCCTTCACAGTCCACTGACTCCCAATGCCACGTCACTCCACATTGATTAAAAGAAGATGGCATTTAACGCACAAGTCGATTTAGATTATTTTACGTATGACTGAGCTCATATTGAATGCTAAGTGCATGAAGAACAGCCTCTTCTTCAGAATCTCCTGACCATGAACATGGATAGATGTTGTCTGCTTGCTTCCCTCTCTTGAAAGCACTCCGTGTGTTTGCACAGGCATAATTCTAGCTATGCACGAAGCTCTCACTCAATTGTGCTACACTATCCTGAAAAGACAATGATATTCGAGATTTGCCTTCCGTGGTTCAAGAGTTGCTTTTAAATTCTATAGTATCCACTGCCCAGTCCGGGTTTAGTTTCTTTCCCTTTCTGACTCTCTGGATTTCTCTCTCTCTCTCTCTCTATCTCTCTCTCTCATGAACACACACATCATGCCAGGCGTGATGAACACATATTCTCCCGTCACCGAGAGAACCGAACCTGATGTAAACAAAGAAAAATGTGTATCCGTATGTATCCATCCGCGGTCTAACGCTGATTGGAGAATCACTGGGCTAGTTCCGAACACATGGCAGGAACCACGTGGGCAGTCTTGAAACTGTCGTTACTTCGCTTGACTGCGGCTAATACATCAGGATTAGCTCCTACATAGACTGTTGCCGGATACCACTGACGTCAACATGTACAGTAGTTGACAGGCAATTGTGTTGCGGATTACGGCACAAATTATACTCACTGTCCGCGAAAAATAAACAACAATGAATGATAAATGGCATCTTGATATTTAACATATCAGAAAAGAAAGATAGATTTGAATTTATGGCCGAAACGTAAATACGTAATAAATCAAACATAACAGCGCATATAAGTAAAACTTCACACATTTAATATTCTAATCAAGTAAAATTCTAGCGAGGAACTTAGAAGAGGCAACATTAAAACAATAAAATGTACAGTACCGGTACTTTACCTAATCAGAATATGATAAAGGACGAACGCCTTCCAAGTAAGCGCTTCTTCGATTTCCCAGGTGTTCTTACCAATCCTTGGTGCAGTCATTCGCTGCGTGCGGTTTTAATGCTCCACTCCGAAACACAAGTGAAATCGGATGTCAGTTTCGCAAATCCTTTAAAGTTAAAGTCGGGTATTTCTTACAAAATTTATGAAACACATTCAATGCAATTGCCTTCTCGCCACTTTTCAAAGATTTCCCTTTGCGATGCTTAACGAACTCAACTCGGTGATCCACATTGAACAAGAACAAGTAATGTCTCACTCACTCACTCACTCACTCACGCACTGTACTGCTTGCTTCCCAAGCTCACAGCTTAACAAAATGGCGGGTCAAGCATGAGCGAATGCGTCCCTCGTGCTCTTCAATTTGAAATGCTTGTTTTTTTAGTTCCGTTTGGGCCTATTATGGACCACGTGGTTCTTATCTCTAGCAGCTTTCTTCTTTGACCAGTACTCCTTCATTCTTGCACTGTGAATGTCTTTTCGCTCCTGAGTCCATTTCACACCTCCTCCCGGACGTACTTTTTTTTCTGTTAGTGACTGGAGAGAGTTTGATGTTCTGATCAACGTTCTGTACCTATTCCTGTCATAAATTTCACTGGGAGCAATGTCCAATTCTTGAAGGTCTTTTCTGACGAGTCTTTTTCTCCATGTTGCGAGAGTTAAGCAAAAAGTTTAGGGTGGTTACCCGCAGGTAACAATTTGTTAACTGTCAAGGTTGTAAGCCTTGAAGCCCCCAGCACTGATCTGATCGCCGACCCAACTTCCCGCTGGGATTGGTACCCAACCTTCCACTGGGTTGCTCGGCTTAGCAGGGGCACCTCTTGCAGGTTATGTGCTGGAGTTGGAGTGAAAGAGGCTAGTTGGATTCTCTTGCTGAATCCAATATCTTCATGTTGCAGATGATTGGCAACAACGCATTTCACTCCCATTTGCCAGAGTCATAATGACTCCTCCCAGGTTGATTCCCAGGACCCGCTTGTTTATTTTAAATAACATTGAATACAAATAGTTTTTTGTATATTTCTCTCACTTAAAATTATTTGAGGAATTATATTTCGGACATTTCTCATCTAGGATCGCATTAGCCATGATGTGGCTAACGAACTAGTTTCATGTCTCCGCGTAGGTGTCCCGCGGCAGCACTAACCAATAAACGTTAACCCAATCACGTGCTTATGTTTACATCACGACTGGTTCTCTCGGTGAAATCTGTATAGCACCCTATTACATAGACCTACAGCTGCAGAGATTGAAACTCCATAAACGTCGGGAAATCTCATAGTTGTTACTACGCAAAAAATTCTCAAACTGAAGACTCCATCCTACCTTTATAATGCATTTAAACACATGGTATTGGTACATAACAGAGATAATAGGTTTACAAAATCTACCCTTCAAATTCACCTCCGCCGTACCACTAAATTTAACGAATCTTTTTTTTGCACCGCATCGCGTATCTTTAACATCTTTAATCTTCACCGTTACGCAAATAACACCTACTGTACTCAAGTAAAGCAGCCCTTAACATCTATCTTACTGGAGGAGTACGCAAGGGGCTGAGATCAGGCATTCTTGTGTGTAACAATGAGAATATATATATATATTTCTTATAAAATTGTTTTACTATCTGTTTAAGCTTTAGATTCTTGTAGTCTAAAATAATAAATAGGCTTAATGTTTTACTATCTTACTATTAAACTAGCAT
Organism: Anabrus simplex; assembly: GCF_040414725.1. NCBI lineage: Eukaryota > Metazoa > Arthropoda > Insecta > Orthoptera > Tettigoniidae > Anabrus > Anabrus simplex. The sequence goes on from NC_090265.1 coordinate 1,592,132,479, forward strand.
ATGTACCCGTTCTTCGCACGGGAATTGGTAATCGATTTCACGTTTTCTAAATGAATTTATGCGAAGTTACATGACTGTATTGAAACGTCTAATACGGCAAGTTAAACTGATATTCTTCTACGAAAGCATGTGGCAGTAACGTAAAGTGCGATAAAGCTGAACAAATTGGAGACAGAATGGTGTAGATCACAGAGTTAATGGAACGATACAGTTCCTGGTCCGAAGTTACGCGTAATTCTCCCTATTCCTCGGTTACATATTGTTGTTCATCTGAAACCGGGAGTGACACTGTGGCTGAAGAATCATGAAACCAATCGTTGACGATAACCTCCCTTATTATCTATTATGTCGTAAAGATTAAAATGGCTCTTTAGTAAAACTTTTAAACCTAACTTGAAATCATATGACAGTCCATTAATAATAACTGCCTTGTTTTCCTCCTATTGAAAAGGTGCATATGAGAAAAAACAACTTATTAATTGATTTCCCCTTAATCTGGTAGTTCCCCATGAAGGTTGGTCATGCATATTTTGCGGGGGAGTAAAATCACTGTTTCAAATACCAATAAACCTCTAAACAATCCAGGATTTAGAAATAATATTGACCCTAATTCCTACCCAAGGACAGATTTGAAGTTTGGTAGAAATATATACAGCAGTTTCCCAGTTATAAGAAGTCAACAAAAGGACAAACAGACAAATCGATAAAAAAAAAAGCTTTTAAAATTTCCACTCAAAGTTATTAATCATCGTATCGAAATGATGCACAGGAGAAAAAGTTTTAGAATTTGATTTCCATGAAAGCAGGTAGATTTTAATAAAGTTTGGTTGTGTATATTTTTTGGGAGTGCAAAAATCAAGGTTTCGATTTCGTATAAACCACCAGTCAGTTCACGGATTTAGAAACAACATTGGTCCTTAAACAAGCCCAAGGACAGGTGGATTCTAAATATGAAGTTTGGTAGAAATATATCCAGTAGTTTTCAAGTTATAAGAACTCAGACAAACAAACAGACAAACGAAACAGAAACCAAAGCTAAATAGTATATAGACGGTCATAATTACAAATGAAACGGATAACTAAATGAAAATTTCGCCAAAATAGTCAATGTACAGACACACGGCCGTTACGATTTTATATATGTAGATAATATTTGCTTTAATTTTACTGGATTTGGTATCTTGACTTTTTAAGTTTAATGTAATATGTTAATATTGTACCCGTAAAAAGTGTTCATATCATTAAGGCGCTTGATATTAAATTAACGAGCATGATTCTTAACCTAGGGAGTGGCTTTATCATTGGAGCTGGTACAGAGAGAGGTATAGTTATCAATTTGAGAGATTATTTTGATAAATTGAGTTTATTTATCATCAAAAGCAAGTTCATATCACCTTCGTACAGCAGCGTGGAAGTGTCGTGGCTGGTTGGTACCTCCAAGTCCTGGGATGGTGCTGGACATCGACTGGGCAGGGACCACACCTGCTCCGATGAGGAGTTCTGGAATGTATCGAGGTTCTGGAAGTGTCTCGACGTACTTGAATGTCTCGAAGATTGGCACACGTTCCTGGGTTCGATGTGAGACGTAATTCACACTTGAGTTTTCTGCACGGCACTCCACACATTCATGGCACTGTCTGAATAGATATAACCTTTTAATGATTGTTACTGCACTCTGGATATTAAATCAAAACGTTCTGGAATAATCACTCGAAGAACAAGATGATTTTGACTTTGTACCGGTAGAAATGCAAGTTCATAATGCAAGCTTACTGTAAGTCAGAATGTTCTAGAGGATTACTGTCACTACAGTTCTAAATGCATAGTTCTGAAGATTTAAAACACATTGGCAATGAACTGAATAAATAGCACTCGGAAACTAATATTTGAAAGAAAAAGTCTAATTTCATAAATTATGGATTCACTCAAAATACTGGAAAGTTCTAGGCTTTCTGGGAACGCGACATGCGTATTCTGAATTGTCACAGTCTTTAATGAGGATAAAAATCAAAACACAAGTCCCAGTGCAGCACTCGGAAAGTATTGCATATTTCACAATTAAACGTAATGTTGAACGTCCCCTAAGTTCCACAGTTTTTACAAGACGTAAGTTCAATGAGGCACTTGGGAAAACAAGTCATATCGTTCACATGAAAGTTTATGTTGGTAGGGCACAAGTTCATCCTACACGCTCGGAAAATGTCAATGTTCCAGAAATTGATTCACAAAATACAAGTTGGAATAAGTTCGAAACGTAAGTTCAATGTGGTACACAACACTCGTGAAAATTCAAAGTCCTTTCAATCGTTGTCGAATAACTAAGTCCCTATGTGGCACTTCAAAAAAATAACAAAGTTCCAATGTATAGAAATAACAAAGTTCCAATGTGTCAAAATATTAAAGTCCCAACACGACACTCGAGGAAAATAAAGTTCCGATGGCAATGTTCCAGTATGTCACCTTAAGAAAATAACTAAGTTCCAATGAGACGCTTCAGAAAAATAACAAAATTCTTATATGGCACTTTAAGAAAATATCAAAGTCCAATAACGATGCACGAAAAATAACAAAGTTCCAATGTGTCAATATGACGAAGTTCCAACACGATGCTCGCAGAAAATAACTAAGTCCCAATCAGGCACTTCAAGAGTATGTTAAAGTCCCGACACAGCACTTAGAGAAAATGCCGAAGTTCCAATACTTGGATTTCGAAGACTGTCAACTAGAAGTTCATTCTCCTCCTGTCACCCGTGTCACAGAGACCGCGGAGTGACAGACACTGAATTCGTAGGTCGGGCGGTCCTCCTTTTATACACGTTCGCATGGATGTGTCTAGAACTCGGGTATTATCTACCCTTATAACTTCTATAATACTCGGTGGAGTTTCTTGAAATCTTGACAGATGACGTCCATTGTAAAGGTTTTTAAGATGGCAGTGTCAAAATAGCGATAAAGTAGCTCAAAATGTACTTTTGAGGGTGAGCTGGAACATTACCATATATGGCACGAATAGCTGGCTTACGGCGGCCACGTCACTCGCTGGGTACGTCACTGCGTTCGGCGGGCTGCCTACCTTCCACCTCGCGCGAAGTTCAACAAACATACTTCGGACTTCTCTAGTAGCGGCGTTCCCGGTACAATATTTAGATAGCACGTACATGAACCTGTATAATATTATATAAAGACGCTATATAAACGGGCTTTTCAGCCTCAGTGGCATGTAAATTATCAATAAATTCAATTCCAATTCTCAATTAGAATGAATTACTTTTATTTACTACTGTTTCTTCAATTCTTGTACCTCAAAAACAGTTTTTTTTTTGCTAGGGGCTTTACGTCGCACCGACACAGATAGGTCTTATGGCGACGATGGGATAGGAAAGGCCTATGAGTTGGAAGGAAGCGGCCGTGGCCTTAATTAAGGTACAGCCCCAGCATTTGCCTAGTGTGAAAATGGGAAACCACGGAAAACCATCTTCAGGGCTGCCGATAGTGGGATTCGAACCTACTATCTCCCGGATGCAAGCTCACAGCCGCGCGCCTCTACGCGCACGGCCAACTCGCCCGGTAAAAACAGTTTTTAATGATGATTCAGTTTCAAACCATGTACTAATGAAAATGAAAATCCAGAGACTTTTTTCCAGTTTTAACCGGTTCAGGAATGGAATTAATGAAACTCACATCTAGCGGTGAGGATGGGAATGGTGCCGGCTGCTGAAACCTGTCGCCTCTGGGACAATGATTAATGACTGACAGATGAAATGAAATGATATTGGAGAGTGTTGCTGGAGTGAACGATGACAAGGAAAACTGGCGTACGCGGAGAAAACCTGTCCCTCCTCCGCTTTGTTCTGTACAAATCTCACGTGGAGTGACCAGAATTTGAACCACGAAGCTCAGCAGTGAGAGGCCGATGCGCTGCCGCGTGAGCCACGAGGCTCTGGTGACCTACTTATATATGATTTATTCGACCTACACATCTAATATAAATTTTTGTCAGACTGAGTTGCTATGGCAGAGCCTTCTGAACTCATATTTGCAGATTCGATACCTTTTCAGTCCGCTGGTATTTAAAAGTGTATAAATTAATCAGCCTCATGTCGGCATATTTACCAGTACGTAAAAGCACTGAGTTCGACCTCCCTTCAATCCGTTGGTATCTGATGGTGTTCAAATAGGCTAGAGTACTTTTGATAGATTAGCCGGTATGCAAATAAACCTCTTGTGGGACGAACTTCCGATATCTCGGTGTCCCCAAAAACATTGAAATTAGTTAGTGGAACGTATAAACAATTACATTTTAGCAGAGGATTTATTATTATTTGGTCTAATAATAGTTCATAATCCAGTTAAGCAAGCTAAATACTGAAACGCTTAAGTATGTTGTCTGAAGATTAAAATTTACTACAGCAGAACAATTCAGTTGGCTGTCCTGCAGATGTGGTCAAGGACATGTTAGTAAGAACAAGTTGTTCGCTAGTCTGTGTTAGTCCACGGTTCGTTAGTAAGCGTTTTTTCTTTTGTGATTTAACCACTAGGTGTATTATTGTAGCATATCGTCGTTGCCGGGACAAAACCTCCTATGTGATAATATTTTTAGAGATATAATGACCCGCAGCACATATATTATGAAGAGCGAGAGTGCCTTGACAACAATCACACAATAATGCACCTTAGATGACAGAACCTTACCGGCGAAAGTTCTAAGCTAAAATATTTCACATAGGAGGTTTTGTCCCGGCAACGACGATATGTTTCCTATCAAACAACATAATTTACTTAGGTTTAAAAGGAGTTAATTAGTCTGCAATTACAAATGAATTTTCCGAGTGTCAAATTTAAGGCACTTAAAATAACCCATTCTATGCGTGAATCAATGAATGTAAGTTATCGTAACAATTTGACGTACGAAACTAAAGTAAGGTATATTTTTCTTACAACAAAAACTTGAGATGGCATTGCATTAATGAGAAAATTATGTTAAAATACCGTCGATACCTTAAAGAAACAAATAGATACTTAGTATGGCTTTGTAGAAGACACTACTAAATAATTAAGTGTATATAAAATAACTGGAACACGACCTAAAGTTTAATATCCGTCACGAAATTGCCAGGTGACAGTATTAAGAAGACAACAAAAGTGGACAGTTACAATACCATCTCAAGATGATCCCCGCACTATTTACTCGTATGTATAAGTTTCACGATAAATAATAGACTACCTTCGAATGATCCAATGAAATGGCTATCACACATAGATTAAGGGAACTGTTGCTGTTGCATATTGTTAACATATTAACATCGCTTTTTTCGATTACCCACTCACGGAGACAAGACTCCTTCCAGAACACAAACACTGCATCATTCGTGTACATTGGACAACTCTCTTTAACCCCTCCCTCATCACCATTTATATTCGTAACAGAATCGGGAAAGGATATTCTTTGAAGTTAGCAGGGTACACGCCAACAGACTTGAAGAATATTGTTGCGAATAAAACACTGCCTGTTTTATCGCTCTAATGTACTTCAGGATGACCCACTAAATTCACACACACACACACACACACACACATACACACTTCTATTGAACCATGAATGCCCACCGGGCGAGTTGGCCGTGCGCGTAGAGGCACGCGGCTGTGAGCTTGCATCCGGGAGATAGTAGGTTCGAATCCCACTATCGGCAGCCCTGAAGATGGTTTTCCGTGGTTTCCCATTTTCACACCAGGCAAATGCTGGGGCTGTACCTTAATCAAGGTCACGGCCGCTTCCTTCCAACTCCTAGGCCTTTCCTATCCCATCGTCGCCATAAGACCTATCTGTGTCGGTGCGACGTAAAGCCCCTAGCATGAATGCCCACACTCACTAATTGCTGGCTATTTACAAATCTCCGCCCTTTCCACACAGCAGGCGATCCGGTCCGTGGTATTACCTGAAAAGGCTATAATTTTATTGACAGGTTTGCCTTACTTTCACTTCTCCAAGCCCAGTACCCCTCACCGCAGGTGCGTGCAGACAACTAGTTTTGAACACAGCGCTGCTGGCCACAGCACACACGATGACTGTTTAACTAATATTCAGACAGGCTGTTCTACTCGGCACGCGGTAGTAATCCCATCTGTGGAGATGAGTGGCAGTACAGCAGACAAAGCACATCACAACAATAGTCACTGTAATGTGTAATGTTATTGTTGATCCGTTTTATGGGCTTTCGCTATTGTAGGCCTTCACATTGAGTTTTCTTCAGACTCTGTGATATTACGGCTTCTACTATAAAGTAAGTGAGAGCCTCCGTCGCTCACGCGGCAGCACTGGGTTTCGTGGTTCAAATCCCGGTCACTCCATGTGAGATTTGTGCTGGACAAAGTGGAGGCGGAACAGGTTTTTCTTCGCGTACTCCGGTATTCCCTGCCTTGTTTCATTCCAGTAACACTCCCTATTATCATTTCATTTCATCTTTCAGTCATTAATCGTTGCCCCAGGGGAGTGCGACAGGCCTCGGCAGCCGGCACAATTCCTATCCTTGCCGGAAGATGGGGACTTCATTCATTCCATCCCTGATCCGGTCAATGACTGTAAAACAAGTGGTAGGTTTTAAATACGCACGTATAAAGCAAGTCTTCTTTCCCTTTTCATGGCTCCCTCTTGTTTTATTTTTCAAGCGAATGTTCCTTTGCGATTTTTTTCTCATTTTGATAATTAACAAAATGAATATGATTATAATCATATTCACAATTTTCTTTGTCGATATGGGCTGATGGGAATGCAGTTTTTGTCTTATGACAATCGCGACAAAAACTATCACTATTGCCATTTAACACGATTGAACAATATTTTTCAATGTTAGCGATGCTCAGTGGTGATATGTACTAAGCAACAAAGACGTAAATTCATGAATGTTGTTGTCAAATACAGTACGGTAAAATTGTGCAAGGCATAAATGATCGTAAATGTCATTCTATATATATATATATATATATATAGTATTTATGGATAGGACCACGAATAACATATTTTAGAAACAAATTTTAGGCCTTCCCTATATGATCATTTAACACAGCGTGAATAAAATTAATTATAGCCAAGACTGTAGTTCCTTACTCTCTGACTTCGCATGCCTATTTTCATCAAATTCTGTTCCCCCATTTTCTCGTGGCACTGCATTTATATGGACTAAGTCACAAAATCTAAATTCATGAATATCTCTGTTATCGTAGCCGGTACGGTAAAACTGTATAAGACATAAATGATCGGAAATTGTATTCGATATAGGTTTTGTTATGTAGTATTCATCGATAGGACGACTGTTGTTGTTGTTGTTGTTGTTGTTTGAGTCATCAGTCCATAGACTGGATTGATGCAGCCCTCCATGCAAGCCTATCCTGTGCTAAACTTTCCATTTCATCATCTTCAGGGCTACCGACAGTGGAGTTCGAACCCACTACCTCCCGGATGTAAGCTCACAGCTGTGAGCCCCTAACCGCACTGCCAACTCTCCCGGTAGAAGGAGGTTGCAATTGTTGCTTTTGTTGTCCTCCAATTCCGTCACCATCATTGATGTTAACAACAATATAAAATTCTATACTTGACTATGTAATCAGAAAAAATACAAAGAAAAAACATTAGTGTCGGCATTTGATTCTGCAACTGTGCTTAACACTTTATTATGAAAAAGTATCGGCTGAATATTGCTCAGTATATACTGACATACTGGTACTTTCTCTCGGTGAGTGTGAGACGAGACATGACTTAATCTTCAGTGCAGTTCATCTCCAAGGATACTGTTGCCTCGAGGTACACTTTTAATTTCACTGGAGTATCTGAGGCGTAAGCCATTGCACTTAGCTCAGAAATAGATGTGGCTGCCATGACAATGAATTCTTCGATAAGTCACAGTGCTAACACGACACAATACAGACGAGCTAAAATATTAAAGATGTGCTGATTCATTCGCTGTTTCCCTGTTGTAATATATAGGGAGTGCCGTAATTGTACGGTAGTCACAATGCCTATTAGGTTAAATGGCGCGCCACTCTTTTAGCGATCTGAACACAAGAAGCAGTGGGGTAGAAGTGGGGAACTTATTAGTCGCGCGTAAGGCGAGCTAATGGAGCTGATGTAATGCTGATAACGACAAGTCCAATTACTGTGGGGAGATCAAGATGGCACCTCCCACACGATTAGAGCCTCCAATCGTGAGCATTTACAATTTAACCTTCACTTTTGATCTCCACGGTTGAGTTCCAGTCTTACAAAAGAACGTAATCAAAATGCATCGTCATTATCTAGGATACTGGTCCCTCACCACGCTTCTTCCAAAAGTATAAACACAATATTTTCTCTCTTTCTTTTACTGCTACACATTTTCCTTCTTCATTATGTTCGCCTATTTAAATTTTATTCTCTTTGCATTTCCTTCCTCTCCCTTTTTCTCCTCAATATTTACCATTTTCTTTCTTCTCTTCCGATCTTGCGAACTCCTCTCGTGCCTCCGTGTATTTCCTTCCCATTTGTTAATTTCCGCTTTTAATTTATTCCATTTTATCTACAGATAAATTTTCGTCATTTATTACATTGTTCTTCTAATCTCTCTATCACTTTTATTCTTCCCAAATAACTATGTTCCTTACTGTATCATCGTTCTTCTTTTCTCTTCTCTTCTCTTCTCTTCTCTTCTCCCCCAATCCGTCCTATTCTCTGGTTTGCCCATATCTATTCATTCATCTTTCCTTAACGTATTTTCTCCTACTTACTATTCTCCGCCACCAACTCTTTACACAGATTTCTCCCTTTTCCTTGCTCTTATTCACTGACTAGTACAGCTAAGACGACACGATTATCAAACTGTTAACACGCACCTTTCGACGATAAGTGGTTTCATTCATGATACCGATCACGGCCATATTGATGTGTATTTGTTCCCAGGTTTGATCCAGTTCCGTTACGATAAAAAAATAATAACGTTACTGGCTTTGCCTCCCAGTAACTACTTTTACGATTTTCGGATACGCCGAGGTGCCGGAATTTAGTCCCCCAGAAGTTATTTTACGTTTCAGTAAATATACAGACACGAGGCTGACGTATTTGAGCACCTTCAAATACCACCGGACTGAGCCAGGATTGAACATGCCAAGTTGGGGTCAGAAGGCCAGCGCGTCAACCGTCTGAGCCACTCAGCTCGGTTGAAAGAAGATAAAAACGAAGGCTGATGTGTGGACAACTGAATAAAAATCCATAAAGGAGACTGGCAAAGTGCTATGATTGAAGTGTGCTAATGGAGCAGAAACATGGACACGTAGGAAAAAAAAGCATGAAACAAGGGAAGAAGATATTGAAATGTTCATTTGGTGAAAGTGGAAATGGGTGTTTTGGAAAGATATGATGAGAAATGAAAGTGTACTAAGAAGAGTGGGTGAAGAAGAGAGAGGAGGCGAAAAGAAAGAAGAACTGTCTTGGGTATTGTATAAGAAGAGACTGCCTGATGACATGTGCCACGGAAGAGACGGTACCTGGAAAGAGAGCGAGACGAAGGAAAAGGTTCCACCTTGTAGACAACATTTAAGTCGGAAGAAGATACTACTTCACGAAAAGATCTGTTGAAAACTAGGAAACATGGAGGGACAGACGTTGAGAAGACCCTCTAACCGGCACAATGGCCGATGATGATGATGAATATGATGATGATTAACATTTGATTTACCGGTCGAGTTGGCCGTGCGGTTAGGAGAGCGCGGCTGTGTGCTTGCATCCGGGAGATAGTGGGCTCGAATCCCACTGTCAGCAGTACTGAAGATGGTTTTCCGTGGTTTTCCATGATAACACCAAGAAAATGCTGGGGCTGTACCTTAATTAAGGCCACGGCCGCTTCCTTCCAACTCCTAGGCCTTTCCTACCCCATCGTCGTCATAAGACCTATATGTGTCGGTGCGATGTAAAGCCACTAGCAAAGAAACCACTTGATCTTAAATTGTTGTACCTGTAGTACGGACACGGTACGTTTCCAGACATGGTTTGCTGTTCAAAACGCCATCCACTTAGTTCACTGTACGAGCACTGTTTTTTTGTAAAGCGAATTTCGGAAAATACTGTATAATTTATTCGATTTAATATTTCTCTACGGAAGCTTGAAATTCAATTTAAGAGTGTGGATTTTAATTCAGTATTTCCCATTGAAAATAATATAACTAAAGAAAATAGGATTCATTTTAACGGGCAAAGAGAATGTCAGAACGTTTGTTTCCGAGGCAAACATCCGTAGGGTAGGACAGATTAGATGATGTGAATTCGTTTTGAAAAGATTTTATGAAAACCCTACATTTTTCCTCCTCATTCTTTATATTCTTTTTAAAGTTATTTATATAGACGCCAACTTTCTAAGCCTTACTGAGCAAATTTCTGGGTGCTGTGTTGAGTGCTGACGTTATACGTGCACATCGTATGTAACACAGGAGCCCGAGATTCTAAATCTTATTCACTCGTCTAGGAGAGAATTGATTTCTTATCTCCTGGACTGTGTCCTCTCGTTATAAACAAACGAGCAGCCCTGCAGATTAGAAAAAAACATTCGTATGTCAGTAATAATCATCACACGGAAGTAGGAAGCCCGTGAGATTAGATCTAAACGAGGATATCACTATATCCAAGTAACTTTAGTAATACTGTCCACTTACGCATTAAACTTACTTGGGGTTGGAGGAAGGATAAGGAGCCTAGTTGTATATGAATTATTATGTATCTCAATTTCTCGTTGTTGTAGTAGTGTCTCGAAAAGTAACGGTTGTGTATGCTGAGCAAGACGCCGCCGCTGGGGAGACCTTACGGGCGTCCTCAACTTCTCTTTGTAGCTCTATAGAGTGCTCTCCCCTGAAATAACACGGCCTGCTTGGAGAGAACACATCTTAACGCCGGCTACTATATTAATGCAATGTAGCTCCAGCACTGAGTTCCCATGTTGGCTCAGAAATTAAACTCTCCTCTCCTAAAACTACGGAGGTTACTGTGACGACCACTAGTTCCAAATACGATATGTTTCATTACATGCTGTGTCAGAATATTGAACATTATGTGTAGACTGCAAAAGAGCATAGTAGATTTGACTATGCGGCCTTTTCTCATCGTATAATCTTTACATAATTGCACTCTAGTCTGTTAATCCTCCAGTGATTATTATGCCCCCTATGCCAGTTTTATTCTTTCAAGTTTTAAATGGTCATTCTGAAAGAAGTTATTTGTGATTTCTTATTTCAGCTCCAGGTAATAATAATAATAATAATCGTATGGCCTCAGCTACCGTGTGCAGACATTTCAATTTGACGCCATCTGGCTGTCTGCTCGTTAATTTCTACGTTCCGTTTTACTCTAGGCCCCCACTAGATGGCAGACCGAGTAAACCGAAACTCTCTTGGGCGTCTATGGCTGAGATTTAATTAATTTTGTCGGGTAAATACCAAATGTGTCACCAGAGATCTTTTACATGCCGACATCGTACGACATGGAGTGTCGAATGGACTTTTTTCCGCCCTTCAAAAGTCCGACTACCTCTGCCGGGTTTGAACCCGCTATCTTGGGATCCGGAGGCCGACACTCTACCGCTGATCCACAGAGGCAGCTAGCTCCAGGTGAATGTCGATATATTACTTTACATATAGTTCATATCCTCTTATTACCAACTATAACCAAAGCAAAGCTATCTTGTACAGGCCTCGGAATATTCTTGGAGGGGTGAAAGGCCTCCACTAACTGTATTCTAGCCATTATCGTCCACGTAAACGTGGCACATAAACCTATGGGCCAGTTTTACGAATAATGCGTATGTTTGTCCGCAATTTTGTCAAGTTTTAGCGAGATATGTTGAAAACTGATGTTGTTACACCTGTTTAGCTGTGCAAACAGCTGTTTTCTTCTTCCTGTTCTCATGAAGCTGGAAAGCTGTAAGTTTGTTAATTCTTGGAGTGTTTCTTGTAAGTAAAATTAGTGAGGTTAATGGTAATAAAACTATGAAAGTTTTACCGATGCTGTTGTGGTAAAAGAAAGAAAAATCAGAAATATTTTTCATAAGCAAAATAACGAACATCATGAGAAAATCAAAGTAAAAATTGCTCGAATGAAGATTATGTTTCATCCTGGCGTCAACGAAGCAAGTGGTTGGCAAAATCTCCAAATCGATTTCTCAGTGTTACACAAGTAAGTGTTATGAGAATGTATCGCATGAAGAGCAGTTGGAATTGTTTCATTCATTTTATAGTGGTACACGAAAGAGCTACGGGATTCTTTTTTAGCTTGGTGCATGGGATTTGTCCTTCAGCTAAAGAAGAGAACACTCTACCCCAAGAAATCAAGAGACCACACTTGGTCATACAATCTAGCTGTGGGAGTAAATAAAAGGCAGGTATGCCGGCAATATACCGTACCGGTATTTTGAACTTATTTCAAATGTCTCTAAAACGCTTCCGAGTAATTCCAAATAAGCTTTTACTATATGAGTATTTTGAAGAGAGAAGAGGCTTTCATTCCAACCGCCTAAGAAATTTATCCAACGATCTGGGTTAACATCCAAGTACAATACCACCTGGACAAAGTTACTACTGCAGAGAAAAAAAGTAATTTGATGTACTTCGACAACCCCACGCTAAATATTAAAAACTTGTATGGAATATTTCATACATTTTTTCATGAAAAATCTCGTAGGTGTTTGGAAATGAATTATAAAATTTATTATGAATACTAAAAAACAAGGTGCCAATATTGTGTGCGCACGGCTAAAAAGCATACGTGTGACTTTTGTGAGGAGAGTAAAAACAAACAAAGACAGAAACGAAATGATCCATGCCATACAATGCATGATCTTCACAAGAGAAAAGTGAATAAAAGAAAGATGTTACGTGATAACTACTTAACATATCTAATGAAGATTTAGTGATAGAATTTAATTTCTCTCGATACTTTCCTATTCGGGAAATAAATGTAAATTCTCAATTGTATGAAAGAATGATTTGTCTCTACCGTTTTAACATTCATTTTTTCAATGATGAGTCCAGCCATGGTTATTGTTTTATTCAGTGGGATGGAAAAATAATCCCAAATCAGTAGTTTCTTGTACGATTGCTTGCAGAAACGGATAAAGACGTTTTCTAGCGTGTCTACAATAGTGTTCTTGTCTGATGGGGCTGGAGGACAGAAGCGAAACTATAGAGTAATCAGGTTTGCTCTTTGGTTAGCAATACTGTGGTGGACCCGTGACAATATATATTTTACCAATTACTACCTTGAAAGATCTGATTAATTGTGACTTTCCCACAAACCTCCACGCTATACAACATAGATTCTGATACTTCAAATAATTACTTTTAATTAAAATAGTTCCATGGTTACCCATCCAAAATTAAAGTTAGCTCCCTCTTGTAAGGTGATTGGGCGCCAGACCACAGCTGAAAGCTCTAGTTCAAAACTCATATTTAAAAGCAGAAACACAAGATTATCCCATGGTAAGAGTGATAGGACACTAACCATTAAGTACAATTTTGAGGAACAAGGATAAATTAATGTAATCTGAATTAATTAAAAAGCAAAGAAAACAATTTATTTAGGTGAAAGTGAAATGCTGGTAATGTACCAAGAACTGAAAGATTACTGATTGAAAAGTGAATCATTAACTTTAATTAACTCTGCGAATGGTTGCTGCAGTTCAGTCAAGCGCTCACCGATTGTAGACTCGTTCATTTGGACACCTCCTAGTATGGACTGGTTCCGTGGTTGTTGCCTTCCTTCATGTGGGCTGCTAATCTCGTCGTCTTAGTATTGGCCTGCCAGTTTCGTGCGTCGATAAAGACTTGAAGGACATCTTATCTAATATTACCACTCCCTATTACACCGTCACCAATATCTATAAAGTAGATGTCAGTTCTACTGAAACAGACCACCATGGGTACTTTAGAGTGCAGAGAATTCCAAGATCAGAATTTTTCCAAAGTAAAATGATACTTTTTCTAGATATAAAAGTCTATCTATTCCTGATTGAGAAGCAATAGGTCTCTTGTCCGTTTCGGACTGGAAAATATGAGTACAAGTAGTCGAATGAAGTAACTCGCGACGAGTTAATGTCTAAAGTACAAGAAATAAATATAATAACTCGGCCGCTGTACTGCAATAAGTCATTACTACTGCAGTTCAGAAGTAAGTCTCTCCACTGATCTATATAATGTGGCTCTACCTGAGATTTTCGAAACACTAATGCCAACTGAGAACGAGTGGCCTAAGTCTCTCGTATTTATCAACTTACTGGACTCATCAGCTGATATATCCCATGTTCTAATCATTCTAGCACATAAATCAATCCCTCCATCAAATCCATTCTAGTAGCTTCTTCTTAATAGGTCGAGTTTCCCGCTTCGTACATAGCGTCCCACGCTAACAGGCTCAAGGGGTGTTACAGTATTCAAATTGAAGCGAATAAGAGAAGTCTTAAAAGTTGGCCTTCGCTGGTAACTGTCTTGAAATTCCAGGAATAAGCTAACCTCCGTTAGGGGTGCGCAATTGCCACTTGCTGTTGTAGTGAGCGCTTAAGTTAATTTTAACGTGTATGTTGCAATATACTACTTGTATGAAAGCTTTCTTCTCAACTCTCGCTAACATTTATCGTACAGTATAATGGAATGAAATGACAATATGAAATGATCAAATAACCCCATAAATATATCACTATTTACATAGATATATACACATATGTCATGATATTAAATGAAACCAAACATCAATTTAAATTGTACACATTATAAACTCTTTCAGAGGTCTGTAACGACCTGGATGTTACAATAGTACATGACGTGGATATCGTGCAACTTTTCCCAGTTCGTGGCCACAGTTTCTCACAGTGTGATAGGAACTTGGACTTATCAGACAGTACATTAACGAGAAAGAAGTGATTGGGAGTGCAATAGTACTGTGCCGCAGAAACCATTCTCCATCTGCAGTTACAATAGATGTGGACCTACTGCGAGACTGGGATAAGTTTTTATCTCCAATCTTTTTGGGCAAGCCAGTATCCAGAAATAAAAAGTCGCTCACAATATTGTGCAGTATTTGATCATTATATAATGAGATGTGTCCCTTTTTTGGGTTCTCGCACCTTTATTGCAAATTTCAGCCATTTTCGCATTTGGACATTTCCTTACAAACAAGAACTTCACCATTGAAAAGGCCATTCCCCCGGACATCAATCAACAGAAGGATGTAAAGAAGCCTTCGACAGGAAGGTGATGTGTTTTTTCAGCAGGATATTGCACGTCCAAATACAGCTGCTGCGACGGAACGTGTTCTACGTGGTCTACAACAGCAAGATCACCGAATCTTCTGCCAATTGAACACGTATGAGACATGATGAAGCAGGAAATTACGCGTTCTCCAAGAACCATTGCCGAATTGTATCAAACGGAACAAGATGCATGGGATAATCTATTGCAAGATAGATCGTTTACACACCCAAATACACGCCTGCATTGTCGCCAGAGGTGGGGGTACACTGTGTATTGATGCGAGAGTTTGGGAACCCCTTACTGTAACATGTGTGTTTCATTTGGTTGAATTTGTAATCATATGACTCCTGCAATAACTAACCATATGTCACCGTGCTTGTGAATAAAATCGCCTTGCACCTGGGAATGTTGCATGCTTTTTCTTTTCAGCAGTGTATTTTACATAGTAAACACAATGTGGATTAGTGTAAAATGTGGCCTAGAGCCCTAATTTTGCCACTGAGCAAGGCACTAATAAATAAATAAATAAATAAATAAATAAATAAATAAATAAATAAATAAATAAATAAATAAATAATGGTAGTTGAAGATATATTTGACATATTATTATTATTATTATTATTATTATTATTATTATTATTATTATTATTATTATTATTATTATTATTATTATTACCGAGCGAGTGTATGTGCGGTTTGTGTCATGTAGCTGTCAGCTTTCATTCTGGAGATAGTGGGTTCGATCCCTATTGTCCCCAACCCTGAAGGTGGTTTTCGGTGGTTTCCCTATTTTCACACCAGGCAAATTCTAAGGCTGTATTTTAACGAAGTCCATGGTGTTTCCTTTACCACTCCAAGACTTTTTCCTATACTAACGTTGCTGTAAGAGTTATTTGTGTCGGTGCAACGTAAAACAAATTGTAAATATTATTATTCATTATTATTATTATTATTATTGTTATTATTATTATTAATATCTGCATGTGCATTTGCTACTAACAAAGTCCTTCCTCTACACATTGTTGTTTATAAAACTCACACGCTCGAAAAAATGTGTAAATAACATAGTCTAAATTATGACCTTTCCCCAGAGTTCAGCATGGCTTTCAGACTGGAAACTATGAAAAATGTATAGACTAGGCCTTTATGGACATTTGCGATAAAATCCCTTCACATTACATCAATTCTGTCGCATTATAGTGCAGTGTATATATTTTTTCTACTGCTTATTGTGGACTTCAGTGAAAACAGCAGAGTAAACACTGGATTATTAATGTCATTAATCCATACGGAGAAACAAAGGGGTGGTAAACCCCGTGACGTGGGCAAACAGAACCGGAGCGTGGGTCCCCGGGGAATGCTTGCGCTCCATTTGGAAATGCACGTGATTGCCTTTTCCATAATTCATCACATATTTCGATCCTAGTCTTTAGATATTTTAAATTCAGAATTATGTATAAAATACCGTAATAAGCTTACTGCTGGAAATTTCTCTCCATTTTCAGAAAGAAACGTGGTGAATTACCTGTTTTGTACCCTGTTCCAGGATGGTAAAAGTGTTCTCGGAAGACGTAGGCTTTATTCATTGTCAGAAAATGTTAGGAGTAAAGACAATTTTTTATCAATAAATCCTTCAGCATTGAATAAAACAGTTTGTTAAGACTATTTGGGAGTGTTTCAGTGTATGAATAGGAAAACTGAACTGACGAAGGAAGAAAGTGCATTTAGAATTGATGAAAAAGATGGATAATGAGAAAATTAATCAGAACGTACCTTGTAGAAGGACTGATTATAAAGAGGATTTAAAAGATATAAAGGAACAAGAGAAAAAGGAACTTAGGCTCGAAACTGCACCCTATGATAAGACACATGACACTATTCATTCAGCCTGCATTAAAGTGAAGTTGAACCCTACACGCAGTTCATCAAACAAGCCACCCCATTTCGCTTAGCTCTTAGGAAATATTTAATTTACACCAGTACATAGCCTGGCCCGATGACCTTAGATGTTCGTCCCCTTTAAACAACAAGGAACATTCATCACTTCACAACCTGTACGAGGTCGGTGGATGCAGAATGGGTCTCGGCCCACAAGTGGCTACGGCTGGTCCGTGGTCCAACAGCTCTGCACTCCGACCGGTCAACCGAGCTCTACCGTGACTCTTCGCCTTAGGTACTTCTTCACAGTTTTTGTATGTTTTTTATCTTTAGTAACCATTCAAGTTAAAACAATATGGGAGGCTATTTTGTATGGTGAGATAGTTGACTTCTCTCTACCTCCTGTTGAGCTTCCTCCAAGTTTTCTCAGTAGACTCCAGGCTTCTCTACTGGAATGAGAGAAATCCAAGTTACTAACTGTTTCTGTCCATTTCTGTTTACGATTTTCATCCAGACTCCGTAATAGCTCCTCACCAGTCGTATGGGCACCTTTTTCAAGAAAATCTTTGTATAGGGCATCGCTCTGTTCACTCCATCCAGGAACGTATTCTTTTCTGTAGCCTCTTGGGACCTTCAGAGGAACCGGTTGAAATCTAGACATCCGCCAGTTAAGTTCGCTCAGGAGCTCACAGAAGACAATTTCAACCCCTATGCCCAATGGAAGGAAGATTGGATCTCAAAAACAGGTGAACATATCTGGCCTTTCTTCGCACCTAATTCGAGGTCTGATCTCCCAAGAAGAAATTGGACCATCCTTAATAGGATTCGATATGGTCGTGGTGTCTGTACTGCGTCCCTGTATAAATGGGGAAAGATACAATCCCCTGAGTGTGACTGTGGTGCTCCTTTTCAAACCGTCGAACACATTATAAAGGAGTGTAGCAGAAGAGGCCAATACAGAGGCTCTAGAATGGATAACATCTTTGGACATTAAAATATAATGTACTTGCTTTCTTGTTTCTGTATATATTTATATGCCATACGATAAATAAATAAATAAATAAATAAATCGCCTGTGCATTCGGGAGACGGGACAGGGGTGCACCTCACAGCTGGCCCCAACCGTCGGCTGTCCTGAGAATGGTTTTCCGTGGTTTTCCATTCTCCTGCAGTACGGCGAATGCCGGGACAGTTCCTAGTATAGACCACGGCCGCCAACCCTCTCATTTTCTCCGCGCATCTCCTTCACCGTAACAAATCTCCCGGCCTGAGAAACGGCGTTACTGCCTAAGAGGCCCGCCTCCCCCTTCAGGGTAGGAATGAAAACGTTTTAATAGTAGTAGCAACCTGTACAGAAATGACATGACAATCTGCTGCTATATCATTCTCGGCCATCACCGTTGTCAGGATTTTCAGGCTAGTTTGTGGGTATGTAGTTACATGTTCTCAGCCTCGGTAACACAAATTATGTAATGCTGTAGATTTCAATACAGTTAGTAATGTTTTCCCTATTATCTCATCTACGGTATAAAATGATAACTAGGTAAAATAAACAATATTTATACAAACAGAAAACTTTAATCGGGGATAAATACATTACAGAATATCCTCGTGACTGATAAAGCCTATTATGAACCTTGGTCTTCCCAGATGACTGCTGTTCACCAATAGCCTGAAAATATTGGAGTGTTACGTGGTCAGCGTGTTGAATTCCTGAATAGATAAAAGGGTTAAAATTTCCAGATTGACTATTTTCAGACTGTTACTAGCCCACATGTAGGTAAAGACAGATGAATAAAGAGGTCCCATTTGCGTGCAGAGTTTCGTAAGAGTCACCCGTAGTTAAAGTCAGGAACGGTTCAAAAGTACCCGGGAGGGTAGATTTCTTTACTGTGGCGTTGATTGATTTTTTACGAATTCTTTTGTATATTTAGAGTTATTTTTTAGTTTGCTTTTAAGTTTTAACTTGTGATTATTTAGTTTCGCGTTAAACTTTGCCCAGATTGTCTGGGAAGTAGTTGATCCTATCAAATAAATAGTAATAATAATAAGAAGAAGAAGTTTAAACTGTAGCCCCTATGTATTTACGCCTCGCTCTATAATGTGATGTACATGCTTCAACTGTTCACTGGGACTGTCACCAATCAGACTAGCGACTCCGAAAACTGTGAATTAAACACTAATTTCGGAATTTTTTGACATTTACTTTTTCACCCCTTCTCAACCTCCATGCCGATAGAGGCCGAACGTGTACCTAAACGGCATCCAGAGTGTCACAATTCATCTCATAGACCACAAAAACTGTGGATACTACACTCATTTAGGTCCTTTTCGATAAGATTAACTTACCACACTCTCCCATAGGAGTGCTAGGGGCGTCTTACTCCCACAGTATTTTTGTCCGTATAGTAATTGTACCAAGTTTGTTGGAGAGCTATGCTGGAATGTACGCAATATTCTTTTTCAGTTCAACCTCCATGCGGATGGAGGCTGTACTTGGACTTAAACGACATTCGGAGTGTCTATATTCATTTCAGCAACCTTGAAAACTATGGATTCGACTCTAATGTTGATCGTCTTCGATTAATTTTACATGTCATCGTTCCACACCATCTCCCCTAGGTTTGTCTTACCCCCACAGTCATTTTTTCTAGATAGTACCCTCAGGACCTAGTGTTTACAGTGCACTAAGTCTTCTGGTATAGGCTAGAGCAATTTTGTTACTTTCATTGATCTGTCTCTGTCTTATCCTTGGCTTTGACAAAATGAAAGTGACTGAGGTATGAGCGATGGTAGTAATGCCATTCCTTACGCAGCCAGTCCCTGCTATGAATGGTGTGAAACTGTAGCTCATAGGGTCGGTTGGTGCATGCATTTCAGTGGGCTTGGCAGACTGATATGTAATAGCAACTTCTGGCTCGGTGAGGAAAGCAACGGGAAACTACCTCACTCCTCGTTTCCCTAGTACGCCTCTTCAGTGATGCCTAGGCCATCTATGACAGCTGATGGCGGAACTGTTGAGGATCCAACCAGCCTTCGGGCTGATGACTGACTAAACTAAAAAAGTGATATGTGTACCAAGTTTGGTTAAGAAGTATCCTGAAACCTAACACACATACAGTACATCCAGAATCTCCATCAGTTTAGACATCTTTTTCACCCCTTCTGAACCTCCATTCCGACTGGGGATGAACTATGACTCAAAACGGTATCTAAAGTGTCACTAGTCGCTTTATTCAACACTAATTTAAGTCATTTTCATTTATTTTTACATTTCACCCCCTCCCCTAGTGCTGTCTTACCCCGAGGTATTTTTTCCGGACAGAGTCATGTATGTACCAAGTTTATTGAAATTTCTTCAGTGGTTTAGGAGAAGATGTGGTACATATAGTTAACATTCAAACTAGGTGAAATTAAAGGCTTGTAAAATGTTAAGGCAATATTCACTGAAGTCTAAAATTCGAAGTTAGCTTCACTAATTCATCAGGAATGTTGAACATATTGATCAAAATCTGTGTCCAGTTTTTTGGAGTCGCATGGCCATGTTCTCTCACAATGCTGCCTGAAGGGTTAAGAAAAAGAAAACCATCATTATTGAATCTAACTTCCTCCAAGAAATAACTAAAATAACAACCTGAAAGTCGATCTGTTGAATTCCACTGACAACCGCGGGTTGCTCCATGTGATTCTGGAAAGCGAGACCCGAGCTCCAGACTTTCTCTCAAACTATTAATGCAGTCCACTAAATTCATCAACGTACAGGATCGCTGGGAGTTACATGAGCCCTTAATTGATTCGGATTGACCTCCAGTGTACCTGTGGATCAATTATTATGAATAGTGTATATAAGTTACTAGGGCTGATGTCCAAAGTATAAATCGAATCGACTGATTATTGGATTGAAGGTCCTACATAAATCTATTGCATCATCATGCAAAAAACTAATTTAAACAATGAAATATTAATCACGGAATATTGGAGGTAGAGTGGTAATAATTGACGCACATGATTGGCATGACATGGGGTTTTATTGACACCAATAACGAGTGCACATACAGGCTAACAGATGGCGCTGGACAGCAACACTTCAGTGATGCCGCATGAGACCCGTGTACGGTACAGAATGAGCTGTCGTGAGAGAGGACGTCAGATACGCCTGCAATAGCGGCATGTTGACGTTACCGGAAATGGTACTGGTAGTGATGCTTTATCTACCTCATTTTGGTGTCAATAAAACCCCATGTCATGCCAATCATGTGTGTCAATTATTACCTCTCTACTTCCGATAATACGTGACGTACTGTCTCGTCAAATTTTAACTGGCCCTGTATGATTTTTCTCTGCCTTGTGTATTAACATTGCACCGACTCAGTTACGTCTCTTGGCAAGCATGGAATAGGAGAGTTTTAGGACTGGGAAGGAAGCAGCTGTGGCCTTAACTTACTGTAGGTACAGTCTGGTGTGAATATGGGAAACCAGAGAGAACATCTTCAGGGCTGCCAATGGTGGGATTCGAGCACTCCATCTCCCGAATGCAAGCTCTTGGCTACGTGATAGATGACTGGAACTGTGATTGTAATTTCACCAAGCCTACCACGGTTCGAATTCTGGCCAACGCATGTAGCATCTTTGAAACGACACGTTACACCCCTGTAAGTGGTATTCGATTTGAAACTATAGATCCTATGTTTTTAAACACGATTATTTTTGTTTGTTTAGTCCTCAGCGCGAAGGCTGGTTGGATCATCAACAGCTCCGCCATCAGCTGTCATAAATGGCCTAGGCATTACTGAAGAGATGTACTAGGGAAATGAGGAGTGAGGTAGTTTCCCGTTGCTTTCCTCACCGAGCCAGACGTTGCTATTACATATCAGTCTGCCAAGTCCACTGAAATGCATGCACCAACTGACCCTATGAGCAACATTTTCACACCATTCATAACAGGGACTGGCTGCATAAGGAATGGCATTACTAGCATCACTCATACCTCAGTCACTTTCATCTTGTGAAAGCCAAGGATAAAGCTGAGACAGATCAATGAAAGTAACAATATTGCTCTAGCCCATACCAGAAGAGATAGTGCACTGTAAACACTACGTCCTGCCAGCAACGGCATCATCTGTCACATAATATAGCAGCATTGCCTGCTTTTACTTAAATTTATTCTAGTAATCCCATATTTATTTTTGTGATGCAGTATTAATGGCTCATTAAAGCCAGATATGGAGTTTAAAACCTGTTCTATGCTTTTGGTCAAATTTAAAGTACTTTGCTTTCAACAGTTTAAAACCTGTTACAATTGATATTATACTGTATATGGGATGTTGGCAACTTAATTGGCGACGTAGATCAGTTTTGTCTTACTCTCATGGTAGTGGATCCGATCCCAGCAATAGAATAGCTAGCAATAGAAAATATGACATATCCGTGTCGTTGACCAAGGTATGCAAAAATATCTGACATCTCAATCTCTTTTAAAATTCACAACGATTGAAAGGATGTTAAACATACAAAATTATTATTTATTATACTGGTGATATTAATGCTCTGGAAGGGTATTGAATGACATTGGTTCCTAGCCTAAATGCCTGTTCACAAAAAGTAATCTAGACATTTTATATATACTGCATGTAATTAAAGTTTTGTCCGACTCGTTCGCTGAACGGTCAGCGTACTGGCCTTCGGTTCAGAGGGTCCCGGGTTCGATTCCCGGCCGGGTCGGGGATTTTAACCTTCATTGGTTAATTCCAATGGCCCGGGGACAGGGTGTTTGTGCTGTCCCCAACCTCCCTGTAACTCACACACCACGCATAACACTATCCTCCACCACAATAACACGCAGTTACCTACACATGGCAGATGCCGCCCACCCTCATCGGAGGGTGTGCCTTACAAGGGTTGCACTCGGCTAGAAATAGCCATACGAAATTATTATTATTATTATTAAAGTTTTGAAAGTGCCATTCTTAAAACAACTGAAAAAACCGGACGAGTTTGTTGAGCGGTTAGGGGAACGCAGTTGTGAGCTTGCATTCGGGAGAGAATGGGCTTGAATGGGTTTCGAACCCCACTGTCGGCAGTCCTGAACGTGGTTTTCGTGATTTCCCATTTTCACACCAGGCTGGGGCTGTACCTTAATTAAGACCACGGCCGCTTCCTTCCCATTCCTAGCCATTCCCTGTCCCGTCGTCGCCGTAAGACCTATCTGTGTCAGTACGACGTTAAGCAACTTGTAAAAAAAAATCAGTGCGAGTATTTACGTCCGCTAGAATGTCACCGAGACAAGGAACAACCCCAAGGGTTTGTCTTCTTACCTGATTTAAGACTCGCAGCTCGTGATATCTTAAGGTAGCACCTGAACTACATTTTTAAGAAAGATGTTAACAGAGAAAATTTTTGAGGCCTCATATTTACATTAGCAGTGATAGAGCTGACACAAGGATAAATAAAGGAAGGGTAGTAAACGTGTTAAGGCATTGCGTTGGAGAGCTCGAGGAGGAATGCTTCCATTCCGAAAGAAAATTTATCTTATGGAACGTATTTTAGTTTGCTCATCTGTCTAATAATGTGTATTTTTACAATGAAAATGGCTGCGCATATTCCTATTAAGTTTGTATTCAGACTTTTGCTATTCGTTAACAAATCAGTCGGAAAAATGTATTACCTACAATCGATTGGAAATAGGATCTTTTGGAAGATTGAAATAGTTCTTTTAACCTTCCACTGCTGTTAGCGTGCTGTGGTCACGGGTCCAATATAACATGGAATACAAACCACATGGACATAATTTTTTATTTGAAAACTACCATATGCATTGGTCGAGTTTCGAACTGCGACTGCTCTCAGATATCTTTCAGCTATCATTTATTCCGCTCTACGCTTTTCGCTACCGGTATTTAATTTTTAACATGAACGTAATCATAAATGACTCGTTAAGGACAAGTACGTTCTAGAATACTTTATATAAAGTAATAATATGGATATGGTTGTAACGCATTGTAGAGAATTTCAAGACCAAGTGTCAGTAATTGACACATCATTTAGTAAGAAAGGCACATCAGCCAGAATTATGGCTCTAAATAATTTAAGGGTGCTGTAACTAGTATACATGAATCATGTGCACGTCAGTGTTTATGATAATAATAGAGAGGAAATATTTTATGCAAACGTACTACTAGATTTTCATCTACAGTAGTTGCCATAAGATGCAGTACACTAAAATTCAATCAATAGTAACAATCTATTATGAACACATACTGATTTATATTCACCTTATTTCTTCACATTAATAATAATAATAATAATAATAATAATAATAATAATAATAATAATAATAATGTCAAGTGCTATCTTCTGTAGGGGCTGCCTGGTCGAGGCGGTAAAGACGTGGGTTCGAAACCCCGTCAAGAAGTCGTAAAATTTAAGAAACAAAATTTCCTCTTCCGGAGGTGCATACGTCTCTGAAGTTCACTCATCTTACACCAAAAACGAGTAGCAGGTAATTCCTGTGGGCAAAGGCGGCCGGGCGTAGAGCTAACCAATCTACCCCGTCACGTGTCGAGGTTACGAATAGTGGAAACCTTTACCTTCCACCCCTCCAAGGACCTTCCTGGCCTGTACGGAGAAGACTTTGCTTTGCTTTGCTTTGCTTTGCTATCTTCTGTACAGCTACTAATGGATTTTAGAGTGAATGGAGTGCAGGAACTGCATTTTCCGACAAGAAACTCTGTCACAAACCGTCCTAAACAGAGCCTTGATCTGATCTGAAATAGAACCTTCAATCGTATATTAAGAAGAACGTTAGACATATGATTACTAAGTACAATTTAACTTACAGTATGAAAATTTAACTCTTAAATTGTACTAAAATATAAAGGTATGTGGAGATATCTTACCAAAAAGATAGTCCTTCACGAGACCTCTTTCCATAGAGATTCACATATTGTATATAATATTATATTCAAGTGCAGATATGAGCTTTTGTTTTTGTCTCAGACCCTTGGCAGGTTCGATCCTGACTTAGGCCGGTGGTATTTGATGGTGCTCAAATATGTCAGCCTTGTGTCGGTAGATTTACTGCCATGAACAGAGAACTCCTGCCGGACTAAATTACGATACCTCGGCGTATTCGTAAACCGTAAAAGTAGTTAGTGACACGCACATCAATTATTATTATTATTATTATTATTATTATTATTATTATTATTATTATTATTATTATCATCATCATCATCGTATGGCCTCAGCTATCGTGTGAAGGCATTTTGATTTGACGCATTCAATTTGCCAGCGCGTCATTTTCTGCGTTCCGTTGTACTCCGCGAGATGGCAGAGTAGAATGTATTTTGGGCATCTATGACTGAAAATTTTAAGGAATTTTGCCGGGTAAACACCAAATATCTCTCCACAGATCTTTTAAATGCCGATATCCTCCGACATCGAGTGTCGAAAGGAATTTTTTCCACTTTTAAGAATACCGACTACCTCTGCCGTATTTGATCTGACGATTTTGGAATTCACAGATGTAGACTTTCTACCACTGATCCACAGAAGGAGTTCCAGAAATTTAAATCTTCATTAAAATTAAATGTGGCAAATAAGGCAGGGTACTAGAAAGGAAAATATTAATTTCATTCAGAAGTACATAAGGTACAGTAAAATGTTCTTTTTCTTCATCTTGGCTTAAGCCCAGTTCCAGGACAGATGCTCCTGGCACCGACCGTATGTGGAGGACTGTGTTTTCTATTGTGTATTTCGTTAGTAGTGTGATGTGTTGTATGGAAATCAAGATGAATGTTACGACGAACATAGATTCTCAGTCCACGAGCTTGAGGAATTAACTAGACGTGGCTAAAACCCCGGCCCGATCGGGAATGTAACCTAGGGTCATGTGAACTGAAAGCCACTACAATGAACATTCAGCGAACAAGTCGGATATCGAACAAAAGAAAAAGTGTATTGTATAAAACTCGTCTTTAAATACAATGAAAGTTACAAAATCATTTGCAGCATCTTTTTCATTAACTTTCGAATAAATACACCGCAAGTTATTAGCTGGTATTAATACAGAGCTGTTGTCCGTGACATCTGAAGTCCGCACTTAAAACAACAGCTTCAGCAAAGTGACCTAACAGCAGATTAGTTACCTTCCACTCACTCCCCTTTTACTATTTGTACACAACCGTTTTCCTCCAAGTCATACAGGAGAAAGGTTTCATGTGTTGTAATCGTTTCGTGAACATCGCAACCCTTGTTCTCATATCTCTAATTAACTCGCTAGTAGGCCTATGTACGCGATAAGAACTCGGTCTCGCTCCCTCCACGAAGCTAAACTTTCCTATCTTGCATTTTGGTTTTCTTCTTTGCTTCGTATTGTGATATCTCCATTCCTATGTACCCTTATAATTGAATATGGATTTTAATCAAATAAGGCTTCAAGAGTTGTTTCACCTAATGGGGATAACTAGCCTAACCATTAAAACTAACCCCTCCTTTAATTCCCTCCCTCCCTAACTACCCTGCATCATCTTGAATAATTAATCACTCTCGTATCTTGACCATTATCTACACCCCTTTCCCCTACACTGCCTAATTTGGGTTTCTCTTATCGCCGTACGCAAATCTGTATTCCTTAGTAATAATTCAGAAACATGTGTCTGATATTATTTGGAGGGTGAATGGCGGGGGGCATACTAATACGTATTAGGGAGAAAATATGTGCGAGCTAACGTGGAAATAATTAAAATAACGGCATCAGCCGTGTACACTTGGAAATGATAAAAACAACTGATGTCGTACGTCACTATTAATAAAATTAATTGAACTCTCGTGGCTGCCACTGCTACAACATTTTAAAGGGGACCTTAGACAGTTTTAATGCTTCCTTACATGATGTACTTTAAAACGAAGTCACGAATGCAGTGATTGAGAATCTCTTACGTGAGTGAATTATTGCTATTACAAAGTTCCACTGCTTATGTGTCCTCTTAAAGGGGAACAACAATTTAGAGACCAAAGTTTCATTAAAATATTCTTCGTTATATTGATGTAATCGCATCTATATCTTTTAAGTTTTACAAAGTAGATCTTGAATCTTTGCAATACTTGATTTTTTGTCCCTGTGAAGTGAGGTGCGGGAATTCAGCTGGAAGATCCGAGGTTCAGTCCTCGGTTGTTAAGTGGTTAATAGTTACAGGAATGCAGAAATTGAACTGACGATTAATTAATATAACGTGCAAGTTCTGTCTGGCCTTTTTCCGATTTGCAGGGGTACGGGATTTAGTAACTTTTACGACAGGATGGCTTCCTGACGCCAATTCAGACTGGAGAGAAGTATTCACTATTGTCTCCTTCTGTTGTGGTTTGAAGTACGATGTGTTGTGTGTGAATGAAGATGTGCAGTAAGCCGAACACAAAAACCAAGTCCCCGAAATAGAGGAATTAACTATCCTGCCATTAAAATCCTCGAACCTGACGGGAATCAAACCCGGGGACTCCTGAGCCGGAGGCCAGTACATTGACCATTCAGCCAAGGAGCCGGACTGTAGAATGACGCTCTGTAATCAATATCCAGATATTTTGAATAACTTGATACTCAGTTGTGAAATTAAATTAGAATTAAATTTCAAAAGAATAAATATTATTCTTTGTTAAAAATGGATTTGAAATTCCTGAAGGATATTTCTTATTCTTATAGTCTTACTTTCAGTTTGTATTAAATTTTCACTTGTCTTCTCTTTTACAACCACAATTCTCCAACACAAAGCATATCCATGAGTTCGTTATCAGAACATCTGCTAATATGAGAAGGGACACAAGCACTATTCAAAAAGCCATGGCACATACAACCCAATATTATATTAATATTGGAGCCTGCGTGGCTCAGGCGGGGCCGCGCCGGCCTTTCACCGCTGGCTTCTGTGGTTTGTGCTGGACAAAGCCGAGGGGGGATAAGTTTTTCTACATCTGTCAGTCCGTGATCCTTGTCCAAGAGGAGTGAGACAGACTGAGACAGCCGGCACAGTTCCTATCCTTGTCACTAGATGAGGAGTTCATTCCATTCCTGACACAGTCGCATGACTGAAAACAGGCTGTGTATTAGGAACACGCACTGGTGAATACATGCCCCGCTTATCTTTGGCGTCAGGTGGGGGGGCATCCTGCTGTAGATCGGGCCAGGTTCACATGTGCGACACAGTTGGCACCCGACAAAGTGTGATCGGAAGAAACATACGATGTTATATTACACGACATTTCCCTCAGATGGCCAAGCTTCACGCAATGATAAGTGAATACAGGACATTTGAAACGGAAAACTCAATCTTTGGGATTAAATTTCCTTGGAACCTGCATCGCATGACGACGAGATTTACAGTCACGAAAAATAGAAAGCCTCCTCCTTTAATTGCGTGTTGCTACGTTGCTTACACTTGAACACAACTTTTTAAATAGAGATACACGAGTATAAAGAATGAAGATAAAAGTAATTAGAAGAGATTAATATTTATTAATATATACTGTATATTCTGTTATGATTTCTACAAATCCGTTGAAATATAAATTCGAAACATTAGGTATACTCACAAATGATACATTATCTGACTTGTTTTCTCAAGCTATAATACATTTAATCAGTAATTCAGACTTTTTACTATCTGCCATGGATTATGTCTGCGTATATGGATAACCAATCCGACTGAGCAAATTACAAAAAATGTTCTTTTGGTACATTGGGAATTAAATCTGTTTTATCCATCACTTTGTCGAAATAGAAGATCATGGCAATTTTGTGTGCTATTTTATCTTTCAAGGATTGAAAACTGATTCCTTTTCAAGTTCAATTAGAGATCCTCTTGCAATTTGGCCTGGACTAATCATCTACAGTTCTCTTTGTGGGATCTAAAACAGGGCATTCAAACTATTATCCAATCAGAGGCCATACAGATAATTTGCTTTTAACGACGGAAGCAATACATATGCCATTCTTTGATAACAAAACAAAAACACTTTGAGCGTCCTGGGTATTCGATTTCAAATTACCATTTGTCTTCCATGTGTTGTAATTACGATTCTCATTTAAGGTAGCACCGCCGTAATCATTCAGTCTAATGGGATATTCTGTTTACAGTTTCAATTTCCTTTTATTCCTTTCGTTATGGAGCTTAGCAAACGTTATTTGCGCTATGGAAGTTTTAAGCTTTCTTTTTCAATATTGCATTTTACTCAGAAACATTATGTTCCTATCCACTGTTTACAATCTTGCACATATTAACTCCATGTGAATGTCATGACATTAATTACAATAACACTTTGTTTCAATTAATTATTTATCATTGCCGAACACAAGTGGTATAGAGTTCTCCGTAGAAATCCCAGAGGCTTGTAACTTGCACCAGGTTCATGTATGAGGGGTGCGGGTTTTCTGAAATTCTGTGGAATAGATAATCCTTCGTTCAATGCGATGCTGCATGTTATAGAGCCGTAGGGCTGCGATAAAGAAGACTGCAATTCAACCTAATAATGTAGGCCTATAATTTCTCAAACTCTCTATCGTGAATAGACATAGAAAGATTTTTAATAACAACTAGTTGTACTACCCGACAATGCTCAGGTAGTTTTTTGGATGTTTACCTTTATGATTTGTATAACATGTGAATTATGTGTGAAACTAACTTTTGTAGAATTTATTATTGAGACGTTGATTGGTACTTATGACCTATTCATAATATTAACGTTATTGGTTTCACGCCTCATTACTACTTTTACGGTTTTCGGAGATGCCGAGGTGCAGGAATTATGTCCCGCGGAAGTTCTGACATATTTGAACACCTTCCAATACCACTAGATTGAGCCACGATCAAACCTGCAATCTTGGGCTCAGAAAGCCAGCGGCTTAACCGTGTGAGCCCCTCAGCCCGGACCTATGCTGGAACATACACACACACACACATCCATAATCTCGGTTGTTTCGGACATTCTTTTTAATCTCTTCTAATCCCCATTCCAGTTGGGTTTAACCATGACTTAAACGGCGTCTACAGTGTCACATATCATCTCAGTGACGCCAAAAGTATGGATTCGTCACTAACATCGGTCGTTTTAGTTATTTTTGTACTTCGCCCCCTCCTCAAGGCGTCCTACGGGTGTCTTGCCCCCACAATACTTTTTTTTCCATATAGTGTTATGATTGTACCCCAAGTATGGTTGAATGCTATGCTGGAACATACATCCATAATTTTGGTCATTTTGAATATTTTCTTTTCACACCTCTTCTCATCCCCACTCTGATTGGGGCTAAACTTGGACTTAAATAACATCCGGATTGTCACTATTCATATCACCGAAAACTATGGACTGGACACTATTTTCGATTATTTTTATATTTCACTTTATCCCATCCTATCCCTAGATGTGCTAGGGGTGTCTTACCCAACATGGTTTGTTTCCAGAGAGTAAGTCATAAAAGTACCAAGTTTGGTTGAAATTGCTCCAGTGCTTTAGAAGGAGATGTGGAATATACATACACACATAAATCCATCAAGAGGGCTATGATATGGGACGAGTTTTACTCAACTGATGCGATGTTAAACAGGGACTGGACGCGTGGTGGATATGACCTGACGCATACAGTGACCAGGTTTGCCGTACACGGGTTCCACCATAAGGTGTGCAGAACCATGAAATTTCACAAGCCGGGACCGGGTTGCGTATGTGTCTTCTATGACCAACGATGCGGCATATATCATGCTATCGAATGTGTCCATAGAAAAGGAAGCTTGACACAAATGTGTAAATAACTGATCATGTTTTGCAAGCATTGACTGCATATTATCACTATTAGTGATATACATCTAAGTGTATTTAAGTGTATATATCATGACCATTTGGTTGCAATACTATTATTATGAATCCATCTATATAAATAAAGTTGGATTGGGTCTGCTGTTTATCATTTCGTTTACTTTGCCAGTTTTTCAGATATTTATCCGTTTGAGGTCAATCAAGACCGCATCTGTGGTTTTTATTTTCCGTGTCTGTTTGTTCCAATGTTACGGTGAAACGGCTCTACCAAACTTCATATTTAAACTATACTAATCGCGGGAAAGGTTTTTATATCCACATGATTTAAAAATCTCTGATTATTCGGGGCTTTATAGGAAACCACAAGAGTTTTCTTCCATTTTCTCTAATACTATTGATTTTCTGTAAAATCCGTGGACTATTTGTGAAATGTGCCTTCTTTATAAACAACTTTTGTTATGTACATAATTTCGCTTACTCTTCAAATGACGGAGGAAAATTACTACTTTTTGCGGGTCTCATGCTCTGCATTGAGTGACCGACAGACCGACAACGAACCTACAGGTTACCATGGCAACGTCTCTGACTGCTTGCCTGCAAGGATGTAACGTATTGCCATTTTCGTCATCATTCCTGTAAACTCGTGGTTGTTCCTTGGTTAGAAAGCAAGAGAGATGTCAATGGGCCATTCTGCGAGATATTGGCGGAACACCGTTGGAGGTTACAATCGTCCTCGAATAGCACTAAGGGGCGTTGTTAATATTTGAATAATACCGCGGAGTGTAGCCCATTATTTCACACCGTAAGGTTGTTGTTTTTTTTTTTTTTTTTTGCATTAGTCATAATTTTGACTGTATTTCTATTCTAATTCTGTTTTTCGCTTTAATTTCTTGCCTCTGTCTTTCCTCTTTGGCTTAAGTAATAACACCATAAGTCATCTTATCTGTTTACCTAAGAATCGCTGCGCCTAAATTTCTCCTGTGTTACCGCCTGCTAATATCTGTAACTCATACTATCACAATTTACTGAGAGGCATTTTATCTTCCAATACATCCACTTGGTATTTACATATTTGTGGTTGTGTGAGTGCTATTCCCGAAACCTGGACACTTTTATTTGAGAAAAAATTCCAAACTCTTCAAATGTATAACTTTTGGCCCCAGAAGATATCAAAAAGGGGCTTCATAGCACTGCATTTCTCGACTATAATCATATCTCTACTGTGAATGTCAGTTGCCAAGAGAGCCTGCCGTTATAGTAGAAACTCCGGGACTCGATTGTGATATGCAGTAGGAAACGTGGCCTGCCATTATCAGCAAAACTTCCCAATACCTACTTTTCATAGGAATAAACGTTAGTGTCCTCTCTCTTTTGTTTCTCGGACAGCGCTAAGAGACATGCAATTTAATATAATCTTACTTCCATTACAGTAATTTGCGGATACAATATAGAATACCGTAGCGAAGCACGGGGAATTTTTATACTATTTATTTATATCGGTATATATTCTAGATTACATGTTAATACGAAAATGACAGAAGTGGCGTAAAAAAGTGGTTTGATAGTCATTATGTATGACATGTTCTGCCACAGCAGACTTTTCTGTCTGGCAAAGACTCAGGTGCCTCCAATATTCGTGGCCCTCGTTGCTACCTTCCTACCTGTTTGGCCAACATAAACCGAACCTCAGAAGGAAGAATTCATACATATTCCAGCACAGTTTAAATGAATAGAATTTGTAACAGATCTCCGAAAATTGCCTATGATGGTATCAGGCTTAAAGACGGTCTTAATATTGTGCCTTCTAAGCATATTGCCATTCCTATCCGTGACAGATTGTACGTATGGCAATAAGGCCAGACTCAAAGGACAATAATCACATGGCAATAGCTTTTGACTTAGGATGTATCATTTCGTTAATCTTTCCCCGAGTAGCCATTGCTCATAAACGTCTGATTAGGAGCTCTATTTCATCGTTTAACTTATCCTCTCCACAATCCTCCCTTGCTCGGCTGATAAGTGTGGTAAGCTCAGCACGGGACACAAGAAGTTATCTATTAGTATGCGCGGGCTTACGGCAAACCGAATGACCTAATGTTCTATATGATTTCCTAGAAACCAAAACGTTCAAGAACGGCAAACATCTTATACGCTCAGCACCCTTGGTAAATATCCACACACCACATCATACACCCAAATATTAAATTGATAAACACCCGAATAATTTTAACAAAGGGGACGGCATAATACTGAGTAGAACATAGCTAACCTTCATAGTTACCTCTTCAACATCTTTCTCCTTGATTTGGAGGCCCTGGAATGAACAATATTTCTAGCAGTGTCTCTCTATCTTGAGTCTGGTTACTATGGAGTGACAGTTGCCACTAACAACTTTGATATTGCTCTGAAGACGATCCTGGTTGTAAATTTGAAACGCGTCAGCATATAATATTACACAACCTAACATCCTCAGAACTATATATTAGTGGTCATGAAAGTCCACGTCTTAGGTAAATGTTTGTATACGACATCAACACTATATTTTGGAAATCTGATAGAGAATTCTTCTTCCTTTTTATATTTTTATCTGGGATCGATGTCCTAAAATATATTATTGTTGTTATTATTATTATTTTTGATGCTACATTTTCAAAATTAGTAGGAATAACTAAAAACTGCCACTATAGTATGGTCACATTTACCATGTGTTGGCAAATACACTACGGTATTTTCATTTACAAAATAAGTACATTTGAATTAGTGAAGTATTGATTTTAGCTTAGTTTTAATTACTTTAGTTTTTATATAACATATTCAGATAGTTTTACGTATACTGAAACCATAGTAGGTAATAACAATAATTTTCAAGAACAGCTTATTCAGTAAAAATGCTTTGTCTTTATTAATTTACACATAGTATAAGCTGCATGACCCCATTTTATTTGGACACTTACTCATGAAACCAAGCTAAATGCTATTGCGTCCTCCAGTCAGTACATCCAGGAAAAATAAGAAACAGGAAAGTTTCCCTTACATAGCAGGTAACTAAATTAATTTTCTATTTACAGGACAAAGAAAACATACAATTAACACTAAGAACAAACATTAGGTTGATAAAAATTTTACAGCCCACTAATCAGCTCTATTTGAAGGCAAACTAGTAATATTATTCTTATGTAGAAAAATGTAGAAAAAATACAATAATTAGCCACACATTTAAACTGAATGACGGTATATTATATAATTAACTGACTGAAAAATGTATTTCCACTTACTTGATGCCGAATTTTATTTCAAGTGGCTAAGTTTATTTCAGTAATAGTTTCATGGCCTTCCTCTGTGGTGTAGTGATTAGTGTGATTAGCTGCCACACCAGAGGCCCGGGTTCGATTTCCGGCTCTGCTACGAAATTTGAAAAGAGGTACGAGGGCTGGAACGGGGTCCACGCAGCCTCGGGAGGTCAATGGAGTAGAGTGGGGTTTGATTCCCTCTTCAGCCATCCTGGAAGTGGTTTTCCGTGGTTTCCCACTTCTCCTCCAGACAAATGCCGGAAAGATATCTAACTCAAGGCCACGGCCGCTTCCTTCCTTCTTCCTTGTGTATTCCTTCCAATCCCACCACAAGGCCCCTGTTGAGCATAGCACGTGAGGCCGCCTGGGCGAGGTACTGCTCATGCTCCTCAATTGTATCTCCAGACCCAATGCCTCGCACTCCATTACACTGCCCTTGAGGCGGTAGATCCCTCGCTGAGTCCTAGAAAATAACCAACCCTGGGGGGTAAACAGATTAAGAAAGAAGAAAGAAAGTTTCGAATTTCACGACGCATCATTTAAATTTGAAAATTAAAAATCAAAATCTCTCTCAAGAAATATTGAATATATAATGTACCTATGTATTACAGTATGGAAGAGAATTTTCGTGCAATAGACCAACAGACTCTGGAGACATCATTGTCAAAATTATCCTCCTCTTTCAAATAACATATTCGGTAAATTTTAGATATACATTTACTATGAAACTATTACCCAAGACTGAAACTTTATGTGTATTTTCAAGAATCTAGTTTTATTAACAACATTGTTACATTTTTAGCCCTAGAAATGATGACCATTTTTGCTGAAGTGATAGGCCATTTCTAGCTATATTTTTACAATCTGCTTTACGTTGCACCGACACAGATAGGTCGTATGGCGACGCCGGGATAGGAAAGAGCTAGGAATGGGAAGGGGGCTACCGTAGCTTTGATCGTGAGGTTCGAACCCACTATCTCCCGAATGTAAGCTCACAGCAACGTGACCCGCTCTAGCTATATTCAGACACATGGTAATAAATTTGTAGACATGAAAAATTAAGGTAACAAAGCTTGTATCATTTTGTTCAACAATGTAGCTGTAACCCAATAATTAACTTGTGTTTATACACCAGGGATATAGTCTCGTTTCATCAATGTGTCTGTACGTATTTTTTCAGCATGAACGCGGGAAATCTGAGTCCATTATTAATTTTGTTCTTCCCCTTAAATGCACAGAATTGAATATGTGCAAAGGAGAATGCACTTGCTTGCTATATCTGCTTTTCGATTTTACAAGTGGGCATTTACTTCTGCCTAGCAGACAAACTCGTAGGTGTCGCTAATGTATTTAAAAAATCCTTTATTTTATGCTTTTTTGACTAATAATCTGGAGTGAAGTGTTTGTAAACTTTGAACAGTTAAGATAAAACAAATACAATGTTGTTTACCTCAAAGA
Organism: Anabrus simplex; assembly: GCF_040414725.1. Lineage (NCBI taxonomy): Eukaryota > Metazoa > Arthropoda > Insecta > Orthoptera > Tettigoniidae > Anabrus > Anabrus simplex. The sequence continues at coordinate 1,592,168,160 of NC_090265.1, forward strand.
ATTCGTGAGCAAGGACATCCATAAAACTGAAGTATGGCAGTAGCTACAGTAATTTTACATATGGCATGTGCTCAATGTACTTTATATGACCTAATAGGACTAAAATTTAATGAAAGTATATCCAAGTATAATCTGATATTTGCTCACTTATTTTGTACGCTTGAGCTAGGCGTAATCTCAATTCAAACGCACGAAGCGTCAGATATTTTGAATATACGTAACTTAATGATATCACCAGCGAAACAGTAGGTATAGCTAGAATAAAATGTATAATAAAATATTCCTCAAGCTATAAGTTTCTGAAATCTGATTTACTGCAAGGTGGCCTCTAATTTGAAATTTAAAAAATTGGATGACATTATAATCATTGTTTCGTTTCTAAAAAGTCAGCGATGATGTCACACAGCTATGACGCCGAAGAAAGAACTGTGCATTACTTTTATTTCGCATTGAATTACCACTTATTATTCATAAAGTTTGCCAGACTTCTGTAAGCATGTAAGTAATAACTTTCACTTAAGGTTGTTTGAAGAAGTGATTTTAATCTTTATTTGAAGGTGGAGAAAACTTCCCCGTGGTGTAGGGGTAGCGTGCCTGCCTCTCACCCGGAGGCCCCGGGTTCGATTCCCGGCCAGGTCAGGGATTTTTACCTGGACCTGAGGGCTGGTTCGAGGTCCACTCAGCCTACGTGATTAGAATTGAGGAGCTATCTGACGGTGAGATAGCGGCCCCGGTCTAGAAAACCAAGAATAACGGCCGAGAGGATTCGTCGTGCTGACCCCACGACACCTCATAATCTGCAGGCCTTCGGGCTGAGCAGCGGTCGCTTGGTAGGCCATGGCCCTTCAAGGGCTGTAGTGCCATGGGGTTTGGTTTGGTTTGGTTTGGAGAAAACTTCTGATACACATTGGGCTTACGTCAGAACGAAGAATGCGGCTGATGTGTGCAGGAAGTAGTTTGACTCATGCCTCTCGTTTTTCCCGTCGCAGAAATAATATTAGAATTGGTTTAATGACATAATGCGTATGGAGACACACGCTTGACAACCTGGAACCTCTTAATACCGTTAGTAATACGAACTAAACTATTCTTACAAAAAAGCAAGGGGTGTCTCAATTGTATAGCTTCTTACTACTTGATAAAGAATGATAATGGCTTGCTGTCTTCCGCATTTGAGCTCTAACTTTCGTACTGCAAATAGCAGGGCCTATATGTCGTTAGCTGTTAATGACATTACGAGTTTTGCGAACCTCAAAATTCAATTTGTAATATATTCTCGATCTTTAAAGTACATATTCTGATCCTGGGCGCTCGTATTTAAATCTTAAATGTCGACTTACCACGCTGAAATGTGATCCTGAAAACTTGAACTTCCGAAAACGAAGACATAAACAAATACGTTACACAGCTAATCACCATTGACACATGCGCTATTCTTATTTTGAACAACAGATATATATGGTAGTATTCCCGTACTTTTTGTTGTCCTTACTTGTGTTGTTATTGATGGTGATGGTGGTGGTGGTGGTTCATGAATGAGGTCTAAAAGATTGTCAGCCTCATATACTTTAGTCTGTGTCTGTACAGGTGGATAATTTTGGACAGTGTTCAAGCTAGAACTGGTTTAAACATGTGCTGAATACATTTATTCCCTCACGGGACTCTTTGGTACCCAGTTTAACGCCAATGTTCACTTGAATTTTGGCAGTATAAGATTCACTTAAACATGTTAGCCACCCTCTGCTATCTAGTATTTCATCGCCTGATCTATGTCGATCTGTAATGTTCTCGTCCTATTGTATTCAAGGAGATCAGTAGAGAGTCTTAACTCGAAGTCTATCAAGACACCTACCATCCACCCCTAAGAGAGGCTCCAATTTGACATGCAACAACTTCAACAGCATAACAATTTGAAAACAATGGTGGGAAACTAAAGCGGAACATCACTTACAAAACATCTTCTGCCCTTCGCCCAACTTCGACCATATCACACATGAATGTAGACATCAGCTCTGGTCTGATGACGGTATTGATATCATCAAGGCTTTCCCTGAGGCAGTCAGATGGATCTGTGAACTAGGTGTCAAACTTTGAACATATTTTTCATGATTGCGCCATCAGTATTTCCTTTGTTTGCTTATTTGCTTTGATTTTTATTGCGTATATCACTTGTCATGTAAATGCGAAGTAATAATTTTTGAAGGAACGGAAAGAAGGAAGTTACAGACATTTGCCACTCATATACAAGAACTGAAACAAGCATCCAGTCCCTCACACAAGTCTTGAATAGTGGCAGAGCCAAAAATCAGACCCGAATCATAAAGTCGGGAAGCTAACATGCAAATCCTAAACAGTGGTAGCTTATTGATGTTTTTTCCTTTTCATTTGAAACATGTTCGGTTAACTATATTCCTTTGAGACATTTTTCGTGGTATGTTCACCTTACTTCAATTAAGGGTCACTTCATGAAGTGATACCCTTACCAGCACGAGGCTCGTTATTGAGTCTCCGTGTAAGATCTCGCATGTTCTCTCCTGGTCCTAACATCTCATTTATCGTGAACTATTAGAAAACAAAGCAGACTATTCTTCCTGCAGACTGTGAAGTTCTATGGGAAAGTGAGAGACAAAAAATTTGTTATTCGTAACCTGGGCACTAATTGGAAGAGTGTGGTTAATTCTATTCGCGGCCACCTTTTCACATTTCTGATGTAAGCTGAGTTAACTCCAGGCTAATATGCCTCTCCAAGAATAGAAGCCTTGTTTCTGACTTTTTGCAATACACAACAGGTTATTGGATCCATATCCTTCTGGATGAGTCGAGCACTCATTGATAGCCTTGGTTAAGCAGCTCCCTCGCCGACTATAACTTAAATTAAACTGAAGATACCTAAATAAATACTTGAAACTATATCTAATTTTCCAAGAATAGGTCCAAGGTAACATCAATTACTACGGAAGGGTCGACGTGTAAACGCCTGATTCATAGAAAGGACTAGTAAGCATCTGATTCATAGAGAAATAGAATTTTTTTTGCCAACCTAGCATATACCCAGGGTAAATATCAGTGAATCCGCAGATAAATTCTAGGAAGTTACCGTATATCAAGAGACCACCCAACTCCGACGATAAGTAAATTAGGGGTTGAAATCTGACGTAATGACTGCATAATGATTTTGGAGCCGAGCACATCGCTGTAGATGCTATAGAATTTCCCCAGGCTCCCCTCTACTGCTCTTCAACAGACCACAGCATCGGTCTACGCACTTTGCATCACATTACGCCCCTCCTTACCGGATCACCTCCTCATTGTCCCTTTGTGGAACCAACCGCCTGGACTGGACCACTTGCCCGGAAATGGCAACATGCATAATTCAAGTGGCGCCAAACATCGAATTCCAATTAGTCCACGAGGGTGTGTTATTATGGAGCCCTGCCACACTTTAGTCTGTCTGCTGCGGTACTTCATTTCTCAGTCTTTGCGGCTACTAGTCCAGGAGTTTTTACTTTAACGAGTAGACTAACTTCTATTTGCTCCTCAGGCTTGCTGCACGATCACCAATATCTTAGTTATCGTCGTCAAAATTACCTCTCCACCGTCGATAAATAATATCAACAAGTGATGAGTCCTGAATGAAAGTCATGTCTCAGTGTTTTGGATTCTACATAAAACTGTATGGCTCTGAGGTTTATAACCAGATTAAGTCATGAGAGTTTCAAGGTTACTTCACACTGCAAGACCATGATTCACGAATTGAACTCAATACGTTAGTGGTTTTCGCATCGTATTGACGTGGCAGTTGATATCGTGAACATAATGGCCATGGGACACCTTGTGTAACGTGTAATGTAGTATGGAGTGACATGATGACAACTTAATTTGATGGAATATGTAATTCTGTGTAATTCTGGGCTAAGGTCCCTTTAAAAATCCCTTTAAGTCATCAACACCATCTGTGTGAATATTTTAGCGGTTACGACCACATTGCATTTGAATGTTTCGGGTACATCTATATATATAAAAAGAACATGTCCTGACTGACTGACTGACTGACTGACTGACTGACTGACTGACTGACTGACTGACTGACTGACTGACTGACTGACTGACTGATTCATCATCGCCGAGCCATAACTACTGGACATAATGAAATGAAATTTTGAGAATACATTTATATTACAATGTAGGCGCTCGCTAAGGGAGGATTTTAGGATATTCCGTCGCTAAGGTGGTTAAAACGGGGTTGAGTTTTAAAAATGAGTGTATCTATATCTCAAAACTTTAAAAGTTTACAGATGTAAAAATGGGCATTTAGAATCTCCTTTAAGAATAAAAAAACACGTATTTTTTTGTTTTTAGAAAATACGAATAGGAGGGATGAAAAAGGGTGAATAGGGGGTTGAATGCCTTTAATGAGGCTACTTATATTTCAAAACTGAAGATATTTCAAACCCGACCGTTGGTACTTGGGATCTCCTTTAAAAATTAAGGAGCACGTATTTTTGTTTTTGGAAAATACAAATAATGGGGGGTGAAAAGGGGGTGAATATTTAAAATGACTGTATCTATATCTGAAAACTTTAAAAGTTTACAGATGTAAAAATTGGTATTTAGAATCTCCTTTAAAAATAAAGAAACACGTATCTTTGTTTTCGGAAAATCCCAATAGGAAGGGTGCAAAGGAATAAAAAAGGGGTTGAATGCCCTGAATGAGGATACTTATATCTCAGAAACTGAAGATATTATAGACCTGAAAATTGGTATTTAGGATCTCCTTTAAAAATAATGAAACACGTAGTTTTTTGTTTTTGGAGAATCCAAATTAGTGTGAGGGGGGTTGAAGAGGGGTTGAATTTTCAAAATGAGTGAATCTATATCTCAAAATTTTAAAAATTTTACAGATGTAAACATTGATATTTAGAATCTCCTTTAAGAATAAAGAAACACGTATTTTTTTGTTTTCTGAATATTCCAATAGGAGGGGTGAAAAAGGGTGAATAAAGGGTTGAATGCCTTTAATGAGGATACTTATATCTCAGAAACTGAAGATATTATTGAAGATATTTAAAAATAAACACGCATTTTTTGTTTTGGAAAATCCAATTAATGGTTGTTAAACAGGAGTGACAAAATGGGGTGAAAATTTAGAAACACAATATTTACAGTATATCTTAGAAACGTAAAATGTTACAGACGTAAAAATTGGTATTTGGAATCTCCTGTAAAAGTAAAGTAACATAGGTGATTTGTCTTTGGAAACCCCACTTAAGGGGAACTAAACATGGGGAGAAATTTTAAAATGAGAATTTCTATAGTATATCTCATAAAACGTAACATGTTACAGAAGTGAAAAATGGTACTTTTTATCTCTATTAAAAGTAAAGTAACGTGTATTTTTGGTTTTCGGAAAAACCACTTGGTTTGGGGTGTTGGTTAAAGTGACTGAAAATGGGGTCGAATGATTTTAATTAGGATGCTGATATCTCAAAAACTGAAGATGTTATAGACGTGAAATTTCGAATTTGGAATCTGCTTTAAAAGTAAAGAATACGTATTCTTGGAAAATCCAATGAACCGGGGGGGGGGGGTGTGAAAGAATTGAAAAATTAATTGAATTAATTGTATGAGGATACTTACATCTAATAAAAACTAAAGTTGTTACAGACGTGAAAATTGGTATTTGGATCTCCTTTAAAATAAAAAAAAACGCGTTTGGAGCGGGGGGTGGATATCTTTGTGGGCGGGAGTGAAAAGGAGTTGAATTCCTTTCATGAGGACGGTGTGTGCAGGAAGTGAAAAAATTGAATTATTTTTATGGGGATACATATACATCAAAACTGAAAGTAACAGACGTGAACATTGGTATTTGGAATCTCCTTTAACATAAAAAACACGCCTTCTTTTTTTGGGGGAGGGAGGTAAATCAACTTAACGGCGGTGGGGCGAAAAAAAAGGTGAGACCAATTGATTTTACTGTTCATAATGTTCCTATAAGGAGCCTCCGTGGCTCAGGCAGCAGCGCGCCAGCCTCTCATCGCTGGGTTCTGTGGTTCAAATCCCGGTCACTCCATGTGAGATTTGTGCTGGACAAAGTGGAGGCGGGACAGGCTTTTCTCCGGCTACTCCGATTTTTCCTGTCATCATTCATTCCACCAACACTCTTCAATATCATTTCATTTCATTTGTAATTCATTAATCATTGCCCCAGAGGAGTGCGACAGGCTTCGGCAGCCGGTCGAATGACTGGAAACAGGCCGTTGATTTTCAATGTACTTTTTCTGATCATAAACCGATCATTTTTAATCTTTCCTGAGTTCGTTTTCAAGAGCCATCTTTTCCTTTGGAGAAGGTTCTTAGAATGCAGTAGATTCTCCTGGCACATAAGTAAAAATTTAAACATATTTGAAATAAACGATCGGAGTGAGATTGACCGCGAAATTACTCACATCTATAATCAGGTCAGTAATGCACGGAAGTATCTCATTCGTACCGCCAGAAATCCCGCACACTTGCCTACGCGCGACAATGGTGCTGGTCACATTGTCAGCAATGACAATGGCAGCAAATGATATTTACCATCAAGTAGCGGTCTTGCATTTTGCTGTGGGGTCCAAAACATGAATAATAGTAGTAATAATAATAATAATAATAATAATAATAATAATAATAATAATAATAATAATAATAGTGTTCTGGGCCGTCGTCAAAATGTGCGGACCGCGCTGGAAACGGGTCCTGGACGGGTAACGACTACGAATGCTGTCCGGCCGCAGGTTCAGTACCGCCAATTCACCCAAGACGACACCACGCCGGATCTGCTCAAGGATTTGATCCATATTAAAAATGCTTATAGGAAATATGGCAAAGATTTGGGGACCCAACTAACTGGGTGGAATACCTTGACATTGCCCGGGAAGTACGAGATCGATTGCTGGAAAGAAAGATTGAAAATGGGAGGAACTCTGCCGTAATCTCTCAGAAAACGAGTCAGACCACTAATTTTGGCGGATTCTTTCAGAAAACGAGTCAGCTCGTGAATTTCGGCGGATTATATATAAAACGTTAAGAATTTAATTATGAATTTCAGTATAATGCCGTAGCGAAACACTTGCTATTACAGTATATCCCGAAAGGATGTTAAGTGCTGAACACAAATTGTCAATTGGTTATCATTGGGAACCAAACCAATGATATTCCGATTTCGTATCAAGTACTCTCCCGATTGAACTACGGTATTCTGACATTCTTGTTCTGTTGGAAGGGATCTGTAATGTACAGAGCTGGCACCGAGGCCAACATAGCTGTGGAGTGCGCACTTGTCACACGCTGTGGGTCACTTCAAAGTGATCATCTTAAATTTTACGGCAACACTGCACTGCACTTTCAATCATCCCATTCAACTACCATTTTTTATCTGCTCTTATGTATTTATTTGTTGTTTCTTGAAATAAATTGCGTTCGATAGGGAGCAAATGTTTCACATCCTCATTTTAAATAATTCGACACTGACAGTAATAATTTCCAACAAAACAGTCCTTATTACTAAGAAAGAAAATATGCACGCTTTATCGAACGTAAAATAACAAGCTTTCCTCCCCATTGTGACAACAGGATAATAAAGCCACACCTCTCCAAGGTGCGGATAGTACATTTCTGATACACCATTACAAGCAAGCCCTCCTTGGAGCACAACACGTTGACAGTTCTCAAGGGCAGATGCTGTCCTGTACTGTACTGTACTGTATGTTAAGATATTAATATTAATAATCACGTGTTAAAATCAGTAGGGAATAACAGAGAAATATGAAATCCTCTTCTTTGTTTCTTTGGAAAAGTCTGCTCGCACTGTTCAGAATACCAATACTCGAATGCCAGCACTGACAATCAGTCCTAAATTTTGGAATTTCCAATGGGTTTTCAGTATCCATTCTCGACAAACATTGGCATTACACTTCTCTTCTCAAGGCTCAGGCCACTTATCGTAATTAAAATTACAAATAATAATTATACTGTAATTTTACCACGGATTTTTGACTTCCGGAGACAATTAGGTAATAATAATAATAATAATAATAATAATAATAATAATAATAATAATAATAATAATAATAATAATAATAATAATCTTTAGACGTCGGAGTGGTATAGTATACTATTTAAATAATTTCAATCACACTTTTCTACAATTAATTACTCTTAAATCAAACAGTCTCAACAAATCTACATTTGGAAGTTGATGACCAGAAATGTTTGTAACCCCATCGCGACAGAGCAATAAAATAAATCTACAAATGAGACATAAGAGAGTTTCGATTTAGAAGAAAAAAAGAGAACTAAAACCTCGCCCCTCCTATTTGTCGTTCAATACTTCATTATTTCTTCCTCATATCAAAATTTAAATGTTACTGCATTGTGCAGTAAATTGTGAAGTTTTGTTATTATTAGTAGGCCCTACTAGAAAACCAGTGCTGCTTCGAGGTCAGATAACATCGTTTTGATATAAAACTGCTCTTTTTGCTCTCAGGGTACTTTCTTGAACATCTATTTTTAGGATTTGTATTACCCGTTCATTATGTGTGGGATTTTTTGTAGATTTCTTTATTGTGACGTTATTGACATTTTCCGAAAGTATTTTTTTAGTTTTAGAATTATTGTGTATTTAATTTGATTTTTTTAGTTTTAGGTAATTTTGTCTCGCATGGAATTTTGACCTTGTGGCAGCCCATATTGTGTGGGATATAGATGATCCTTACAAATGCATAGTTAAAATAAGTTATCGTATGTATTTACACGTCGCGGTATGTATGTGATGTACACAATTCCTACTCTCACTGGAGCTCTCACCTACTAGCCTAAGGAACCCAAAAATTGTGAATTCAACCCTACTCTCGGTCGTTTTGGACGTTTTCTTTCTCACCTCCTCCTCAGCCTCATGCCGATGGGGGATGAACTTGGTTTCAAAGTGTCAGTAAGGTCTGTCATTTTTTACATTCTTTTACACACCCTCTCAACCGACACTCCGATTTGAACTGAACAGAGAGTAAATTATATGTATACCAAATTCGGTCAAAAAGAATACCGGACCGAAACCACATACATCCATAATCTCGGTTACATTTTACATTCATTTTCACCCCTTCTCAATCTCCATTCCTGCTGGGGATGAACTGTCAATAAAATGGTATGAAAAGTGTCACAGGTTCATCTCAACGACCCCAAAAATTATTTATTCGACACTAATATCTGGCCTTTAACATAACATTTATGTTTCACCCACATCCCTAGCGGTGCTAGAGTTGTTTTACCCCCACATTAATAGGTAGTAAGTCATACGCAAACCAAGTTGAAATCTATTGTGGAAAATGCACACATACATCAAAATCTCTGTCATTTTGGACATATCCCTTTCCTTCCCCTCTCACCCCGTGCAACCGGGAAACTGAGTTGGAACTCCGACATCCAGAATGTTACAATTCTTCTCAGTGACCCCAAAAATTATTTATTCGACACTAATATTGCTCATTTTCGATTATTTGTACATGTCACTCCCTCCCAACTCCCAATCGTATGGATGCTAGGTGTGTCTTGCCCACAAAGTATCTTTCTGCAGATAGTAAGTCATCTGGGGGAATAAGTTCAGTTGATAACTATGCTGGAACATACATACATACATACTGCACCCGTCAACCCTCTGAGTCCCAGACTAGCATTTATCTCAGGGCTGTCGGTTCATATTTTAAGTCATCAAAATATCGGTATAAATGTAGAGGCATCAGTGAACACAGGGATGGACGGGGCATGCAAAATATAAATTGGGGGATGGTCAATGTAAATGAATTTAAGGACTCCATGATAGGACTACGAAATGACACTTAAAAATTTTAAGGGCATAATATCTAACTACAATAAAAAGATTATGAGAATGGTTTCCTTTGAAAATAAATGCCAGAAGTAGCAGTTTATAATGTAGAGGGTAGGATTTGAACCCCTAGTTGTACGTACGAAATAGAGGGACTGCGCACGAGGTCATTTGAAAGACTACGGACCCAAAGACTAAAGAGGTTCAAATTCCACATAAATGATCGTATGGTGTAATTATTAAGAATAACGAGTGATGACAATCATGATAATCTTAATAATAATAAATTTTACAGATCTAAATTTGGGCCTTGTTAAATGAAGTGACAGCGATATGTGTGTTAAAGAGGAATAGAACTGATTATTTAAAACCGATAATAATAATAACGTTAGGACGGTGATAAATCGTAGTGATCAAAATAATAATAATAATAATAATAATAATAATAATAATAATAATAATAATAATAATAATAATAATAATAATAATAATAATAGTAATAATAATAAGGATTTTTAGACCATTGAATGCCTGTAAACGTGACCACGACCACTATGTTGATACGACTACGGATGTGAGCATATCATAACACAAATAATAATAATAATGCAATAATAATAATAATAATAATAATAATAATAATAATAATAATAATAATAATAATAATAATAATAATAATAATTGAATGATAATAAGATAATAATAATGATAAAATTAAAATAGTCCGTCCAGTAATAATAACGATAATAATAATAATATGGCAGTTTCAACAATCGTAAATAATAATGATAATAATAATATCATATGAGTAATATCATGATAATGATAATAGGAATAACATTTGTACTTTGCGTCCAGTAATAATAATGATCATAATCATAATGTGGCAAAGTCAGCAATCGTAGATAATAATAATAATAAGAAGAAGAATATGTGACCGGAGCAAGTAAAGTTACGCGGAAGTCATTCGTATGATTATGCTGAATTGACGCAAATGGTAACATCATGGATCAATAATAATTCTAATAATAATAAATTAAATTTTTGACGACGATATCCCTCATGCTTGTGACTTTGAATAAAGATAATAATCATATTTCAACCCGTAACAGGACGAATTGCCGTGCGTCAAGTTACTGTATGACCCGGTTTCTTTATTTTGCTTGAGGGGGAGAGGAGGGTATCGTCCGGTATTTCCCATTACACCTCTTGTTATGTTAGTGTGACATTGACCTACTCAGACCTGGCGGTCGATCCTTATAATAATTAGACCATAAGTCAATATTTGGAATGACGAGTTCAAGTTGGCATGGCATCAGCTGGATCAATTATAGGGTTCGTCCGTGAAATACACTTCCCTAATCATCGTAACGTTACTCAACCCGATACGCTGACATCGGGAAATGTATATAGTTGTCGGAGGTACTCTATCTAAATTGGATCGGGAAGCCGACAACAAAATTGATTTATTCTCGGGCTCCCGAGGTAAAGAAAGGCGTCCTTGTGGACCACCTGATCGTGGGAACGCCGGTTCGATCCCAGCTTTATCAAGTGGTGAATCTTATCCCGAATTTGTGTTTATTTCTCAGGATGGACATTATACGTGTGTTGTCGCCCCTTGCGGCGAAGCAAGATATCTTATAATGTGACGTGTTCTTAAATCAATGCTTTTATAAGTTGTATCTAAATCCAAGGCGCCGAACGGCGCAATAAACTGCTCCTTATGGCATTTAGTTTTAAAGGAAACCATTCTCATAATATTTTTATTATAGTTAGCTATGATGCCTTTGAAAATTCTGAGTGTCACTTCCCAGTCCTATCATGGATTCCTTAAATTCATGTTCACATTGAGTATCCCCTATGTTAACTTTTTGTATGGCCCGTTCATTCCTGTGTTCACTGATGCCTCTATGTTTATACTGATATTTTAATGACTTAAAAAATGAACCGACACCCCTAAGATTATTGCTTGTCTGGGACTCAGATGGTGGACGGGTGCAGTACCCACTATCTCCCGAATTCGTTATTCGTTTATTTTGAATCCAATACGGAGGTAAAAATGAAATATTCATCGAACCTAAAACAAGTACAGCTAGAAAACACGTAGAGGTAGACCCTTAGGCTCAATCCATTAGTTGTGACACTGAGGTCGATGATTATCTCCACATTCTCTTCAACTTACTAGCATGATAGCAACGACACCTAACAAAGCATTATTATTATTATTATTATTATTATTATTATTATTATTAGCAGATTAGAGCAGATGTAGGATGCAGCAGTTATGTAGAAATCAAAAGGTTAGCACAGGATAAGGTGGCATGGAGATCTGCATCAAACCAGTCTATGGACTGATGACTCAAACAAAAATATTATTATTATTATTATTATTATTATTATTATTATTATTATTATTATTATTATTATTATTATTACTATTATTTTCTGCTCCTGCTGCTATTTCAATTCGTACTATTGTGCCAACTACTTTTTCCTTCCTTCCTTCCTTCCTTCCTTCCTTCCTTCCTTCATTCCTTTTGCCGCCCTTCATTCCTATCTTTTTATGCTCCTTTTTCATTCGTCTTTCTTTTCTTTCTTTCCATAGATTGTCAGATTTTTCGTTTTTCTTTTTTCTACTTTTCTTCTTTTCTTTATTTATTTCTTTTTTATTTCTTACACTTTCCCGCTTTCGTGATTATGATCATTCTTCGCCGCTCAGCTTAGTTTCATAGGAATATAGATGGGTGGCCACAAAGACTCCTCCCTTTGTCACAGGAATAAACGTAGTTGTGGTCACTGTAGACAAAAGAAGGCATCCTATTTTATCTGTCTGTAAATGTTATTACTTTCAACAGCTTTTTCTGTCTTTCTTCTCCTCTTTGTTCCTTGGTCTTTTTTTCCATCACCTCGTTCTCTTCATGCTCATTTTCTCCACCGTGTGATCTGCTACGCCAGTTCCCTCCCTACCCTCTACTGGATAAAACAAAAGACTCCAACTCTTCTGGTCAGTTGAAAGAAACACAAACAGTGCTTTTAGGGTGCGCGAGTGGGAGATACGCGTTAGAAGGTGGCATATATATACTTGGGGGCCTCTGTTTTCACTCACATATTTTTTATCCTTACGTTTCTTCCTTTTTCCCCTCTGGGAGATATGCAATTCAACCTCAACATCGTTTCAACTTATAAATTAGTATTATTTAGCACACTTCGATGCTTGTTTAAATTAACATGCCTCAGAGTGGTATCATTTCCTTCTTGCCTTCATTTACAAAGGGTTAATTCACCGAGCACAAAAATATAAATTATTTTTCTCTCGCGGGACCATTTTTTTATTTCTTTACGCATGGCGAGTTGAGCTCTGAACGAGTTCTCTTTACATTACGTTATGTTTGATCTCGAAAAGACGATCTGCATTAATTTATAATTACTCTTCACATCAAAATTAGTATCAAAAGTTGGAAGAATCAGTGATTAGACGAGTGTACTTTATTGAATCTAGGCTGCAACTGGCCCACTGTGCTCAGAAAATATATTTGCCATACGCTTCACAAAACTCATCAGCCATATGGATTAAAGTAATCACTACTGTTTCGTTGAGTCCAAGAGAGTTAACACACTTTCACGTTAATGAAACTTCGTAGTTCCTAATTCGAAGACACACGGATTTTATCTTGTCTGTTCTTTTGTCCACATGTCTTCACGATTTGTATGAGTGTTGTTGCAGTGTCACGCACTAGATTCTGGTGAACATATCTATATATTTACAGTAGCTTACAGTATCACATAACCCACAATAACACAGAGTGTTCATAAAAAATATATTTTACTAGACATACGATCTATGGTGTCCCCACGCTTTTTATATAAACCAACATCAGCAGCATCGTAAATAACAACGACAATAACAACCTAAATTCACGACCAAGTGGCATGTAAGATACTCTGTGCTGAAGTGTAAAACATTAAAGGAATAATTTTTCGGAATAGATCATGTTAAACACCAAATGAAAACAAACCGCTCTTTCTACCTGTAACATGATTTAGAGGGGTCTATCCTACATAGAAATAAGAATGGAAACTTAGATATTAATCTCTTTAGGAAATTCATGTAGGTACGATACGACTTTCCTTCTCCTTCTTCTTTTCCTACCGCTTTTTCCCACACCTGTGGGGTCGCGGGTGCGATCTGTGTCGCACATGTGGATTTGGCCCTGTTTGACGGCCGGATGCCCTTCCTGAGGCCAACCCTATATGGAGGGATGTAATCACTATTGCGTGTTTCTGTGGTGGTTAGTAGTGTAGTGTGTTGTGTGAATATGAAGAGGAGAGTGTTGGGACGGACACAAACACCCAGTCCCCGAGCCAGAAGAATTAATCAGAAGCGATTAAAATCCCCGACCCGGCTGGGAATCGAACCCGGGACCCTCTGAACCGAAGGTCAGTACGCTGACCATTCAGCCAACGAGTCGGACACGATACGACTTTCCAAAATCCCTAAAATCACTGTTATCTCTCAGTTTCTCAATGTTTACGAAAATATTGTTAAAGCATGAAAGATCTTGTAATGTGGATAAAATTAGATAAGACAACGTAATTTATTTTCTAAGAAAAGCATAGAAGTACATACATACATACATACATACATACATACATACATACATACATACATACACACATTATCATTATAGACTGTTGTGCCTTTCAGCGTTCTGTCTGCAAGCCTCTGTGAATTTACTAAACGTCGCCACGATGTATAAAATATGACAGTGTTGGTACATAAACAACACATTTCCTCAATTTAGATAGGATAGAAGTCATTTCTTTGAGGAAACATGAATTCTGAGAATATTGCTCAAATGGACGATGGAGGGAAATAGATAAAGAAGTATATCAAGGAGAAGAATTATATACGGAAAGTGAAGCTAGGAGTACAGGAAGTTCTTTTGATGTACCGAAAGTATTCAGAGAGGAGTGGTGGAAGGTCAGGCAAATAAGAAGAAGGCCATGACAATTCTCTAACATCAAAGTGTAAAGAAACAAAACTAAATTTTATAATAACCGAATGAATAATTCTGAATCCAAAATCATTTCATAATGTTCAGTCATAGGTATATGGCTTCCAGCTAATATCTGCTGATATGAATGGATTGTCTTGTTCACCTTAATATGAAGCAATTTCCCAGAGAGTACCCGTCTGCTACGTCAAACTCTCCCAGGCTTTCACATTCGTTCTGTCTTACTCTTGTAATAGTTTTCATAATGTGAACTCAAAATGTTGTAGTAAATCTTAAAATTCAACCCTAAGAGCTATTGTCCATAACGTTCTACGAAAGCCGTCGTATCATATTCCATTTTCAATAACAACTGCCATTTTTAAACCATTCTCTCTACGGAAATTTGAGTTCCATTTACTGCTCTCTAACTGAAGTAAAATATCATAAATATCAAGAATACCTTTCTTTATTCTTTTGAGCGCTTATTCTAACTTAGTCCATTGTCCATATCGTTTCACCTTTACAATCAGCGGCGTCTTGAATGGTTACTCCCACCATTGCCATGTCATCACGTGTCTGTGAAGTCACACCACTTTGGACTTCTTCGTCGTCGTCGCCAGCCAGCTGGTTTCAGATAGAGTGCCCTTACTGAAACTGAATTTATCTCGTTGCATGGTACGACTGCGTCATCGCTACCGAGTCTCGCACTCAGCCCCAGTTGCCATCAGATCATCGTCAACATACAATATTTGTTCGCATTTCTAAGTGGTTTCCAGCAGTTGGTCCTGTACAATACATTTTTGATTTCAAGAAGAGTAGCATCTTCTAATCAAGAGTATTTGTGCAGGGATGACTTTGAAATAATCCATGGCGTTCAAACCTTTTGTTCACGAAATGATGATGGCGAGCAGAATATCATACTAGGTTCGTTTAAATAACAAAAATTAATAATGGCCGTTGAGATATATTCGTTCTGTCATACTCATGGAATAATTGTATTCTCTTGTCATCTCTACCTCAGTAAGAAACAATTTCCCAGAGAGTACCTCACATGGAAGTGTAATATTTAAGAAATTATTTTAAGAAACTCGCGTAATAGTTTCAAATGCGATGGTATCTTCATTTATCGCTCATTTATGCCTAAGCCATTGGACCTATTGAGCTGAATTTTGGTGCAGATATCTCAGATCTTCAGTATTTTTTCTGCTATAAAACAATATCATGGGCAAATAGTTACTTCTATCTCCAAATGAAGTCCAGCGTATGTACTTAAAATTCATTATTCTTTCCAAAAAGGGCATATGCATTTTCTTTCCTACTTTACTGCTTCGCTAGAAAAGTTGGCGGCTTGTGTGGTAAAGCACGCGTGCCAAAACACCCGCTGGCCGGATATTTGGCTGGTTGTTGGTAAGTTCTACTATGTATTACTGGACACAGGAATTTGCAAAAGTTACTGCTTACAAATTACACGTCAACGAAGGGTAAGTCGGTGACATCGTCAAATATCGGCCTGACAACGATAGGTACGTTCTACTTGTCACTGAAAACATATACCAGTATTTAAATACAGGCGCGTTTGGGAATTACAAGATTGTTTATGAGCTGGGGTTCAGAAAGAGAACACATATAACTGAAACAGTAAGCTGTGCTAAGCATTCCGTCAACTTGCGCTGCCCCTTTGGGGCTCTTGACCTGCCACAGAAGTTTCAGCAGTGTTCTCTACTCAGTGTGGTGGTCCTCCAATTCGTAGTTCCTACGATCCTAATGTACTGGGGCACGTGTTCCCACCTCAGCTTTGATCAACGAACTACTTGATATCCTTCGAACAACGTATTAAGTATCTTCTTCGTTATCTATTATCACTGATATGTAGTTCAGCTCACTGTAGACCCCTGATCTCAATGACTTTGACAAAATCTCCTTCGGAGTATCTGAAAACTGTAAGAGTGTAGTTGGTAGGACGTAAAACCAATAACATTATTACTATCTCGTTCGTTACATAGCCCGTTAAGTTCATGTATGTTTCTTCTCCAAACTTTGTTTTTATACTGTAAATAATTTAGACATTCAGGTATAGCTTGCATTTAACTCATCTTTCTTTTCATCACAGTAACAATCTTAGAATTTGAAACCCTAATTAAAATACTTACAGACTTACAGAACACACAAAATGAGCGTCCCCTGGAAGGCATAGTTTCCCGCAACACGTACAGTCGCGATAATAGGACATGCAACATGGACTTGACGAGTTACATTCAATTTCGTTATCGTTATACGACCACAGAACATGGATTATTGAGTCTCTCCGCCTGTGACGTAATACATCAGTCCAGTGGTCACAGTAGAATAACCTACCAGTGTGTAATAAACGTGGTTGGGACAGCCTCCAGTTAGATGGGTTTGCCCGCTGTTGCTGCCGGCGGAGTAAAATAAATATATCGCAAGGGGATTCAAACCAGCCACCTTCCCACTGGGAACACGAGTCCGTGCCCACAAGACTACGGCGCTTCGCGGACAGAAACATATAATACACCTATTGGTCTGCCTGCTACGATCCACCTCATTCATATTTCATGCCGTTAACAGGAAGCTGCTTTCTAATTGCTTCCCACACTCCTAGATACTCGAGTTGTGAATGCAATTTATATATGTGTAATGTTGCATTACTCATGGGTATCGAACTAGAAACCACAATATAATGTGGAAGTGTTGTCACTGTACAGTTGGAATTAAGATTATTGAGCGCGCCCGTTTCTGTGTAGCGAAATGTACTGTATATAACTTATTTCCAACGACAAGGTATCCCTCCTTATATGGGATCTCATTCTGCGAATTTTCCCTACAACGCGATTTTAAGAATGTTTTTTTGTTAAATCACAGCGATTAGCAATTCAGCAGTCGCTTTTTGCGTGGTCAGATGACTTAATGCCTTGGTCAGTTTGACAAGGTGGCACCGTGCTGCACATCAGCCTCCCAGAAGGTGCAAAGCCAATAAGATACAGTAGGATGCTGGAGACGTTTACAACACAAACATTAGGGGACAATGAGTTAACTGATACCTCTGATTTAAAAAATTGAAAGAAAAATAACACAGGAGAGAAATCTAGGAGGTATAAAGAGATAGGAACGTAATGAGCCCACGAGAATTTCAGAATCAACTAAACCGAACGTCCACTTGACTGGGCATCGCATACTGTTTTATACTTACACTATTGTTTCTGTCCTTAAGTCTTAACTTTTTGGCTTGTTTTAAAAGTTGTGCTCGTCTGACAAGAAAATGTTTAACAATCTCCGTTACGAAATCTACACTGATAAGCAAGCCTTCAAACCAACCAGAGTTCTTGGCTGTTACAATAAAATCACCGATGCTCTAAACAGTGAAGTGTCAGAAGCCTACAGTTGAGTGCCTAGAATCTACTCATGGTGCCACGTGGAGGAGGGATAAACTCTGTCGTCTTACCTGCGTACCTGCCTATCATCTGATAAAAGTCTAATTATATGTTTATGAACTCACCTCAGTATTATAAGTGTGCTGCTAATGAGTGTGTCAGTAAATGATGATACGAGGACATCTTGTAGCGCACGCAGAGTAATTAACGAATGGGGGTGAGAAAGCGGGACTTGGACTTGGCTCTGTGACTTTCCAAGCACTGATGTTCATTAATTTATTGGAGTGACAAGCGGTAATGATCCCTTTCCATGTCTTTCTTTCCTTGCGCCCTTCGCTCTCTCTAGTTCCTTTGTCCATAAAACCATTCTCCCAGCTGTCGGGTTTTCTTCTTTTCGCTTCATCTGCTATTTCTACCTGCCCTCCTTTTGTCTCCGAGTAGCATTTTGCTCTTTGTTTCACTCACTCCCATATTCACCCTATTGTTTCACTTCTTCTGTGCCAGCTTTTGAACTTCATTTCAAAGGAACGAATACTTCCTTGCTAAGAAGGGATGCTGTGCATAATGTCTAATAGATGAAATCAAATTACTTTAAATAGGGAAATCTACATTTCTATGTATTTTAAGGTAAGTCTTTCAGGTTCTTTTCAGTCAATCACAAATACAGAATGTTTGAGACGACGTGATACAACCCAGGAAACAGAATTAGTCTTCATTTGCGTTACAAAATATTAAAATGGAGGGTTAAATTAAGGAATTAATAAGAGTTCAATTTTTAAGCTACCATTTAAAGGCCTGAGAAAATTTTGCTCTTGTTGATAAATCGTAATTTCAGAATTTCGCGTGTATTTTATAGGTCATCTCACACTGGCTCAGAATCGGGTAAATATTATATTCTGTTCTTGATAAATTTAGTGGTTTTATGCGGCCTGATACCCTCAATGTAATTCAAAGTGACTGACGTTCGTATCTCAAATCTATGTATATAAAACACTGTTCAGAATTTGAAAAGAATGGTATTTCCGTATCGGTCATGTCCACAGTAACAAGGAAATGCACTTTTTACTTTTCCGTAATTTCTGTCTGTCTGTCTTCATGTATGTATGAATGTATGTATGTATGTATGTATGTATGTATGTATGTATGCATGTATGTATGTATGTATGTATGTACACGCATCACTAGAAAACGGCTAAATTGAATTTAATGAAAATCGGTCTGCAAAGTCGGAGAATAAGTCGCTACAATGTAGGCCATAAATAATTTTATTTACGCTGATAGAAATAGTAGTGTAGGGGAAGGCCTAAATTTAATTTTCAAATATTTATGTTATTAGTGGCCCTATCTTAATGAAAATTGGCATACAAGGTCGGGGAATAAGTCGCAATAATCTAGGCTATAAATGATTTTATTCACCATGAGTGAAATGGTAGTTTAGGGGAAGGTCAAAAATGTAATTCTTAAATACTTACGTTATAAGTGGTCCTATCTCAATGAAAATTGTTATGTGTAGTCAGAGAATGAGCCACTATAATCTAGGATTTGAATCATTTTATTAACACTGAGTGAAATGGTAGTTTAGGGGAAGGCCTAAAATTTAATTCTCAAATAGGTATATTATTAGTGGTCCTATCGATAAAACATTTTTACCGTACCGGCTATAACACAGATATTCATGAATTTTTAATTTTGTTGCTAAGTCCATATCAACGACGAGCCACGAGAAAATGGGTTAACAGAATTTAATGAAAATCGGTATATAGAGTCGGGAAATAAGAAACAACAAACAACAAACAAACAAATTTATTCACCCTGGATGAAATTGTAGTTTAGGGGAAGGCGCCTACAATATAATTTTTAAATACCTATGTTATTGGTCCTATCGAAAAGTATTACATAACAAAAGTTATAGATAATACAATTTCCGAACATTTATGTTTTATTCAGTTTTACCGTACCAACTATGGTAAGAGTGGTATTTCCTAGTCGGAAGAAAACTAAATGTGAAAGCCTACAATATCGAAAGCGCATAACATTGATTAACAATAACATTACATTGACTATTGTTTGTTGTGATGTTCTTTGTCTCTTATGCTGCCTCTCGACTCCGATAGATGGGATTATTTACTGCGTACCGAGTAGAACAGTCTGACTGAATACTGGCAGGAAATAGCTGGGGAGTTAAGAAAACTTTCTTCTTTAGCATGTCATTCCTCTGGTTCATACATTTTCTGATACAGCTGATAAGTAACACCCTGGTTCAACATAGTATTCCAGCAATTCGATCCCTACTCTGACGCGCTGTTTTGAATGATCAGTGTGCAGACTTAAGGCAGAGGTTCACTTAGTAGTAGTAGTCGTTGTAGTATGGCCTGGTCTATAATAACAATTTAGGCCTATTCCAAATTATAGCCCCATAGTTCACTAAATAACTCAAAATTCAACCCTGAAAAGAGCCGTTTCTTCCTCTTCACTTTTATTAAATTCTACATTCATTTTATTCCACATTAGCAGTGAAGAGGGGGTTTCTCCTCTGGCTTGGAGGAAAAAATTGCCTCCAAGTCAGATAAATTTTTCCGCTGCCAGTGTAATGAATTAAGATCTTCCGACTCTTCGGGTACTCCTAGGAAACAGATTAGTAAAAGGGGATAGTTTTCCCTGGGAGTCTCCACTATTCGACCCCCTCCCCGCCGAAAAAAGACAAAGAATGTTCACGGATGACGACTGTCAGCGGCTTTCATCTTTCCAGCTCTGGAACTTTGGACTGTTAGATCGGCAGCGTAGTCCTGTTCATTAAATGAGAGAAAATGTGTGCTTTTTCATTTGATTGAGTATTTCATATGAAGGTATTGCATTTAATCGCGCCATTCCTACCGACGTCATTGTAATGACGTATGTTCATTTCAGTTGGGAAAACCACTAAGACAGTCTTTCTGAGGATTTAAAAATGCAGATGGAGAGTGAGTGTCTACCATTACATTGAAAACTCCCCAACCTGATTGTGACTGATGGTAAGCATGCGGGCCTACCATTACAATGAAAATTCCCTAACTCGGTCTTCATATGAAAAAAGACGTTCGGTGACTTCCGCGTCACATTTCTAGGGTAACGTTAAGAGCTATGCAATTTAATACAATCTTGCTCACAACACGTACACTACCTAACCTAGAATTCTGTATACAATGTAAAATTCCGTAGCGAAGCACGGGTACATCAGCTAGTGTATTATATACTCAGCATGACTTGTTGCGAACATCTGGATGAGATATGAATTATTTAAGGTAGTTTCTCATGTACAGACATTACACTAAGCGTACCTGATTTTGATCTATTTTTACTTTTGTGTCACATTGAATTCATGAGTTATCAGATATTACATGGAAACGAAGAAATGTTCTAAAAGAAAAGTAGTTAGACAAGGACAGAGTCTGATAAAGTCGTTCATAAAGATACAGATGTAAATTTAACCGTATCCACTACATTTCTGATAGTATGTATTGTGACCTGTGGTAATAAAACTTCTATCAACATCAGGTGTATACTTGAAGCAGTAAATATCGAGAGGCCCCAGCTATCCTTCCACACCATCAAGAGAGTACTGCTCCAAGGATATGATGATGCCAGACAATACTCCAAAATAAGGTCGTAAATACGCCACTGTACTATTCATTTCTGAGTTAGAGAACAAGTATGAGAAATTTTTAATTGATGCTGTACACTCGCTTATTATTTATTTATTTATTTACCGTGTGGCAACCCATTGGAATATAGAACAACATATAAATTATATATTAGAATAACTAGGGCGTTATTACTATTAGGCATAAAACAGAGCATGCAATGACAATGTATGAACTTATATAGTGAGAGTCAATTTGTCTATCCAGTTAAAAGCATCTGAAGTCAGCGTTAGTAAGTCCTTCAGATCTCCTGAGTGTGGCATAATACTACACTGCTGCACAATTTGTTGGATGGTCTGGGGAGTCGCTTCACAAACACAAGATGGATCAGAAATTTTATTCCATTTGTAGAGGAAGTCATTACATACTCCATGGTTTGTACGAATCCAGTTAGCAGTTTTCCACTTACATCGAGGCGAATTAAAATCAGCTGGTTTAATTTGGGTATTTAAAACAGTTATAAAGTCTGGTGGTGCTTGTTGGATCCAGTTTTTCCACAATGATCATTTATATTGAAGCCCGAAATTGATACGTTCAGCAACAAATTTTATTGCTGGATGTGTGGATTTTATCTTGCCAGATATTGCACATTGAATGTAACATGTAACAATGCATCCCGACTTCTCAGTGCAGGTGGATGAATATGACTTAAAGTTGGAAGCTAAAATGTTGGTGTAGTTTTTAGACAACCTGGGATTGTACGAATTGTAGTATTGAGCTGGATGTCAAGTTTGCTGGTATGGTTGCTGTTCAGCCAGACTGGAGCACAATATTCTGCTGTACTATAGACTAGTCCCAGTGCAGAGCAACGAAGTGTTGCAGCTGTTGATCTCCACGTAGTACCACACAGCTTTTGAAGATTGTTGTTCCTGGAACGAACTTTGGCTGTTGTATTCTTTAGGTGTTGCCAATAAGTTAGGGATCTGTCAAGTGTGACACCCAAATACTTTGGAGTAGGATTATATTTAACTACATTTTCATTAAAATAGACATTCAGATGTCGTTTTGCCTGTTTGTTATGAAGATGAAAACATGAAGATTCTGTTTTACTTGGGCTTGGTGTGGGTCGCCACTTGTGGTAATACTGCCCTAGGACTGAAAAATCGTCTGACAATATCCTTTCAGTTTCCTCTACACATTTTCTACTAATGCCAATGGCTAGATCATGTGAACAAGCAAATTTCCTATTTACAGTATGGGAGATGTCTGCAATATACAGATTGCAAAGGATTGGTGCGCGTAAAGAGTCCTGTGGAAGACCGTTTTTCAAAGTTCTTTGCTTAATGATTTACTTGCCCAGGATAACTTGGAAATATCTATCACATAGCATGTTACTTATTAATTGGGGTAGAGTTCTGCAAGGGATCACTCTTAAGAATTTTAAAAGGATGCCCTCTCTCCATACTGTGTCATGGACTGCTGTCAAATAAATAAGTACTACAGACGTCTTCACACCACGTTGAAAGCCTGCCTTGATATAAGTTGTAAGACTAAGGACTTGATCTGTACAGCTCCTACCTCTTCGGAAAGCAGCTTGTTCCTGTGGGATATGATTCATAATTTTGCTGTTGATTCGATTTCGAATCATTTTCCAGTAGTTTGTAGCAAGGCCGATGGTTTTCTGCCTTATTTGTTTCCTTTCCTGGTTTAGGAATTGCTATTATTTTTGTTCCCTTTAGCTCTTTAGGAATGCGACCAGTTTTCCGGATACCACTACAGAACCTTGCTAACCATAGTTTGGCATATGGACCAGTATTCAGTAGGAATTCATACCATCAAAACCACAGGATTTCCCAGCTTTTATGCTTTTAAGTGCTGAACTAACCTCTTCTTGCGTAAATGGTTGTGAATATTCTGAATAAGTCTGGCAATTAGCTTTGACTTTTCTAAATTCCTGTTTTATCGTTCTTTTATGTATTTTATCTCTAGGAGATCTTGATAAAGAGACGGTTCGATCAGCAAGTTGCTTAAATGATAACAGGGTTTCCCTCCTCTGAACAGGTGGGCTAGCTCCAAGCTTCTTCAATAAGTTCCAAGCTTTTCTACCGGAAAGTTTTCAGTCAATATTTTTTGTAATTTACATCCATTTCTCCCGACGAGCTACATCATCGTACACTCGCTGTCAAGCGAGTTTATGATATGTTTCACAATTTCCAAAATAAAAAATTCAAGCATACTACCAGATTCCCACCTACTGTTGTGGAAAAGTATAGACACCCGCGTTAATTCGTTAATATAAGTTTATCCTTTGTCGCACATAGAAACAACCTACATCAAAATTTAACATACTTTATTCTACGATTAATTATGTGGAGTAGAAATTGTTATCGCGTCCAGTTAAAAATGAACGCAGGTTGAACAATAAAAGCGCCCGTATGTCTTCCATTTACAACGGAGAACTCGCTTTGAAAATGCATAACTTTGAAAGTATTGATCTGATCGTTACCAAACTTTAATAAAGTATTTCATTGTTGACTGGTTTACCATTTTTTTTAAATTTTATGTGACATTTGTGAAATATGTTGTTGTAAATTTTGTTAAACAACATCTTCTCATTACTGTGTGATCATAACCGTAAAAAAATTGGCTTGTTATGCAGCTCATGCGAATGTCAGGCTAAAATTAAAACAGCTTTTTGCCTGCATGCAATTGTTGTCTCCGAAGAGGCCTGATGCAGGCGACCTGCGCGTCTATGAGGATGGGGCTCTACCTACGATGATTCTAATGATGAATACGTCACACACATCCATCCCCAACCCGACCGGGAATCGAACCTGAGACCACTCGGACCAAAGGCCAGCGTTCTTACCATTTAGACATGGAGCCAGATTAGTGAGTACTGGAGCTACTGGAAGAAGAATGGCTTAGAAGTTTTTCACACGAGCAGGCACTTTTTAACACCGTCTTCACATTTCAAACTAGTCTATCCACAGCTGAAAATGACGCCTCACTTCCTCTGGAACTCTGTGACAAGCATGTGCCAGGCAGGTTATATGTACCATTTTCAGTACGGTGCCTTGAGGGGGTATCGTTGCCATAACCATATATCAAATGTGACAAATAGTAGCAGGGAATTGTGCTGGATACCATTAGACCACAGACAATTCAAGTTTTTATCAATTTGCTTATAGTGGCATAGTTTGTCCTTTCCAAGATTTCGCAATTTAGAAGAAAAATTCTCTATTCCTTATTCATCGCTGCGACATTACATGCACAATGTCGTGACCCATGAATTCCAGGGTCTCGTCAACTGATGCTGTAGGTTGTTTTGGTTATTTTGACATTGGTACACAATGCCCATTGCCCAGAATTGCTCTGATTTTGTGTATTGTCTCATTATAACACCTAACAATGTAATGTTTCCTTATTGTTGGCTCATCCGAAATAGACTTTCCGGAGTACGTCTCCAGAAAAATCTACAATTCATTGTTATTTAATTTATTACATTTCGCAGGAACAAAAGCTTCACATAGATATACATACACATTTGTGATTACTGCACTGCCTAAGAATCATCCGTTACATTTTTCTTTTTCCCTGTGCTTCAAGGCCGCGCTTGCGTTAATCTCTATTCACATGTTGTTCGATTATGAATCTTTTTCTGCCGCAACTTTCACGTCACAAGTTTCCTAGTAGCTAATAATATCGTCACTTGAAGAAACAGCGTCCCCATACTCAGAAACAAATTCTTTAATTTTCGGTATTTGATAGTAAAAATTTAACACTACCGAGCCGCCTGCAGACTTATGAAATACTGAATGGAAAATGTAGTAATACAGAATAGAATGCGAATGAAATTAACCATAGGATGTGTTTGTTAGGACCGTAGAACTCGAAGCAATAGCAGGTAGCCTCATAAAGCGACAGAAGGCACTCTCCCTCACATACTTGAATTTGGACTAGTCCAAGTTCAGAATACTGTATGTGCTATTGCAAAAAGAACTATTATCTCAGATTTCCAATAATATTTAATCAATGTTTCAAACGTTATGAAAATTATTTTCTACTAACATTTTACGATGATGCAAGAAAACGAGTTAAAACTGATTAAAAAGCGCTTGATTTTATTTAACATGGCCTTTTAATTGCTTATAAGGTGTAAAAATGTACTTCCGAATAAAATGGGAAAACACATGCAAGAAAGACCTGTTAAAAACGTTTCATTTCACTACTTTTGGAATGAGTTACGTTCATTTCCAATAGATCATCCCCCTTGCATCACCATAGAAAGTATTCATCGAAATACTGGCCTTACTGAGAACACATGGGAACGATATTTGTGTAACTTTGTCATCCACGAGATCTGATGTCAAGCGTTTCTGAATAGCAGTGTAAAACCAGTCTCCAGTCGCGATTACCTAGTTTTCAAATTCTATAAATCAATTTAATTATTACATTCCAACGCGTGTTATTGAAGAACGCAAGCGAATTTTTTCATCAATTGCTTTAAGTTGCACCGACAAAGAGAGGTGTTATGACGACGATGGGAAAGGAAAAGGCAAGGAGTGGGAAGGAAGCGACAGTTGCCTTGAAGGTACAGCCCCAGCCTTTGCCTGGTGTAAAAACTGGGAACCTCGTAAATCCATATTCAGGCCTGGGGTTCGAACCCACTATCTCCCGAAGGTAAGCTGGTAGCTAAGTCACCCAAACCACGCCGCCAGTTGCTCGGTTCTAACTACAGTACACGGGAGACTTCATATACATAACTCTAGCGACTATACGAATAGAAGCTACTACGCTTTTGTAGTTTCATTACACCCTCAGTTGCAGTATGTTCATAAAATTAGCTCTTACAACTTTTTCTGTTGTATTTTCTATCGTTTATAGAAAATTGTATCTATTTTTTTTTTTCAAATTTCTTGACCATATGCGAGTTATAATACATGGTAACCGGTATAAAAATAGAACCCATTGGAGATACTGCATTATTATATTTGCTCCTCTGAAATGTGTGCGCACGATAGAGAGGATGTTAAGCTGCCACAGTAATAAATTAAATTGCTAAGGTTTACATTAATTCTCGTAACATGATGATTCTCTCCCTCAAAGTCACTGCAAGTTTTCCGCAAAGTGGAGGGACCAGAAAAACAAATGTGCACGGGTTTCATCAGTTAAAACTGATTTGATTGTTTGAAATGTTCACCGTAAGTTTATATCTGGGAAGAAAATGAACTGTGTTTAATTATTTTAGTAACCGCTTTCTTGATTTGACGGTAATTTACTTTTGCTTGCCGGACGGAAAAGA
The DNA here is from genome assembly GCF_040414725.1 of Anabrus simplex. NCBI lineage: Eukaryota > Metazoa > Arthropoda > Insecta > Orthoptera > Tettigoniidae > Anabrus > Anabrus simplex. The sequence continues at coordinate 1,592,195,327 of NC_090265.1, forward strand.
CTGTTTTCACACCATCTGCATTCGTATCGTGACTATGAAGATACTTCAAAAACGGGTACCGGATAAATTGAGCAAATAATGTGTGTGCTCTCTTCAGACTTTTTAATGGGTTCTGTCTGATTTCGTTTGTTGTTTTATAAGCGACAATTATTTAGGCAGTACACTGTTTCTCTATATGGCACACACAGCTTATTAACCTTTGAACTACCAAGACGAATACTGCCCAGTCACGTGGCCTTGAATGATCAGTGTAATGCTATCTTCGGCTGAACAGTTGGCTATTTTAACCGGATTCACCGCCAGTCGTATCAGTCAGTTCGTACCGGGCATACCGGGTTGAGGGGGTCGGGGGGACGGGGTGCGGGGATAACCCCCTACCACCAAAATTAGTTTAGAACTTGTGATTAAGTGTGTCAACCCTGTGAATCGAATCAAGAAGGACAATCCCACGTACTTGGCATTCGTAGATCTAGAAAAGGCATTCGATAACGTTGATTGGACCAAGCTATTTAAGATTCTGAAGATGATTGGGATCAGATACCGAGAACGAAGAATTATCTACAATCTGTATAAACATCAGTCTGCAGTGATAAGAATCGAGGGCTTTGAAAAAGAAGCAGCAATTCAGAAAGGAGTGAGGCAAGGCTGCAGTTTGCCCCCCCCTCCTCTTCAATGTTTACATAGAACCGGTAGTAAAGGAAATCAAAGAGGAATTTGGAAAGGGAATCACGATCCAAGGAGAGGAAATAAAACCTTGAGATTTGCCGATGATATTGTTATTTTATCTGAGACTGCAGAAGATCTCGATAAGCTGCTGAATGGAATGTGCGAAGTCTTGAGTAAGGAGTACATGATGAAAATAAATAAGTCCAAAATAAAAGTGATGGAGTGCAGTCGAACGAAGGCAGGTGATGCAGGAAATATTAGATTAGGAAATGAAGTCTTAAAGGAAGTAGATGAATATTGTTTCTTGGGTAGTAAAATAACTACCGATGGCAGAAGTAAGGAGGACATAAAATGCAGACTAGCACAAGCAAGGAAGAGCTTTCTCAAGAAAAGAAATTTGCTCACTTCAAACATTGATATAGGAATTAGAAATATGTTTTTGAAGACTTTCGTGTGGAGCGTGGCATTGTATGGAAGTAAAACATGGACGATAACTAGATCAGAATAGAAGTTTTTGAAATGTGGTGTTACAGAAGAGTGCTGAAGGTGAGGTGGATAGATCGAACCACGAATGAAGAGATACTGAATTGAATTGGTGAGTGGAGATCGATTTGACTAAATTTGACAAGAAGAAGAGATAGAATAATAGGACACATCTTAAGACACCCAGGACTTGTGCAGTTAGTTTTTGAAGGAAGTGTAGGTGGTATGAACAGTAGGGGTAGACCAAGGTTTGAATATGACAAGCAGATTAGAGCAGATTTAGGATGCAGTAGTTACGTAGAAATGAAAAATTTAGCACAGGAGAGGGTGGCATGGGGAGCTGCATCAAACCAGTCTATGGACTGATGACTCAAACAACAAAAACAACAACCTGTGAATGAAATTTTAGGTACCTCATTCTTTTGCTTTTAATTTGATTTACGTATTTTCCAGCAATATGTTGATGCTCCTATTTTTTCTTCTTAAACAATCATCTTGAACCAATGGACTTCGTTTCTGCACTAATATTTTGCGACAGTGATATTTTCCCAACAATACATCGAGTACTGAAACTATTTGATACCTTACTAGTAACCATTGCCACACCAGAACGCTCTTGTTCATCCCTGAAGTATTTAGATAACTATTTGCAGAATATGACTGTACAGGACAGATTGAATGGGTTAGCTCTTTTATATAGAGTATATACGAAAAGAACATGAGACCGTAGAAGGTATAATCCATGAACTGGCCAAAACACCCAGGAGACGTTTGCTATTGTAATGATCAACATGAATACAGATGTCTCTTTATTAATTAATTGTTATTTTGAAAGTTTTAATTTAGTGTTCCTAATTTCACAATATGCACCCAACATTATATTATAGATGACCTCGAATTTTAATATAAAATATCACCCCCTTCCCCCCAGAAAACAATTTCTGCGTAGCCTGTTAGCTCGTCAGTTGGTCTGAGGAAGGTGAGTGAGTCCAGTTTTTGCCATCAATACTGAATTAAAAATCGTTGTTGAGCCAACAAATGAGTCTGAGGATTCAAAGTAAGAAGAAGCAGTCACACTATTTTTACACCGTGAGACTGACAGAATTGATAGGCAGAATACAATAATTTTCTGGAAAGTTCACAGTACTACGAACGTTTGCTTGAACACACGATATTCAAAACTGTAATCCACAAAATTCATTCTCCTTAAAACAAGTTAAAGTGAAGTATTTAGCCGCCATCTTCACCTACGATGACTTAGCTATGAACATGTATATTGTCACTGTTTAGATTTCGACAGTTGGCATTTATTTATACATTTAATCTTGTCACCCGTGCGTATTGCTTGTTATATTTCACTATCAATATTTAATTTCGGTAATTAACTTCTTGGCAGAGTAAGCGAGATGTTTTCAATGTAGGAGTATCCTGGGTAATGTGTAGAAATAAACTGAAAAAAATAAATTTCTTCTTCCTGGCCTTTTACTAATTATCTATCACTAATGTGGATTTGGCCCAGTTTTAAGACTAGATGCACATCCTGGCACCAAACCTACATGAAACGATGTATTCACTATTACGTATTTTTTGGTAGTTCTTCTTGTGATGTGGTGTATATAAATGAAGATGTGTATTAATACGAATGCAAATACCCAGTCCCTGAGCCAGAGGAATTAACCATACACAGACGAAATATCCAGCCCGACTGGGAATTGAAACCGGGGCCCCTTGCACCGAATCAGCCTATCATCCGAAAAAATAGCAAATTAACTAAATAAAATAACTAAGTGAAAATGGTTCCTTTCTCTCCATGACGTCGAATTTTGTCTTTTCATATTGCTGGTCCGAATACAGCGTGTTCTTCATTGCTACATGTATGATTTGTTTTTACATCTAGTAGTGAGAACGTCTAGTTCATCAGCCCTGATCACACGTTAAATTATACCTTATTCAATATATCATGGCTGTATTTTTGACAAGCTCGATGTAGCACTCATTCTAGGGAAAGCCCAGTAGTACAACCCTGAATCAAATCATGGCACCTTCAAGTAGTCTACCAGAGGGTGATAAGTGGGACGTGTTAATGAATATGTAACACCCTCTCCCTCCCTCCTTGATAACGGGGTAATTTCTTAATAAGCCCATTATAGTATACCTGCTTGTCGCGTTTCGATTTACCCCACAACACCTAAACTAGTACCGTTATTTGTATATGCGTGAACATGACTTTCTTTCCACTTCAAGCGCAATAAACACTAAAATCCTTTGTTTAATGCAAACTTTCCAACCAGCCTTCGAGCTGACTACTCGATACACAGGCAAATTATTAGGAGAATGCATACATACTTTCAAAACTACACAATTATTCATACGCCCAATTAACTTTTTCATACCTCCTGAATCTGATTTATGGGATACTCTTCGTGTTATACTAAGAACAATGGTGCAATCGGATTGGTAGAGAAAATGTTTCTTTTCGAGAAGATGAGTTTACTTCGTTACTTCCAGGCGCGCAATTCCGATCGACGAGCTCCCCGTATTTGCTATGCCAGAGCACAAGCCGCTGCTGTGCTTCAGGAAAGAGAAGTGGAGGGAGGGGAAGTGGTGTGTATGTTGGAGAAGGAGATAATGCACCGCGCGTATGCACAAGTTTTCACGTTCGACTCGCACAGGATGGTCCTTGTCTGTTATAGGCAATATCCACATTTCGTTTATTAAACAGCCGTAACTGCACACACAGTACAATAACATACCGTAATTACGACACACTTGTCAGTCGAGGAATGCACCAGATCGTTTCTCCTATCGTCTGTTAGTCACAGTAAAGTTCTTTATTATTTTACATGCTCGAAGATGCAACGCTGCCGCCCCACGATCGTATATTCCTTCACTGAGAATATTGTAAACTAGCAAGATACCCGCGCTTCGCTACAGTTTTAAATTGAAGTTATCTTTTCAAAGTTTTACATTTTGGAGAGTCTACTGTCGACTGAGGCTCTAAAATACACCCTCAGTTCGTAAGTCAAACAGTTTTGTGGAATGATTATTCATTTTCTTTTCTAAGAAGCATTTGAATCCCATACAGAAGAATTTGAATGTTTTTAAACCGAATATTATTTAATATCTAAGATATAAAGGCAATCAGCCTGCGAAATTTATATGTACGTCGAACAGTACTGCGGGAATGAATGCGTTTTAGGCAATGATTGTTTTAAAAATATGTCATGATATCTAGGACATAAAAGACCACAAACCAAACCAAACCAAACCCCATGGCACTACAGACCCTGAAGGGCCTTGGCCTACCAAGCGACCGCTACTCAGCCTGGAGGCCTGCAGATTACGAGGTATCATGTGGTAAGCACGACGAATCCTCTCGGCCGTTATTCTTGGCTTTCTAAACCGGGGCCGGTATCTCACCGTCAGATAGCTCCTCAATTCTAATCATGTAGGCTGAGTGGACCTCGAACCAGCCCTCAGGTCCAGGTAAAAATTTCTGACCTGGCCGGGAATCGAACCCGGGGCCTCCGGGTAACGGGCAGGCACGCTACCCCTACACCATGGGGGCTGACATAAACCACCACACTTTATGAAAATAATTTCATAATCGTGCCTGAAATGGTTTCGGAAGAATGGATATTGTGTTTTTGAGAGTCAACCACCATCTAAACCCCTTAGGAGAGAAATATATTGAAGAATGTTATATTTTACATCTAGGACATAAACAAAGAAACTTCTCGTAAAATTACAAATGTGTATGTCAGACGGTTTGGGAGTGATGAATAATTTCGTTTGCGGAGATAAAACCACTTAACACCTTAGCGGTGGAATATTTTAAAATACTTCCTCTTACACAGCTAGGATTTAAAATATATGCCGCTATTTACAATGTTGTCTTCGTACTTTAAACCGTTTCGGAGGAAGAAATGAGTATATCTGTTTTCGGATCTTAAGCCCCATGTAACTCTCTGAAGGGTTAAATTTGTTTCAATTTCTCTGTTACTTAACACCTAGGATACGACTTGAAATTTTAAATTCGTAATTCAAATGCTTTAGTCCGCCTCTGTGGTGTAGTGGTTAGCGTGATTAGCTGCCACCCCCGGAGGCCCGGGTTCGATTCCCGGCTCTGCCACGAAATTTGAAAAGTGGTACGAGGGCTGGAACGGGGTCCACTCAGCCTCGGGAGGTCAACTGAGTAGAGGGGGTTCGATTCCCACCTCAGCCATCCTCGAAGTGGTTTTCCGTGGTTTCCCACTTCTCCTCCAGGCGAATGCCGGGATGGTACCTAACTTAAGGCCACGGCCGCTTCCTTCCCTCTTCCTTGTCTACCCCTTCCAGTCTTCCCATCCCTCCACAAGGCCCCTGTTCAGTATAGCAGGTGAGGCCGCCTGGGCGAGGTACTGGTCATACTCCCCAGTTGTATCCCCCGACCAAGAGTCTGAAGCTCCAGGACACTGCCCTTGAGGCGGTAGAGGTGGGATCCCTCGCTCAGTCCGAGGGAAAAACCGAACCTGGAGGGTAAACAGATGATGATGATGATGATGATGATGAATTCAAATGCTTTCATAGAATTGAATATTTTTTTCATCATTCCTCATATCCCAATCACCCGGCGAGTTGGTCGTGCGGTTAGGGACGCGCAGCTGTGAGCTCGCATCCGGCAGATAGTGTCGGCAGCCCTGAAGTTGGGTTTCCGTTTTTCCCATTTTCACACTAGGCAAATGCTTGGGCTGTACCTTAATTAAGGCCACGGCCACTTTCTTCCCATTCATAGGCCTTTCCTATCCCATCGACGCCATAAGACCTATCTGTGTCGATGTGACGTAAAGCAAATAGCAAACAATAAAAATAGTATCCCCCAGACAAAAATCGCTTAGGGGCCTACTGTTTGAAGACCACTTCTTATATAAAATCTAAGACAAAGAATTAGTGTGTATAGAGGGCAGCACCGATCTCTGATAAAAATCGAGGTGAAACCTCCTTTATTATTTAGGCCTATTATAATTATATATTAAGCTTGTGGTAAATGATTAGTAATTTGGGAGGTTTAAATCTTGACATATTAGACATTCAATCCGCAGGAATTCGTAGGTACCATTTATGGTATACAGTCCCAAAATAATGTTCCTCCAGTTGTGTATCAAGTTCAAGATTATTTCCGTTAAACCCCTGAATTTTACAAATAACCCTTTTTTGTAATAAATAAAAGCAGTCGGAAATTCGGTGAGTACCTTGGCTGTTGTGGAGACTTAGTTTTACAACTGCAACAACTTCTACATGATCCCAATTCTTATACGTGAAATATTTTTAATTATATCATATTTGACACCCACAACATGGAAATTTCAAATTCATACGTCAAACGGTTTGGACGGATGAACAGTTTTGTCATAAGTCGTCACGCCCAGCCGAAACCTCTTAGAGGTGTATTGTTTTAAAACCATTTCTTATTTAAAATCCAAAACGTATAGGTGCAGCCATCATACCATCATTTCGGATAACACACCCAATCAAGACCACTTAGGGGTGCATTGTTTTAATACCAATTTATATTTAAAATCTAAGACATTGAGAAGTAATCACCATGTGAGATTTCAAACTCGTATGTGAAGCGATTTAAGAGAAATTGATATTTTTGTAATCAGACCTCACCTTTACCCACTAGTCAAAATCCGTTAGGGATGTATTGCTTTAAGAACATTTTTACAGGTAAAGCCCGTTATACACGGATTCGTTATTTGCGATTTCCCATATAAGCGATTTTGGATTTTAGTATAATGCTGCCGTCCGTTTACAGTATGTGGAAGCAGTAATGCCTTAAGGCGTGTACAGACAGACGTGCCGAACTCTGTAACGTACACTACGTCGCACGTCAAGGTTAAACTGGACAAGCGCATCTCTACACACGTCTTCTCTCACGTTTGTCGATACGTGAAACGTCAGTTCAGGTCAGAAGAGCTGTGAAACAACTGTTCAGTCTTCTACTGACTACAGTGACCAAATATCGCTCGGAAACGATGGAAACAGTGGATTGGATTGAGCATTACAACCAACAACACATACTGTACCTCTATCTGGAGCTGCTATTCAAGCTAAAACAGAGATTAGTTTATTATTGTGTTCTTCAGTGTAAACAATTTTAAGTGTATACATGTTGCAATAAAATGCATTTCATAAACATGAAAATGATTATTTTTTGTAAAAATACTAAGAAGCTCTGCTATTTTAAACTTAATATGTGAGTAAACGGAAACATAACCCTATACTTTACATATAAAATGACTCTCGATTTACACGAATTCGGTATGAGCGGCAATTTCGCAGAACGTAACTATCGCGTATAACGAGTTCTACCTGTATTTAAAAATATATTGCATATAGGAGCAACCAGCATGTGAAATTTCAACCTCGTAAATCAAACAATTTCAGAGATACGAATATTTATTTCTCAGATTATTCCCTCCCGTTCGAAACGCCTTAGGGCTGTATTATTTTAAGACAACTATTTATTTAAAATCTAGGACGTACAGGACAATCCTCATGTGAAACGTCAAGCTCGTACGTCAAACGGTTTGATAGAAATGAATATGTATGCCGTCAGCGACGCCCTGTACCCAGTCAATCACCGTTAGGGGTGTGTTAATTCAAGACCACTTCATATTTAAAATCTATTACACATAGGAGCAAAAATAATGTGAAATTTTAGCCTCATATGCGAGTCAGTTTCAGAGATATGAATATGTTTGTGTTTAGGTCTTACACTCACGGTAAAAACCTCTCAGGGGTGTCTTATTTTAAGACCACGTTTTATTTAAACTCCAAGACATATAGGAAGAACAACCATGTTCAATTTCAACCTCCTATATCATACCCTTAAGGGTTGATTTTTTTTCTAAACTTGTCTTCTTTAACATCTAGCATATAAAGAAGCAATCATTGAGTTCAGTTTAAACATTGTCTGGCCAATGATTTCGGAGGAATGATATTTTCGTTGTTGGAGTTTTACCCCCGTTTCATCCTCTTACGGGCGTAATTCTTTGAAATCCTACCTTAGTGGGTGCCTGTTGCCTTATGTACAGTTATATACCAATTTTTACGTCTCTAACGTCTTCAGTGCTAGAGATATTAGTATCCTCATAAAGAGAATTCAACTCCTTATTCACTTCTTTCTCACCCACAACCGCCTTGAATTTTCAGGGAACAAAACATACGTGTTTCTTTATTTTCAAAGGAGATTTTTGCAAATACCAACTTTTAGGTCTGCATCATCTTCAGTTGTTGAGATACATGTATCCTCATAAAAATAATTCAATCAATATCACATCCCCCACCCCCTCCTAAGTCCATTAAGTTGATTATGAAAATGCAAATATAGCTGTTTCTTTATGTTTAAAGGAGATTCCAAATACCAATTTTCATGTCTGTAATATCTTCAGCAACCTTATTTCCTCGAAAGGAAACATTTTCTCCGTCAGTCAGATTGCACCATCGTTCTTAAAACGAAACGAAGAGCACCCCATATTTTTTTCTCGGTATAGTTTTGGTACACCCTGTATAAAGTACCTCACATTTCAGTTTAATTAGTGTAACACCAGGTGTTATTTCCTTTTCTATCACAGCCGCTGGAGAAAATAAGGACGAGAGATCTACGATGCGAGGTGATCTTCGTTATACAAGAGCTTGTTGTGGGTTGTTAATTTATTAAAGTGCGAAGCAAGATCGCGGCATTGCCACCATCTCGTTAATGCTAATCACTGCCTTAAGACTCATTAGCAGCAAAGCAGAGCGAGTTAGTTGACGCTCGTTATCTGCCACTTGAAGACGAGCATGTAAACATGACAGTATCACATCACCTGGAGAATATTATTGTCACACATCACTGCATTGTTGCTAATGAAGAATGATCCATGTGGCAACAACAGAATGGCGTTGGTAATTTTTTAAACTTGTTGATATTACGTAATCGTTTTATATTTTCCATGTATTATGCATTAGTATAATATTGAAGAAATCTGTCAAGCATTTTATACTATCATCGCCCACTGTTTTCCACGCTTCAGCGGGTACCTGATCGCGACCGGTGCTTTTGTTATTTATCATTGTTGTGAGTGGTTTGGCTACTTTACGTATTTTCATCTCCTGAGTAATGTCAACGGTGCTACGATGTGATCCGAATGTGTGGGAGAAAAATATTACGAGGTAAACCCTATGTTGCACCCTACTGTAGGCCACCAACAAATCGCGTCTGTGGGCACCTCTCCCTATTTCTTTTTCACTTTCAGAATATGTCCTGATGTAAACATGATGATGTATGCACGAATGTACATATACATCACATGTACACTCCCGGCTGACGTTGCGTACGTAGGTGTTCACATACACTAGTGTCCAAACGTTAAGCATAATCACTAAACGAGGCCATACCGCCTGATAGGAATGTCAGACGGATTGCTGAACAAACGAAGTCTGAATCAAACACCAAATGTCACACAACTTGTCCAAAACAACAGGGTTAGAAAAGTTCTGATAGCTAAGGTACATCTTTGACAACAACTAAAACAACTTGGGAATGTCCTCCACAACAAAATATGCTGATAATATGGTGTATGGTTACCCCTAACGGCCACACATGTTTCGCAGCGACGTGGCAAACTCTCTATCAGATGGTCCAAGAGCTCGTGTGGTAGTCGATCCCATTCCTCCGAAAGGACATTGAGAAGGTTTTGGAGGGTCCTTGGTGGAAGCAGACGGGATGCAATTCGCCTCCCCAATGCATCCCAGGCATGTTCTATAGGGTTCAGATCCGCAGACCTCGCTGGCCAGTCCATGCGATGAATGTCTTCCCCAGCCAGAAATCCATCCACCAGAGCAGCACGGTGCGGTCGGGCATTATCGTCCATTAAGAGGAAGGCTGGGCCAACTGCACCTCTGAAGAGTCGAACATGTGGTCTCAGTACATCATCCCTGTATCTCCGAGGGTTAACAGTGTTCGTCGGACCACCCATGAAGATGTGCAGGTCTGTACGGCCATTCAACATAATGCCGCTCCACACCATGTCGCCATCACCACCATACTGGTCCCTTTCCACGATGTTCCTGTGGTTGTATCGGCTACCCGGTTCTCTCCAGATTAATGTGCAGCGAGAATCGTTCTGCAAACTGACGCGGGATTCATGTGTGAAGAGCACATGCCTCCATTCATTCACGGTCCAGTTTCGATGTTGACGGCTACACAGTAAACGGGCCCGTCTCTGTGCTGTAGTGAGCAGGACGCACACCGCTGGACGTCGGGTAAACAACCCTGCTGTTCTGAGCCTTCGGTACACAGTTTACCGGGAAACAGCAGCCCCTGAGAAGGCTACAAGCTCCGCCGACAATTGTCTTACAGATGCACTCCGATTACGTCGGGCGGTTAAGGCCAGATATCGGTCCTACTGTGGGGTGGTTACCCTTTTTCGACCTGGTACTCCCCTACGACTAACATCTCCTGTGTCTCCAAATCGTCTCCAAAGCCTGGAAATGACACACAGTGGCACATCAAAGGATACGGCGACTTCGGTCTGTGTCTGACCTGCTTCCAGACGGCCGAGTATTCTACCCTGCAAAACGGGGTCCAAAATGCGTCGTTGTGCCATTATGTTGTCACGTTCACCACGAGGCTACACTCCGCACACTATAACAGCGCAAACACGAATGAGGGAATATGGGGTGCAGGCACTGGCTGTGTTTACCTTGCGGTTACGCCGCTAGTCAAAGCAGAGAACACTCCTTTCCTATACAGAGCGAACACGTAAGGTTGTTAGGTGCATATGCCGTGCGATTTGCGTTCTACTTCCTGTTGCACTGCTTACTTGTAACTCATGCGTAACTTTTGGACACTAGTGTATATATATCGAGGTGTACGCTCATAAGCTGACGCTGCATACATATGTTACCTTACGGTACATAAGTCGCCGGGTGAGTGGCACCAACTTCGCAGGTTCGATCCTGGCTCAGTCCGGTGGTATTTGAAGGTGATCAAATATGTCAGTCTAACGTCGGTACATTTACTGGTACGTAAATGAACTCCTACGGGACAAAATTCTGGCACATCGGCGTCTCCAAAAACTGTAAAATTATTTAGTGGAACGCATATCAAATAACATTATAGGTATGTAAATCTATATGTAGTTCGCTAACGTATTAAAAACCTCCCTTTAGTTCAAGATTGATAATTTACAGGTATCATCCAAATTGCCATAGGCCTTCCGGGGAGTAGGGGCTGCCTGGCCGAGGCGGTAAAGGCGTGCTCGGTTCGCCCGGAAGGACGTGGGTTCGAATCCCCGTCAAAAAGTCGTAAAATTTAAGAAACGAGATTTCCACTTCCGGAGGTGCATATGGCCCTGCGGTTCACTCAGCCTACATCGAAAATAAGTACCAGGTTAATTCCTGGGGGCAGAGGCGGCCGGGCGTAGAGCCAACCACTCTACCCCATCACGTGCCGAGGTTAACAATGGTGGAAGCCATTACCTTCCACTCCTCCAAGGGCCTTCATGGCTGGTACTGAGGTGGCTTTTCTTTGCTTCAGGGGAGTCTTTTAATTGTGATGACCGATAAGCACTTTCTTCTGGCCCATCGGGCCGGCGTACCATTTAACAGGTGGCCATAATATTCACACGAGCGGCGACGGATCTCCCTGTCTGATGTTAACAAATTATCATGAATGTGTTCGACGTACTTAGTTGTACGGAACTCTTTGGTGACATCTCGTCTGAATTTGGCAACCATATACATTTCTTAATCATCATCCATTTCCAGACGATTATTGTTGCTCTCGCGTAGGCGTAGCGGACCTAGAACCAAGCCTCATATCCAGACAAAATTCTTTGATCTGGCCGGGAATCCATTCCAGGGCTTCCGGGTGAAAGGAAGGCTTGCTACCCGTAGACCGCGGATCCAGCATCCTACCATTTGCTGGGCATAAAATGAGAACGTTCCAAAAATTATGTTAAGAATGGGTCTTTGGTTTGTTTTGAACTTTCCTGCCTAAGACGTTTTAGACACTCGTGACACAGGTCTTAATCTGGTCGGCTAGAGAAAGAAACAAACCTAACTCAGTTTAAGACGCTTTTTAAGTGATTAAAAGTGAAACGATTTATTAGCGTAATAATGAGCTAACTTTATACAAAGAGACTTATGAAGCTCGCTATGAATCTCTGACTGAAGAATACGATCCACGAGTGAGCAGGCCGACAGATGGATGTGAAAGGTTCACCGCGGCCAACATCAATCACGGTCTGTGAATGCTCTCGTCGAGCTCTGTTTACATGAGTGGAGGGAATGTGGTTGTATTACATACCCCAGCCGCAGCCCACTACGATTGGATTGCAGTTTGGAAAGAAGAACAACTGCAGTGAAGGCGTAGCTAGTATTCAGTTCCTGGATGTATTCACAGTTACGAGATATGATTATAGTAGTGTTATGGTCTCGGCTTTAATGTTAATCATACTTCGGTTCTTTCCGACAAGTATAGAAATGCTTTCAAAGAAAGTTTGCCTTCTCAAGAAATACAAAAGACACTATGTGTGTTATATTTGTTATATTTTATTATGAAAGTTTACATTTGTTAATTACTCTATTGACAGTGCAATTGAAATGCGCTCAATGTTGCTGTATCTTGTGGTTTGTGAATAAATAAATAAATAAATAAATAAATAAATAAATAAATAAATAAATAAATAAATAAATAAATAAATAAATAACATTGTAATTTTGTATCTTTCCGTTCCCTCTCTGGGGAACACCTGCCATTATTATTATTATTATTATTATTATTATTATTATTATTATTATTATTATTATTATTTCGTTATGGTCACTCATACAGCGCGTTGGAACTTGTTCATTTTCTTCATGACTTTCGCCTTCCTATTCTTCCAAAATCTCTTCATGAACTCAGTGTGTTGCCTCTTCCGTTTTTCTGACCACTTTGTACCAGTCCTGCTGTTAGTTTTGACCACAAATCTGTGTTTATTCACTGAGGTCCTGAAGACTTTGCGAATTTTTATATCTTCCCTGATGTTCGATTCATTCGGGTCCGCTCTTGTTTCCTCCAGCCAATTTATTGTCCTCTTTTGAGAATTTATTACATTCAATAATCATTCTGTGTCCAAAAAATTTCAAACCTCCTCCATACAGTATTGATGAAACTATCTGTGTAAATATAAAGGTCTGCAGTCTTATCCAAAATTTTCATAAGAATTTTAAGTTCTTTTCTTTTTAATATCTGCAAGTCTAGAATGACCTCCTAAAGTTAAGGTTTCTGTTGCATAAAGAGCTTTCACTTGAATAACTATTTTGTAACATTTCTATTATTATTTATTATTATTATTATTATTATTATTATTATTATTATTATTATTATTATATTGTTATCGCCTTAAACAGTAAATACTATCTGTCTGTCTGTCTGTCTGTCTGTCTGTCTGTCTGTCTGTCTGTCTGTCTGTCTGTCTGTCTGTCTGTCTGTCTGTCTGTCTGTCTGTCTGTCTGTCTGTCTGTCTGTCTGTCTGTCTGTCTGTCTGTCTGTTTCTGTGAACATTACGATATAACGACTTGTCAAAATCTTAATTCTCGGTATTTAATTTCAAGGGTATCCGGAGACTGCACAAGGTGGTATATTAGTTTCATACTAACAATTTCAAGGGGACTAAAACTTGAAATGACAAATTTTTCAGTTAATACAGTATTAGATGAATAGGAAAATAGTTGGCTACATGATAAACTTTGTGTAAAATATAATTTCCTATGTTTTATAGTTCCATGCGCTCTTACCGTAATGGGAATATTAGCGTTTACGATGTATTCACGAACTTCCAAATGTCTAAAGAAATACTTGTTTCATCTGTAAGCTGCATATATCAAAAACTGACTTTTTTTACCATAATGGATATGATATTCGCAAATTTTTAAATGTTTACTGCAAATTCCATCAACGCTGAACACCGTTGACAATGAAATATTCTTCAATTGTCATAAAAAGTTAAATGGTGATAATGAGACTTGTTGACGAAATAGATTACAGAAGAAGTAAAGCGACATGGTTATCAGCCCACATTGATCCGGAATATGATGAATATAATGATCGAAATGGGAAGAATAAAGTAAATAATAAGAATAACAATAAGAATAGGAATAAGAAGACGAAGTCCTTAAACAATAGGGAAATGAAATATGTCCTTACCTCTGATGTCCTCGCCAAACCGAAAGAAGACGCCATAAAACAGACGACCATACTGTTATACTTCTTCTTCCAATTTTTCCCCCGCCTGTAGGGTCTTGGGTGCGAACTGTGTCGCACTAGTGGATTTGGCCCTGTTTTACGAATGCCCTTCCTGGCGCCAACCCTATGTGAAGGGATGCAATCACTATTGCGAATTTCTGTGGTGCTCGGTAGTGTTTGGTGTTTGAATATGAAGAGAAAAGTGTAGGCACAAACACAAACCTCCAGTCGCCAAACCAGAAGAATTAATCAGACTCGATTAAAATCCACCACCCGGCCGGGAATTGAACCCGGGACCCGTTGAACTGAAGGCCTCAGCGATGACCACTCAGCCAAGTAGTCGGACTTCAGTAACATTATAATGACAATTGTTAATTGAGGCGTGCTCTGTCACTTCGGCTACCACACATCAAAGCTAGATGCCAAAACTGCTGCAATAAAAAAACCCGTCAACCACGGGTTCAACGGCTAGTCGATAATAAGTATATGACCGATCGAGTTAGCCGTGCGATTAAAGGTGAGCAGCTGTGAGCTTTCATTCGGGAGTTAGTAGGTTCGAACCCCACTGTCGGCAGCCCTGAAGATGGTTTTCCCTGGTTTCCCATTTTCACACCAGGCAAATGCTGGGGCTGTAGCTTAATTAAGGCTACGGCCGCTTCCTTTCCACTCTTAGTCCTTTCCTATCCCAATGTCGCCATAATACCTATCTGTGTCGGTGCGATGTAAAGCAACATGTAAAAAATAAAAAATAAAATAACAATAATAATAATAAATAATAATATGGAGGCTGCCTATCCGTGTGGGTGAATATGTGCTCGATATATGTGAAATGTAATCCCACTGAAATGCATACAACGGATCCTACAAGGGTCATTTTCAACACGATATACCTCAGGTATTTTCAGTATATTCTGGTAGTGCTCATACCTCTCCTGCTTGTCACACTGTCAAACTCAAGGCTGAGGCTAAGAGAGATCAATGGAATTAGAGCACTTAGCACTTTATCTCACCAGTGACGGACCAGTTCTCTTATAAACCTTGTCTGGACGGGAATAAGTATTGTGTAATTCCTCGCAAGTTATAGTATGTATGTATGTTCAGTCCGTCAGCGACGCCGCTGGTGGGATCCTCAACAGCTCTGCCATCAGCTGCCAGCCTAGGCATCACTGAAGAGGCGTACTAGGGAAATGAGGAGTGATGTAGTTTCCCGTTGCTTTCCTCACCGAGCCAGAGTTGCTATTACATATCAGTCTGCCAAGCCCACTGAAATGCATACACCAACCGATCCTATGAGCAACATTTTCACACCATTCATGGCAGGGACTGGCTGCATAAGGATTGGCATTACTAGCATCACTCATACCTCAGTCACTTTCATATTATCAAAGCCAAGGATAAGACAGAGACAGATCTATGAAAGTAACAAAATTGCTCTAGCCTATACCAGAAGACATAGTGCACAGTAAACACTAGGTCCTTCCAGAAAAGGCAACACGTTATAGTACCAATTGTATATTCGGAATGAATTAGAGTGGAGTCACCAGGACTGGATGGTATCTGGTATTAGCGCTCGTCGTGATGGCCACCTTAAAATCCTTTGTTTCTTCACCCTCGGCTGGTTATTTATCGTTCATCTCCCCTACTCAGGTACGCAGTAACGAGCATGAAGAAGAGCTTTACGACCATAAAAAGCTACTGTTAACGACAACTCTTAATGAACCTGCCAATATTGTCACGCTCTTAGCAGCCCTCGAACAAACAGGGGGAACGAAGCTGTCCATGATAATATTTAACCACAGTTAACTATCTTCCAAACTTTACGACAAGGGGGAGAGTGTATCTTTTAAGCACTGACCACAGTACAAGAAGATGAAGCTTGTTAATCAAATACTAACATTGCTCTTATATAATCAAAAGGCCTCCGCCGTAATATATGAAAATTAATTGAACTATTCTTGAAATAAAATTATTTTCTCTTACGGTACAGATAGGATGGTGAGAATGTCAACAAGGTGTCTGCCTTTCGAAATAAATGATTTTTGATGAGAGCACACACCATGCAGCATGAAGTTGTTGGTGTAAACTTGTTAAAGAACCCTGATAAAAACATCGAACCTCATTAAATTCTCTCGGGTTTCATACCTGTTTACACAGACATCCTGCTTTATCTACAAGGAGTTCTAACTGCAAGTAGCTACAGTGGCATGGCTTATTAGTGGGAATGGAATTCTGAAACCTACGTACTTGTCATCAGAAACACAGCGCTCAAGACCGAACATTATTATTATTATTATTATTATTATTATTATTATTATTATTATTATTATTATTATTATTATTATTATTATTATCTTTCTTAATCCGTTTACTCTCCAGGTTTGATTTTTCCTTCGGACTCAGAGAGGGATCCACCTCTACAATCTCAAGGGAGCGTGAGACCTTGGGTCAGGGGATAAAAATTGAGAGGAGAACCAGTACCTCGCCCAGGCGGCCTCACCTGCTATACTGAAAAGGGGCCTTGTAGGGGATGAGATGAACGGAAGGGATAGACAAGGAAAAGGGAAGGAAGCGGCTGTGGCCTTATTTTAACGACCATCCCAGCATTTTCCTGGAGGAGAGGTGGGAATACACTTCGAGGAAGGCTGAGGTGAGAATCGAACCCCCCCTTGCTCAGTTGACCGCCAAAGGCCGAGTGGACCACATTCCAGCCATCGTACCACTATTCAAATTTCGTGACAGTGCCGAAAATCGAACCCGGGCTTCCAGGAGTGGCAGCTAATCATACTAACGACTACACCTCAGAGGTGGACATTATTATTATTATTATTATTATTATTATTATTATTATTATTATTATTATTTATTTTTATTATCATTATTACGTGAGTCTTAAGTCCATAGACTGGTTTGATACAGCATGCCATGTCACCCTGTCCTGTGCTAAACTTTTCATTTCTATGTAACTACTACATCCTACATCTGCTCTAATCTGTTTGTCGTATTTATACCTTGGTCTACCCCTACAGCTCATACAGCCTACATTTCCCTCACAAACAAACTGAACAAATCTTGGGTGTCTTAATATGTGGCCTATCATTCTACCCCTTATGCTAGTCAAATTTAGCCAAATTGATATCATCTCACCAATTCGATTGACTTTCTCTTCATTCGTGATTCTTCACGTACCATGTCCTTGTACTTTGTTTCGACGCCATTTAGGCTGCGATCTATCATTTTGTCGGGTAAACACCAAATGGGTGACCAGAGAACTTCTACATGCCAACATCGTACGGCAAGGAGTGTAGAACTGACTTCTTGCCATGTTTCAAACATCTCGTTACCTCAGGTGCGTTTGAACACGCGATCTTGAATTCCGGAAGCCAGCATTCTACCACTGATTAAGAGAGGGAGATACTAGGTCCTACTTCGTGCCGGTGATACACATAGTAGAAACTTCTACCTACCACGCCTCCGGAAATCTGTGTAGATATAGTATTGTTCTGCTTTTACTTGAAAATGACTTTGGTCATATCTGACTGTATGATACTGTCCAGTACTACGACACAGTAGTTTCTGATAACACAGAGACAGTATGGTCTTTTGGACACATCCGGAATAAAATAGCTAAAACAGTACCCTTTGTGCTCGGTGACACGAACTAGAGTCAGCTGCAGAAGGAGCGTGTCTCTGCTCTGTTACAGAAGCTGAATATGCGAGCAGGAATACAGAAATGTAGTGATCGTTATTCTATAATCTCCATGACACAGTACAGCCCTGCATTTCCTTGCCACGCGCCTTCCTGGTTGCGCCTGACAGCTCGATTTCCCGCCGAGGCCCCCCACTCCGCCTGCCCTTGACAATAACCGACTTCACACACGGCAGAAACAGAAAAGAAAGTCGATTTTCAAGTTAGAAAGAGCATCTTGTGAACGAAATATTCAACTAAACTCTACCCTTTACGTCCCTCCTCTACTACGGCAGGACTACTATCAAAACGTTTGTAGGTGAAGCAACCATTTAAAATTTACATACTTCGAGCGTAACATCGAACTTACTGTGTGTTTCCGTAAACCGTAAAGGTAGTTGGGTTGGAATAAAAGCAACATTATTATTATTATTATTATTATTATTATTATTATTATTATTATTATTATTATTATTATTATTATTATTATTATTATTATTATACTGTGCATACGGACAGCTGGCGTATCCCTCTAGAACGAATTCAAGGAGTACAGAAAACTCTCGATTATCCGAGTGCAGATTATCCGGTTTGCGGATTGCCCTTTGAGAGGTCGGCGATTTAAAAAATTTAAAAAACAAGCCTGAAGTACTGTATTCTGTTATAATTATAACTAATGTTTTCGTTTAGAATGCGCTATTTTGTATGTGACAGGTTTTACCGCCGGAAGACGCTAGGGACACTATTTCCACCATTTCCTGAAATATTTTCCTTTGCTTCTCATTTTATCCTGAGGTGAATGCCATGACTCTAACATCGTAACATGTCCGAGGCCGATTTCCTGCCTATATCTTTGCAAAATATAGATAAATTCCAACGCCACTAAAACCGAAAGTAAAAGAAAAAGATTCAAGTTTTCTTATGAGACGATTTCCATCAGAATTTTTGCTCTGTGCTGTTACGACGTGAAAGCGTACACCTAAACATCGCAAAGGGAAATGCACAGTTGACCGTACTTTTCTCTCCGCCACCGATAGATCTCAATAACAGCCTGTAAAATGGATCACTAACAATGAGTGTTAACCTGTATCCCATTTCTTATTGTGAATGAAAAACAGAAACTGAAAAAATGGGATGATTATATTCCATAACTAAACTGAATGCAAGTCATACGAAATACTGTGTGTGCTTTAAATGAAGTTTTGTAAATAAGTTTTCAGTTTTCGGAGAGTTACCCGTAAGTACTACAATGGACTATCAAAAGTGATATGCAGCATGTTTTGTAAATACAGCAAGTGCGCAGTTTCCAGTATGAACACGCGTACTTTCGATTATCCGTGTTTATCTCTGTTTTTCGGTTATCCATGCAGTCTCTGGTCCGCATTAATCCGGATATTCGAACGTTTGCTGAACATGATTCTAAACATGAAAATTTAAGTATTATCATCGAGGTCCTAAGTTTCGCGGAGATTTTGGTCCTCATCTTCGGAAAAGAAATATGCATGTCCACGACTCTTCTAAATGTAAAGAATTTCCCTTTGCTTTCTATGACATTGCTAACTCTCAAAATATTTCAGATACAATAATATAGGCCGTGAAATCATCAATATAAATATTGTCATTACATCTTCGTCTAGCTGCCTCTGTGGATAAGTGATAGAGTTTAGGCCTCTGGATCCCAAGATAGCGGGTTCGAACCCGCCAGAGGTAGTCGGATTTTTGAAGGGCGGAAAAGGCCCATTCGACACTCCATGTCGTACGATGTCGGCATGTAAAAGACCTCTGGTGAGATATTTGGTGTTTACCCCACAAAATGCATTAAATCAGCCACAGGCCGTCTGCCATCTAGTGGGCCTAGAGTAAAACAGAACGGCGAAATTGACGAGCAGGCTGCCAGATGGCGTCAAATTGAAATGTCTGCACACGGTAGCTGAGGCCATGCGATTATTATTTATTATTTATGTCTTCTTCTTGTTCTTATTCTTCTTTTTCAAAATATTTCATGTACATCAATCTAAATATTTCATTTCATATTTCTTCTTGTTCTTACTCTTCTTTCTCTTCTTCCTAACAGACACCAGGTGGAGAGCTAGGCTTAGCGGCTCAGACGGTTGAGTATAAGTTTGACTCCAGCATAGTCCGACAGTATTTGAAAATGGCCAGATACTCTAGATTCTTGTCGGTAGATTTGCTGGTATGCAGTCAGACGGAAAATTTTATTAACGGTTTAGGAAGAAAGAAGATACCTCACCCCACATTGCTAGATAAATGGGTGATAAAGTATAGGGACAATTCTCCTGATAGTAGATTTTAGGCAAAATATAAGTAGGCTAGGTGTTAGGCCCTTTTAAATAACAATCATCATCATTATCATCGTCGTCGTCGTCGTCATCATTTAAATGTAGTCAGGGGCTCCCATAGTTCAGAAAATAGCAATTCATCTCTGCGTTCACCACTATGTTTCAATAACATTTGATAATCCGTGAATGCTTGTTTCTGTTTACACACAAACATTTTTCTTTTAGTTTTGTTTCTTCTTTTCGTATTGACAGTATTATTCTTGCTAGCCTTCCAATTCACTTGCACATCTCTCTCCATTTGGTTAGACACAGGGCATCTTCAGAGATAGTGTTCGCGTGTTGTGATCCATCCACTTTGTGTTGTCTTCCTCGCAGTCCCTGTCTATCAGGGTTCAGAATCATGGGTGTTCCCTTTGTTGTCATCAACGCGCCCCGTGCATCTTCCCTATCCTTTCCACAGTTACGCTCTAAATGGTGCGTTCATGGCAAGACTGAATTGCGTCGGGTCAAGGCACCCTCAGATTATTTCCTTCGGACTTTATGTATCGAGAAAACAAACAGAAATACCGGTACTAAATTCGTGACATGAGGAATACTGCAAAGTCGATACTAGGAGTTAAGTACTTTTGCTTCAAAAAATCCAGTTTTGAACTTGAGACCTCGATTTTTGGCCCCTTAATACAATTATCTTTATCATCACGATATATTTTAATAAGATGGAAGGTGCTGAATATAGCTGGGCACCTACACCGTAAGCTGGCGCAGCTCCCCAGAGGAGTTTAAAAACGCGTTCACAAAGGTGGACTGAGCAGCCTCCCGGAGGGTCTCACTCCAGGACAGTATTGCTTGGTGTAGCTGGAGGTGTCCCCCGGACCAACTGGGTGCACTCAAGAACCCTCAGGGGGCCTACCTCTCGTAGCACAACCTATCTATAGTGCTAGTGTACAGTGCCTAGTGAACAGTGAAAAGTGGCAAAAATACATTATGTTTAAACAGTGAACTGTGACCTGAAATGTTCCATTATGTCTTTCACCACCAACGCAGCCACTATTTATACCACATTGACCACTACCATTCACTCCCAGGCCGCCATTGATTACATGGTTTACAGCCAAGCACACTCCAGCTCCGCAATGTGCACAAGCAACGGACCCTACCCAACGGCCAGATACCACCAACTAACAACAACACTAGTCACTATCCGTGATTCTTTCCACCACGTCCCCAAACGCCCTATCTACAGAGCCACAGAAAACAGTGACCAATATCCTCGAATGAAGATACCAGCGAGGAAGCAGCCATCAAATTTCAACGCCGAAAACAACACCCCCTGCCCCCCACCCAACACCTCATCCAACTCCGAGTCCTCCGCCCCTTCTCTGGAGCCCGACGACCCATCTCCAACCCCCGGTCCCTTCAAAAAGAAACCTCAGGAACCCATGCCTTCCTCCTGCTACAGCCATCGCCCTAATACAGAAATCGTCCCAAAATACGTCATAAACTACTCCAATTTCATCGGGGAATAAATATATGATATATACCCCACTAACAATGAGGTCATCGTAAGAATTAATGGGGTAGACGCCGCAGGACGGCTCACGGGTTCGGTAGGTTCAGCCCACTTCGGCTCAACCGCCCCCTTGAGAGGCCTTTCCCCTTCCACAACCAATCCCCTCCTTCCATCACAGCTTATTTAGTTGTGTAGTGCGTGGGGTGGACCTTGATATTCCGCAGATATTATAATCAAGGTGTTGAATGCGGAGGGCATTCCAGTACGGAAGGCCTTTCGCTTCAGGTATAACTCAGCGCCCACCTTCATGGTAAGAATACTCCAACCCAGGCCCCAGGACGTGGATCGGGTTCTGGCCAATGTGGTATCCATTTTTAGACACCGCCATCGGGTGGTGTCCTCCCGCGCACCAGCCTCCCAACCCATTAGGTGTGAGCGGTGCCTATCCTATAACCACCATGTCACAGTACACTGCACCGCACAACATCCAGTGTGCAGTCACTGCTCCCAACCCCACCCCACCTCCCAATGCCCCCAACGCCCTGCTCCCACCGAAATGCAACATCTGAGGCGATCCCCATCCCACAAACTCCCTCAAATGCAAAGCGCGTCCCCAGCCACCTGAAAACCGCCCTGAACTAGTTGCCCCAATCAGAACCATAGACTCCCCCACCCAACCCACTCAATCCATCTTCCCTCCCCATCCCTCTAAAGCATAAACCGATTCGTTAAAATCTCCCTCCTGAACATCCACCCATACCACCGCCCACTCGTTTTAGTCGAACTCCAGGCAGCGGCAAACCAGACACTCCACGCCCACTTCCAAACCTCCCACTCTGACCTGAACACCCAGTTCCACATCACACCTTCTTGAGACCTTAGTGTAACCATGGACCATAATCCTACACGTCGTTCCTGGCCTCCTGAACTCATCTCTATCCTCTTTCTCAATATTAAATCACTTCAATCCAAACGACTACACCTTAAAGTCCTTACCTCACAACACTCCATACACACCATTCTCCTTAATGAAACAATGAAACACCCACACTCTCACGAACCATAATATCGACGCGCCCATCACGCCAACAGAACTACAGTTCGTACGCTCCATATCCCTCAATACAGCCCCTGGCCCAGACAAAACTCTCTACCTCCATATCCGCCATGCGCCTCCCACCCTATCATCCCTACTGGCAGACCACTACACCTTCATCCACCATACAGGATTCTATCCGTCTTCTTGGAAACACACCACAATGCTTCTCTTCTCCAAACCAGGCAAACCTCCATCCAAACTAATCTCCTATCGCCCCACAATCCTCATTACATTCCTGGCAAAAATCCTAGGCAAAATCCTAGTCCACCACCTCCACCCACACCTACAATCCCATCACTTATTTATTTATTTTGTATTTATTGACTTGTTTTACATGGTGTGGCTCAGGCTATGAAGCCTGCTGTTATGCCAAAGCATCTTATATGTGCTACATTGTACAAACTACAGAGTATTAAGATTTCTAATTGCATATAATTAATTATAAAATTAAACTTAAATAATAGTTATAAATAAAAGGTAAATTTCTGAGAGTCACTATTAAAAAACTTTAAATACTAATTTCATAAATCTATGTACCATTTATAACATATTTTTAAAATACATTTCTACTATGTATGTCTCTAATTACAACCGGAAGGGGATTCCAAGAGCGGATGGTTGCAGGTATGAATGAGTTTCCGTAACCGGCCGTGCGGTAAATTGGGAAACTCAGCAGGGAAGAGGTTTCTGACCTTGTAGGTACACCGTTTGGAGATGATAAGTATTTAAGATCCAGTTTCAGATAACTTGGTGTGTCTGTACGGAGAATGTTGTGAACAAGCGAAACGGAGTGAAGGTTTCTTCTCTCCGCCAAATATAACACGACAGCTGTTCAAGACAAGGTGATATATGACAAAACCTGGGCATATTTAATACAAAACGGATGCATGTATTATAAGCCCGCTGAAGTTTAGCGTTAAGTGTGGTGTTTAGCTTGTTGTATATTACGTCTCTACAATCGAAAATGGGTAGAATTAAGCATTGAACAAGTAACTTTCTCGTATTTAGTGGAAGGAGATCCCGTAAACGTTTAAGAGAATGTAAAGAAAAGAATACTCGTTGGTACATTTTCGTCGTGTGCTCCGTCCAGTTTAAGTTCATTTGTATTGGTGTTGCGTGGAATAGGATTGGGGTAATTTTAACACTTTTCAGTTTGGTATGATTATTTTGGATCTTATTATGATTGCTTGCGATTTGAATGGACTGACTTTAAGATAATTATTTTTAGTCCAGTCTTTTATATTTTCCAGGTCATCGTTTAGGTTGTTAATGCCTAGTTGGATGTCTTTCGGGTTTGTATGTATATAAAGTTGAATGTCATCTGCGTAGAAATGGTATTTACACGTTTTTATATGTTCTGGTAGGTCATTTAAGTACAGTGAGCAGTGGCGCTAGAACACTCTCCTGAACTACGCCAAATTCAGTTTGTTGCGAGTGTGATACTTTCGTACCTGCTGACAAGCACTGCTGCCGCCCAATTAAATAAGAGTGCAGCCACGTCAGTGCGCTTGAAGAAAATGTTTGTGCTTGTAGCTTAGCTAATAATATTTCCCTGTCCACACAGTCAAATGCTTTACTTAGGTTTAACAGTACAAGGATAGTCATTTGTCCGTTGTCCACGTCTGCTTGAATGTCATTTGTAACTTTCAGTAGTGCTGTGGTTGTGCTGTGGTTAGGTCTAAATCCTGACTGGTATATGTCGAGTAAATTGTGTTTGTTAAGGTAATTTGTTTATCTGCTTGTGAACGACCTTTTCTAATATTTTACTAAGAAAAGGAAGTATGCAAATTGGTCGAAAGTCTTCGGGTTTTTTGGATTATCGATTTATCTTATCGGTCGTATTATGGCACTTTTCCATATATTGGGAAAGATTCCTGTCATGAGTGAGGTATTTATTATGTGTGTAATTGTTGGGAGAACAATTTCAGAGAGTCTTCTAGTTAATGTCAAATTTATTCCGTCACATCCTGTAGCCTCTGACTTTATTTCATGAATTGCTTCTCTGGTGTAATTGAGAGTTACATGTGAAAAATGAAATTCTTCTCCATCGTGTTTTATTTTCGTATGTAGTCTGTCTATTGTTTCCCTTTTAGTTCGTTCGTCTGTATGTGAATTTTGTGAACAGAAATATTTATTTAATTCGTCTAATGGCAAGTCAGTGTTGTTTTCGTCGGTTTAATTTTTTGTCAAACCAAAGTCCCGAAGAATTTTCCAAACATTGTCAGAATTGTTACTTTTTAAGATTTCATGTGTGTGGCATAGCATTCCTGATGGTCTGAGTTGTTGTGTTACGCAATTTTTGTACTCTTCCAAATTGTCTGCGGTTGGATTTTTTCTATAATATTTGTAAGCTGCATTTCCTTCCTCCATTTTTGCCCGTATGTCCTGCGTCAGCCAAGGTAATGGTTTTCGTTTCACTCGTGCACTTCGTGTGGGGGTGTGTTTGTCATACAGTCCTAAAAGTAGTTCGTTAAACAAGGTTATTTTGTCGTTAATGTCATGTAAGAGCTGTATGTTGTGCCACGGTGTTTTGAGTACGTCCTCAATGAACGCCTCTTCGTTTAGGCTTTTGAAGTCTTGATAAGAATTTAATTTAGGCTCATACTTGGGGCATTTCAGTGAGTAAGTTGCGTAAATAAAGGCATGTTGGGAAAGTCCGGGAGGTGGCTGTTGTCCGTAAGTCTGCATTCTATCAGTATTGTTTATAATAATTAAATCCAGTAGTGTATGGGAAGTAGCTGTGTGGTGTGTAGGATTTAGGGGAAGGATCGTCATATTGAGTGAGGTAAGCATGCTTTTGCGTCGTCCAGATTCAGCAGAGTCACATTTTATCATGTCAGAATTAAAGTCACCCATTAAAATTACATGCTCATACCTGGGTAATAGGTCCTGTAGTGCTTCCTCCAGGTCCTCGATATGTCTCGTCTTCGGTGCAGGATACACAACACCCAGTAAACACTTAACACTGCGAATTTGTAATTCAATAAATAGGAACTCCTGCCCGTTGTGAAATTCACTTGGTGTTTTGCGTAATTCTTTGGATTTCATATCCCTACGCCTCCCCCACCTTTTCCTATTCTATCGTTTCTTATCAGCGTGTAACCCTCCATATGTACTAGTGAAGACGGGATACTTGGTTTCAACCACGACTCGGATATTAATATGGCATGGAAGTTGTTGTTAGATAATATGTCTGAGAATTCAGTGAAATGGGAAAGAAGTCTCTGTGTGTTCACGTAGCCCACCTGCAGAGAGGCTGGAGGTACAGGAGGAATGTCGCTGGGGCAGCCATCAGTGGTTTGGGAAGGGGTTGTTGTAGTTGGCATGCCGTTCGGGGAGGAGAATGTAAACGTTCCCTAGGTCCTAGGTCCAAGCAGTAAGCTTGGTGGTCCAACGGTGGAACACGTACAAATTGCTGATACTACAGGTACCAAACGCTCGAAGCTTCATACTTGTTGTAAGAACTTCAAAGAAGGAAGAAGTTATTGCATGATCCCTCAGAAAAGAAGATTAAGTGTGTGATTCATAATCATATCCGATACTATGTAAACTGACCAACCGTGATAACCTGACCTCAATCACGTTACTGGACGTGCAAACGCGCCTGTACTCTTGTCATTACTTTATCAAACCCTCATCCAGACGAACTTTAGCAATCAACCAGTTTTGTTAAGTATTTGCAGTTGAAATATTGTTGTTTATGTACAGCTTGAAATTACAAAACTTTTATTTCCTTAATGTTTCAAAAACTTAGCACATAAATTCCATAAATTTCCTATCAGGAAGCTTAAATCATTCAAAATATTTTATAATACATTCTATCGAAAACCAATTACAAATGTTTGGAGCAATATAATGGATTGGAATGCCGTTTTCATTTATTTTTAAATTGCCCTTACATTGCGATGC
Source organism: Anabrus simplex (assembly GCF_040414725.1). NCBI lineage: Eukaryota > Metazoa > Arthropoda > Insecta > Orthoptera > Tettigoniidae > Anabrus > Anabrus simplex. The sequence goes on from NC_090265.1 coordinate 1,592,222,240, forward strand.
CCAGAAGGATGGTGACTGAAGTAGCAACTTTATTGCTTCTCTCGCTTCCCTCCCCCAGTCTTCAGGAAACTTTACTCTTGATTTTTATACTCCTATACCGCCGTCGATAACTTCTGCCTCTGATTAAATCGAAGGAAATTAAAGGTACCAGGAAGAAAGACTTTCACTGTGATGTCATCAGCGTTTCCTCGAATTATCCACAGTCGTATATTGCTCAGTAGTATTTTAAAATATATCTACAAAGACGTCCTTGGTTTTCAACGACTGTACTCTATAATGATAGTTCAACTTTCCAGGAATCTATTGAGTTCTACAATGAGATTTTGTATTAAATTGGACAAAGTTTATCCTCCTATTCTTGTACTTCTCTAAGGTAATTAATACATGGCAAGTCACGCTGTTCCTTGAAGAAACATAGCACCAAACAATGCATGCCTTCCGTAGTTACGGTTCTCAGGCGTGCTGGAGAAAGAATGTATTTCCTGGTATCTTGTAATTATGTAAAATAACTGAACTCGACATGATCTTTAAAATTAATCCTCTTGGTTACTATTCTCGGTTTTCTAGACCAGGATTGCCATCTCACAGTCAGATAGCTTCTCAACTGTAATCGCGAAGACTGAGTGGATGTCGAACCAACACACATGCTGGGATAATAATCCTTGACCAGGCATGGAATCTAACTCGTGGGACGCTAATTATATGTTAGCATCCAAAAGTTTATATTGCTTCTTAATGAGGAAAATCGGAGGTCAGTTACGAGATACATCCGGTGAACGTACGAGGGAATTCTGTAATTATTTCTTCGAACTCTGAAGGACGTATTACAATACTAACATCAGAAGAACCACTCATGTCACCAGCTTTTATATTCATGCAGACAATGGACACGGTACTTCGTACATATATCCGTTCAAACTCTCACGAGGGTAAAAACATTTGTTCAATTTAATAATATGATACGCCTGTAAACTTCGATTTAAACAAATAAGTTTAAGAGAATACACGGTATTTCACTGCTGAATTACCCAACAGTCTTTCCATTGTTGACCATTGTTAGCTACAGTCCGATGAGATCAAAAAATAGAGGATAGCTGAAAAAACAATAATACAAGAATCAGCTGATTACTATATTCCGATAATTTGTAGTTCCAAGTCCCCAGCATACTTCGCATCTTGCACCTTCGATTATTCATCGAGTAAAAGTTAATAATCAGATTCCTATATCCCAATAATTGCAATTCAAGTCCCCGGCGTAGATTCAACTAAAAAATTTTAACATATGAGTAACAACACAGTAAAGGTTTCCACCTATGCAATACAAAATATATTCACAATATTTTAAAATTACATGGAACTAGTTTCGACCCATCTAGGGGTCATCATCAGCCACATCAAAGCAAAAATCACTCTTGACGAAATCCTTAGTATTCTTAGTATTCTTAGTATTCTTAGTATTCTTAGTATTTCGTCAAGAGGAAAATCGGAGGACATTTACGAGATATATCGGGTGAAAGTACGAGGGAATTCCGTAATTATTTCTTCAAACTCTGAAGGACATATTACAATACTAACATCAGAAGAACCACCCATGTCACCAGCTTTTACATTCATGCAGACAATAGACACGGTATTTCGTATAGATACCCGTTCAAACTCTCCGTTCTCATGTTCTTAGGATTTCGTCAAGAGTGATTTTTGCTTAGATGGGTCGAAACTAGTTCCATGTAATTTTAAAATATTGTGAATATATTTTGTATTGAATAGGTGGAAACCTTTACTGTGTTGTTACTCATATGTTATTCTCAGTTCAATACGGACCAACAACATGAAATTTATAACCCTTAATAAATTTTTTTAGATAAATTATTGTAGTCAACCTCACATTTTTCAGCATTTAAAGACACTTTTATTCTCCGTCCCGCGTAGCAGTGAAAATAATAGTAATCCACCAGCAGTAAAAATAACATAACAGCATTTCAGTTAAGAACTGTAGTTTAATTACTGTATATTAGATAGTATCTTGCCTGATGTATCCGTGTGTATTTTTGTGTAGTGTAGTCCTCTCGCTCCTTCAGCATTTAAACAAACGGTTGTTTTTATTTCTGTTAGAGCATAGTAGGATAGAATAGTAGGCCTACTGATAAGAATCTGCCTACGCATTTAGCTTTGTTGGTAATCTTTGAGTAGCTCGTGCGAATTTCAAAGTATACTTGTAATTTCCTTTTCTGTTTGTGCTTAGTAACAATCTGTCGTTATTACGATACGTCTGAACGTAGTTTAAAATTATTGTAGTGTATTGTAGTATCTTATTATAAATTAGTATGCTTATTCTATTACTGTGAAATATTTGTGTAATATACTAGAAGTATCTGTAGTAACTCTGTTACTAGAATTCTGTTATGCCAATTAGGCTAGCCTAATTGAAGTTCAGAACTGTGCATTTTTTGTGTATTCCTTTCGGTTTTAAGTAATTAACAGCAGTTTTCATCCTGTTTGGGTATTTTAGGATAACAATTTAGTACAACTATATAGTAATGTAGTGTAGCAGTAGCCTATATTAATCATCCTGTTGTCGTGTGATCTTTGTGTACTAACCTAGACGGTATTTATATTTTATTTCTTTTATATTTAGCATAGAATACCTTATTTTATTTTCCTTTTCTTTTCATTATACCATAAAAAGTAGCTAAGGAGTGCAAGTTCAGGAACTGTGGGTGTGGCGAGGCATTATTGGGTATGAGGGAGGAATTGGAGAGTTCGAGAGAGATAATTATGATTTTCTCAGAGGACAGGAAGGAAAGTAGGCCTCCTCAAACAATGTACAGAATACAGTAGTGTAAAAGATGGACGGGAAGGAAAGGGGGGAATTATAGAAGACAGATGGTCTAATGTTTTAAGGGGAAGTAGAATGCAGGCTAAGGGCTCTATTCAGGATCAGAATTCAGGACAGGTGCCTGTGAGAAATCGATACGAGTCACTGCAAGTGGAACGACAGAGGGAAAATGAGGAACAGGGAACTGTTGCTGAGAAGTGTGGAAGTAAGAGAAAAGGAAAAAGTATTAAAGGGAAATGTAGAACAGAGGATAGGAAAAGACAGGTGGAATAGGTTCATGGGATGGAGAAAAGAGAGGTGGAAGTATCTTCTGCAGCTGTCAGGAAAGATAGGACTGACCAGGAGGGGAGGGGATCAAATGAGGTGGGTAGGGATGATACTCTGGTCATGGGGGATTCCACCGTTAGACATGTCGGGAAAGTGTGTGGAGGAAAGGGTACTAGGCTAGAGTGTTATCCAGGAATTAGATTAATGCAGATGTTGAGGAAAGTACAAGAGAAGGAGGAGGGAAAGGAGAAGGTGGTAGTTGTTCACGTTGGCACTAACAACGTAAGACAAGCAGGTATACGTACCAAAATAGTTGGCGATGTGTGGGTCCTGTTGAATGCACCACGGCTGAAGTTTAAGGATGCGGAGATTGTTATCAGTGAAATACTGTGTAGGAGGGATACTGACTGGAAGGTGATTGGGGATTTAAAAGGGACTATTGAGTGGGTATATGGGAAACTGGGAGCGATATTTATATATCCTAGTGGGTGGGTAGGAGATACGGATCTGCGCTCAGATGGCCTTCACTTAAACCGCAGTGGCACATATAACTTAGGAAATTTGTTTAGAAGGGTTACATTCAGGGAAACGGGGTGGTCTAGGGAGCGAATTTGGAAGTCAAGTAAGGCTGAAATAAAAATTCTAGAGAACTGTAGAAGTATTGTAAAGAAAGGAATATAATTAAGTAAATTAATAGAAATACACTTATCAGATATTGTAATAGGAGTTGAATCATGGGTGAGAAATGATACAATGGATGCAGACGTATTCTCACGGAACTGGAATGTGTATCGTAGAGATAGGATAGAATTAGTAGGAGGGGGTGTATTGATGCTGGTGAAAGAAGAATTTGTAAGCTACGAAAAAGTTAAAGATGAAAAACATGAAATTCTAGGTGTAAGGCTCATCTCTAAAGATGTATTTGGAGTGTACCGACAGGGAAAGGGTAGCAATGACGGTGGTTCAGAATTATTTGATAAGATAATCAGCTATGTAGGAAACTACATGGAAATGAACCTGATTGTAGCGGGCGACCTCAATTTACCAAATGTATATGCGAAGCATGACCAACAAATGGCAAATAAGTCAATATGGGAAGGACAGCTGAGGAGAAAATGATGAACCAACTAGAGGGAATAATATACTGGATGTGGTGCTAGTGAAACAGATGAGCTCTATAGAGAAACCGAAGTAATAGATGGCATTCGTGATCACGAAGCTGCTTTTTTCGTATTTAAAAGTAAATGTGATAGAAGGGAAGGTATTAAAATTAGAACTATTAGGCAGTACCATATGGATAAAAAATAGGCATGGGGGAATATTTAAGAATTAACTATGATCGGTGGAAAACGGTAAATAAAAATGTAAACAAATTCTGGGATGGGTTTAAAGAAATTGACGTGGGGTGTGAAAACAGGTTTGCACCTTTAAAGGTGGTAAGAAATGGTAAAGATCCACTATATTATAACAGAGAAGTAAAGAGACTAAGAAGGAGGTGAAGGTTTGAAAGAAATAGACTTAGAAATGGCTGTGGAAGTAAGGAGAAATTGAAGGAACTTACTAGGGAATTGCATGTAGCAAAGAAGTCAGATAAGGATAACGTGATGGCAAGCATAATTGGCAGACATACGAATTTTAGTGAAAAATGGAGGGTTATGTATAGGTACTTTAAGGCAGAAACAGGTTCCAAGAAGGACAGTTCAGGAATTATTAATGATCAATGGCAGTGTGTAAGCGAGGATCTAAAAAAGGCAGAGGTATTCATCCAGCGCTATGTGAAGATTATGGATTACAAGGATAATGTCCAGATACAGGAGGTGACTAATACAAAAGAAGTATTAAAATGTACCTATGATTACAATGCCATTTACAGTACCTACGATACAAAATTTGTAAACTAGAAAAGCAGCTGGAATTGGTAACGTTTCGGGGGATATATTAAAGACAATGGGTTGGGATATAGTCAGGCCCCCATTTACAAATCGGTGGACTCATTTGCCCAGGGCGCCAGTTTTTGAGGGGCAGCGGCCGGCAGATCGAATAATTAAGGCCTGCGTGAATTACGTCTTAAATTCATTACACTCAAATTACTTTTACTTTCAACAAATTATTACAATTATTTTATTAGCCTTTATAAAACACTTTAAACTATTCTAGTTTTTAAACCTGAATTTAATCTATATATTTACATTTTATGAACAAATTAAGTAACTGCAAACGATAAGAAGGCATTATTTAACTCGTGCGGGTGCTGGGTGGGCAATTGTAGTTGGTGGCTTGGCAACCCTGTTAGTCTCGACAGCCACTGCCCTGTCTGTCATTGGCTCGTGACAGTTCGTGTACGTGTTGTTGTTTACATCCGCTCACCATCAATCTGATAACCTCACCTAGCCAACTCATTGTCTCGTGTAATTCGTTTTTCAGTATTTAACCATGAGTAAAAAGTCAAGTGGTGCTGAATACAAAAACCGCGCTGCTAAAAAGCAGAGTGATGAAATTGAACTACTTAAGAAAGTGCCTAAAATGGGAAAATTCTTTATTTTGACTGGTTCAGCTCCAACCTCGGAATCGGAATTGCCAAGTTGACTTAACAAAACGTTCGACTTCGTCGTCGGTCCCATTTAACTTTACACAAGAAGACTTACAAGGCCTAGATAATATACAGGCTGATCAACCCTGTGTTAATATTAAATTGGACTATGATCTTGAAGTTGTCCAGCAGCCATTTGGAACTATTTCACAATCACAACCCCAGGTAACCTTACCTAATTCATGTTCTATAGATAATCCTGCTACTTGGAATGTCAAGTTAAATTCAGTCGTTGAGAATGTTATTAAACATTGCCCAAAACAAGACATAATGGTGGATTTTTTTAAATCTCTGCGAACTTACAATGACGGTAAAAGTACATTGTCTCAAAATATGTTTAAGAGTACGGTACTCTTCCTAATGGAGACGTTGTTTTAAGAGATTGTTTATTGTATTTACAGTCAACTGGGAAAGTATTCTCTATTCAATGCTGTTTACGTCAACCAGACAATGAAAAAATACATTTTTCTACCGGTTTTAATGAGTGGAAGCACAGATACGAACTACTGAAACATCATAAACATTCACATGATCACAGGCGTAATGTTCTTACGAACATCGGCAGACAAAAATAGTTAATGCAGGTAAATAAAATTCTGTTTACACGGTATGAAGAAGAGGTAAACTACTGGCGAAGTATATTCTCAAGAATAGTTTCTGTTGTGCGATTTTTGGCAGTTAGGTGTTTACCTTTCCAAGGAAAAAATGAGGATTTCGGATCATCTTCAAATAGTTTATATCTTGTATGCCTCGAGTTAATAAGTGAATATGACCCTTTTCTTGCCCAGAACATCGGGAAATATGGTCACAAGGGTCAAGGGCACACTCATATCTGTCTTTCCAAATATGTAATGAATTATGGGGTACTGTGTGCTTAAAACTGTAGTTGATGAAGTAAAAGAAGCTAGGTACTGCCCTCCAATCGTAGATTCGTCGCCTGATTGCTCTCACACTGACCAGTTGACTATTGTTGTACGATATGTACCTCAAAAGAGCCAAAAGCCTACAGAACGACTCATTAAGCCTCTGTCTGAAATATCACATACATCTGCTGGACAAGAAAAAGCTGTAGTTGACTGTTTTGAGAGTTTGGAAATCAACATCAAGAATTGTAAAGGCCAATGTTACGATAATGCTTCCAATATGTCAGGAGCTTACTCAGATCTTCAGGCCCGAATAAAGCAGGAAACCCCCTTGCTGAATACATACCGTGTGCAGCACATTAATTGAATCTTGTTGGTTCGGCTGCCGCAGAATGCTGCACTGCCACAGTGGTTTTCTTTGCCTTTGTCCAGGAGTTGTGTAATTACTTTTCTGTGTCAACGTACAGGTGGAATATTTTGAAGCAATTCCTGGCAAAACACGGTCCGCCAGTGGTAATTTTTTTATCAGAAACCAGATGGTCTTCAAGAGCAGGCGCTGTCAGAGCTTTGGTGAAAGGTTTTGAATAAATACGACAATCGTTGAGGCAGCTATCTGAAGACTCCAGTATAGAACCTGCTTGTAGACTTGACGCACAAAACATTAAAACTAAATTTCAGAATTTCGACACCACTTTTCTGTTAGTCGTGTGGAATGACATTTTGGAATGTGTTGACAAGTGTTCTAAAACTTGCAGAATGAAAATCTTAATCTTGAGGGAGGAGTAAAAGAATGAAAACCCTGGAAGGATTCATCAGCGCGAAAAGGGATGTGTTTGACATATATGAGCAATCTGTTTTGAAAGTAGTGGATGTGACGATCCAAGCTACTCAAGAGTAAGAAAATGGAACATATTTGCAAATGAAAATCGTGGGATTGAAGGACACGTAGATGCAAGAATAAATTTCAAAAATAATGTGTTCCTTAAAATAATGGACATATTTATAGGAAACTTAGCAAGGAGGAAAGAAGCATATGAAATCGTAGCTTCCAGATTTCAAGTGTTACCTCTAATACTGACTTGCGAAGTGAAGAACGCTGCTTTGAAACTTAATTCGCTGTACCCTGAAGACATCAGTCAAGATTTTGTAAATGAGTGTGTACCCTTTCAAATCTATGTTGAAATCGAGGGATTCCAAAACTTGCCTAAGTGTATTCTTACATTAAACAAAACAATTTGTCAAGTACTTTTCCCAACGTTGAAATTGCTATTAGGATGTTTTTGACCTTACCAATAACCAACTGTACTGCAAAAAGGGAATTTTCAGTTTTAAGCAGAGTAAAAAATGCCAAGAGGGCAACACTTCTTAATGAAAAGTTGAGCCCTTATGTGCGCTGAAAAACTTTGAAAACCAACTTTGATGAAATTGTTCAAGAGTTTGCCAAGGAAAAATCAAGTAAAAAATATTTTATATAAAGTAGTATTATATACAAGTAGCCTATAAAAACTTGTATTTTTAAATGTGATCGAAATAAATTACAATAAATTAATGATAATTTATATGTGTATTATATCTAAAATAATTCACTTGCCCACAAACTATCAAACTGAACCAACGGCATTTAAAATAAAAATAAAAAGATCCTGATTCTTATTTGGCTGTTGACCTTATTTCGCTTGATAAATTTAATTACGAGAATTAACTTAATTTGCATAATGTGTTTTAATTTATTCATTAATTTGTAAATAATTATTTTTTAGAGGAACAGAAAAACGAGCAGGCGGGAGGCGGCTAAATATTGTTTGCCCAGGGCGCTTACTACTTGAAATCGGGGTCTGGATATAGTACCACATCTGAAGTACTTATTTGTTTATTGTTGCCAACATATTCCTCCACTCATAGTATGTTTATTATTAAGATGATTTTATCTAGAAAAAGAAGAAATAATATCTCTCTAATATTGTTTGGATGAAGGAGCTACACCAAATGAATGGAGAGTTGCTATAGTATCCCTTGTGTATAAACGAAAGGGTGATAGACATAAAACTGAAAATTACAGGTCAGTCAGTTTGACGTGAATCTTTTAGATTACATTAAATATTTTATTATTGTTGTTTTTCTATTTACAATATGAATATTTTTACATTATTGTTCCGAGCTGTCAGTGGAGAGATGGCGTGGGAGGACATCAGTAGACTAATAAGTTTCAGTGGTGTCTTTTAAAGTAGGAATGATAACAATATGAAGATAAAGCTGGAATTCAAAAGGACAAATTGGGGCAAATATTCGTTCGTAGGAAGGGGAGTTAGGTATTCGAATAACTTACCAAGGGAGATTTTCAGTAAATTTCCAATTTATCTTCAATCATTTCAAAAAAGGGCCAATAAAACAACAGATAGGGAATCTACGACCTGGGCGACTGCCCTAAATGCAGATCAGTATTGATTGATTGATTGATTGATTGATTGATTGATTGATTGATTGATTTTTGATTGATTGATTGATTGATTGATTGATTGATTGATTAATTGATTGATTGATTGATTGATTGATTGATTGATTGATTGATTGATTGATTGATTGATTGATTGATTGATTGATTGATTGATTGATTGATTGATTGATTGATTGATTGATTGATTGATTGATTGATTGATTGATTGATTGATTGATTGATTGATTGATTGATTGATTGATTGATTGATAAAGTAATTGTGAACAATCACATCTAACATCATGCTTGCCCTTCAGGTCCAGTTTCGTAACATTTAAGGTGATGTAAGAATCCTTCTGAAACTAGTTATCACAGAGTTATTTAATCCGTTTACATGTACCGAATTAATTATGTCATTTTAATTATCATCCTAAAAGTTGACATAGGTCAAAATTCCACACCGTGCCTACTGGGATGTGAAATGCTTTCGTCAGGAAAGAAGGTCAGCAAATAAACCGCTGTACCTCTACAGTGGTTAAAAGTTGCTCTAATACATGAGGGATTCCGGGGACGGTTGAATAGGAAAAGGCTGAGCCTGAAAAAGAAGTGACCATGGTCTGGTACATCCCTAGAATTTGCCTGGCGTCCAAATGTGAAACCACGGAAATACAGCTTCAGGGCTTCTGACGATGGGTTCTAACTCACCATTTCCGAATGGAAGCTGCTCGGCAAGTACCATGCAGCCAACTTACTCCTTCACTCATAGTATGATTATTATTAAGATGATGTTCTCTAGCAAAAGAAGAAATAATATCTCTAATGCATTTTGTCCATAGAAAAGAAGGTTGTGGAGCAGAGGCGAAGGCCTCTCCTGATACACACACCCCTGACAATATTGAGCTGTTCTGTCCCTACCTTGACATCTGGGCTGACACATGTCAACTGGAGGTTGATATCAACACACATTGCTACTATGAGTATTGGAGCACTTTGTACACATCCTCTGACTGTCATGGGTTGAGTGAAGCTAAAATATGGATACAAACTGAGTATGACTTCGGAATCATCCCGTCTGCCTTACAAATTGATGAGGCTATACAGTTGGTTGGGGATCAAGGTAACACTTGTCTGTTGAGAAACATGGAACACATCTTCGAATATCCTACACAATGTAGGCCATGTAGATGTAAGCCTTTACTGGTGAGATCGACAGTCCTGAAGATGGTTCATATTCATACTTCACACCAGATAATTGCCGCGACTGTACCTTAACTAACACCATGGACCGATCAAGTTGGCTTTTTAGTTCGGGTCGCGTAGCTGTGAATTCTTTTCGAAAAGTTGTGGGTTTGAAAATCCATCGTCGACAGCCTTTAATATGTTTCTCCCATTGTTTCACATCTTCAATGTAAGTAAATACTGGGGCTGTACCATAATCCAGGCCATGACTGCTACCTCCCCAATTCTAGCCCTTTTACCTCCGTGCGTCGCCGAAAACCGTCCACTAGCAAAGTGAACTAACAAGTTCAAGTGCGATAGAGCTGGGTGTATCAGGGGGTAGAGTGCCGAATTTCTGTTCCCTAGTTGGCAGATTCGATGTCGGCTTGTTTCGAATAACACGCAACATTTTTATTTATGAAACAATAAAATCGCTGTTATCAGTCCCGTAGGAGTCTTATTAATAATAAACAGCGCGTTTCCGACACTGTTCTCCATGTTTGATGAAATAGATAAAGAATTCGCTTGCGCCACATGACTTTATCATTTTCTAAAAGGAAACGAAGATACTTTTTACTTAAATTATGATTGTAAATTTATTTAAACTGACTTCTCGTATGTTTAAACGACATTTTCTACAATAACTCTACTGAAGAATAATGCTCCTTTACATGTGGTGATAGGACTTTTTCTCCTTTAGGAATAACAACGTAGAGTTTGTATTCATAGACCTATCACTACATGGAAATAAACTTTTACTGCTTCAATACAGGTGTCTACATAATGTATCATGTAGAAATCAGTGTAGTCAGTTTAAATAACTTTTAAAATCATAATCAAATGGTTCATGGTGTGGGTTACTGTACTCACGTCCTAGTTCGTGAACCATGAGCAACGGCTGAGTGGTCTAGTAAGTGGTCCTGAGAGTCGGGATACCAGTTGCCACGGAACGGGAGTGGGCATCTCGGAGATAATTTGAGTCATAGCCTCCTCGTGCTGAGGCGGCTAGGACTATACAATCCACCAGTGGTAGCCAGCCCGTTAGAGGTAGATCCTCAGTTCGACTATGTGTAAGTAGGATAGCATCCTGCTCAGAACATATTAAGTAAGCCTCGGACCTATGGGAGTAACGTATTCCCACTCCCATTTGACAGGCGAGGGACTCCTTGGAAACAGCTTGGCGAACGAAATGGAATTCGACGAGGATCTATCAAAGTTAATGGGGAAGAAAGAATGTAAAACTGGCTGAGTCAGCAAAGAGGATGCATCTGGATGAGCTAGGAGTAAGTGATATTCGGGTAAGTTGAGATGACGAGGAAGAGATAGGAGATTATAAAATATACTTGACGGGTGTTACAAACGGAAGGACAGAGAGTGGGGTAGGGCTGTTTATCAGGAATACCATTGCACGCAACATAGTTTCTGTTAGGCACGTAAATGAGCGAATGATGTGGGTAGATTTGGCACTTGGAGGAACTAGGACTAGAATTGTTTCAGTGTATTCACCACGTGAGGATGCAGATGAGGATGAAGTTAACAAGTTTTTTGAAGCATAGAGTGACATCGTAGTCAGGGTCACCCGATTTCAATGCGAGAGATGGAAACAGAACTGAAGGTTACGAAGGGGTGATTGGTAAATGTGGGGAAGATATGGAAGCCAATAGGAATGCGAGGTGTTTGCTGCACTTCTGTGCTAGTATTGGTTTAGCAGTTACGAATACATTCTTCAATCATAAGGCTATTCACCGCTACACATGGGAGGGTAGAGATTCCATATCCATAATAGACTATATGTTAACCGACTTCGAATTCAGGAAATATGTTTGGAATGTACGGGTTTGGGGGATTTATTGATGATACAGACCACTATGTGATCCGTAGTTAACTCAGTATATCTAGACCTAGAATAGAGAAAGTGAAATCTGTCTGCAAACGAATAAGGGCAGAAAATCTCCAGGACGAGGAAATTAGATAGAAGTGCATGGATATGATTAGTGAGAAGTTCCGAACAGTGGACATTAAGCAGGGTCAAGATATAGAAAGAGAATGGTGGCATAGAGAGATGCTGTAGTAAAAACACCAAGGAAATGCCTAGGAACAAGTCTGTGTAAAGATGAGGACAAGGGAAAATCTTGGTGGAATGATGAAGTGGGAGCAGCTTGTAAACGTAAAAAAAGAGGCTTATCAGAAATGGCTCAAAAGAAGGTCTGATGCAGACAGGGAAATGTACTTAGATGAAGGAAACAGTGCGAAATAAATAGTTGTAGAATCGAAAAAGAATTCGTGGGAGGATTTCGGTAACAACCTGGAAAGGACAGGTCAATCAGCAGGGAAGCCTTTCTGGATAGTAATAATCTTAGGAAGGGGGGGAAAAAGGAAATGAACGGTGTTTGGGTAATTTGGCTAATTGGTTAATAATAGATCCCAGGGAATCACTGGACAGGTGGAGGGAATATTTTGAAAATCCTCTCAACGTAATCTTCCTGGTGGTGTCGCAAACAGCCGAGCTCATGGGGAGGAGGAAAACGATGTTGGTGAAATTACGCTTGATGAAGTGGAAAAGGTGGTATATAAATGTCATTGTCAAAAAAGCAGTAGAAATAGATGAAATAGACCTGAAATTGTGAATTATAGTGAGAAGGCAGGGATAAAATTGCTTCAGAATAATATTACCACGTAGTGTTGGCAAGGTACCTTCAGATTGGACAAAAGCAGTAATTGCACCTATCTATAAGCCGGGCAACAGGAAGCATTGCAACAATTATTGAGGTATATCATCGATTTGTATACTAGGAAAAGTATTCACTAGCATATTGGAAGGGAGTGGTTGAGAGAAAGTTAGATGGAAACCACTGTGGTTTCAGACCACAGAGGGGCGGTCAGGATCAGATTTTCAGTATGTTTCAGGTAATCGAAAAATGCTACGAGAGGAATAGGCAGTAATGTCCGGCAGGATACAGAGGGAAAGGATGTTCGCCTTACTGAGAGACTATAGGATTAAGGGGAGATTAATAAAATCAATCGAAGGCATTTGTTTTGAGAATTGGGCTGCAGTGAGATTTGATGGTAGAATGAGTTCTTGATTCAGGGTGCATACAGGGGTTAGGCAAGGCTGTAAACAGTCATCTTTGTTGTTCGTAGTTTACATGGACCATATGCTGAAAGGTATAAAGTGACAGGGAGGGATTCAGTTAGGTAGAAATGTAGTAAGCAGTCTGGCCTATGCTGACGACTTGGTCTTAATGGCAGACTGTGCCGAAAGCCTGCAGTCTAATATCTTGGAACTTGAAAATTGGTTAAATAAGTATGGTATGAAAATTAGCCTCTCCATAACTAAATCGATGTCAGTAGATAAGAAATCCAAGAGTATTGAATGTCAGATTGGAGATACAAGGTTGGAACAGGTAGATAAATTCATGTATTTAGGATGTGTGTTCTCCCAGGATGGTAATATAGTAAGTGAAATTGAATTAAGGTGCAGTGAAACTAATGCAATGAGCTAGCAGTTGCGATCAACAGTATTCTGTAAGAAAGAAGTCAGCTCCCAGACGAAACTATATTTATATAGGTCTGTTTTCAGACCAAATTTGCTTTACGGGAGCGAAAGCTGGGTTGACTCAGGATATCTTATTCATAAGTTAAAAATAACAGACTTCAATGAAAAGAGAATGACTGCTGGTACAAATCGTTGGGAACAATAGCAGGAGGGTACTGGGAATGAGGAGATAAAGACTAATTTAGGAATGAACTCGACGGATGAAGCTATATCTACGCATAAACCGGCTTCTGTGGTGGGGAATTGTGATGCGAATGGTGGAGGATATGTTATCTAGGAGAACAATGGACTTTGTTATGGAGGGTAAGAGAAGTATAGGGATACAATGATGACGATAGTTTAGATTCAGTTTCTAACGATTGAAGGATAAGAGGTGTAGAACTAAATGAGGTCACAGCACTAGTTACAAATAGAGGATTGTGGCGACGTTTAATAAATTCACAGATGCTTGAAGACTGAATGCTGAAAGGCATAATGGTCTGTAATAATGATCTGTGTATGTATGTATTGAATCCTTGAACTTACCGTTCCATCGTTGGTCCTCTGCCTCGGCTACTTCATTAGAGAAATATCGTACTCTTGGATCTTGGAATCGTTGCGAGTTTTTTCTGTCACTACATCAACCAAGCGATAGGGTTCTGAAGAGAGCATAACTACTTGAAATGGTGAGCAAAATATACTTACTAAGACATTTATTCATTTTAAATTACAATCATTCACTCATTAGACTGGCAAGAAAAGTCATTTAAAATTTGTACAACATGTTTTAACGCAGTCACAATACGTAACGCGAGTGTTATATTTTTATTATTGTTTAACATTATTGTCTTTCAAAGAATGAAGACGTAGTATAAAATTCGTGGACAGCAAGAACAAGAAAAAGAGATTGAAACCTGATAATCGGGCACTATTGATCCAAACGATAACTGAGAGTTAATTCACACGATCCGTGGAAAATCTGACGTCAACAAGTAGAATTCCAGATTTACATTTAATTAAGGTTATCCTCCAGTCTACTATCCTATCGGATATTGGAATATCTCCCGAATGGTCCCTTAATCGAACCAAATCGTCTATCAGTTGCTTTGGATAGGTGGCGAAATATTACTAGAAAGCATGGTGTTCATTACAAGTTAACAGCAATTGTCACAGTAAAAAGTAAATTTCCACCGTATATTGTCATCTCGTGACACCCTTAACTTGCAGAACGATCCCGATGCTGAAACATGTATCGCCCCAAACAGATGTTCAGATGGAACCAACAACACCTGATCCGATTGGATCTTACGTTACGTCGTCCTGAAGGAACAAAACTGTGGAATGCAGGAAAACATGAATTCATTATGTATTTAGAAGAAATGCCAACCACTGAAGTCAATAAAAGTGATAAATCACTTGAAAATGTTCTTACTAAACCGGCTTTCAGGTTATAAAACAATTACATCGTTAAATTTGTTAAATTGCAAGTCCATAATATAATACAAACAAAAGTAAATACTTCCAATTCTCTATAACTACGACTACCATTACAAATCTTTCTAGCTAAACTTGTCCCATTAAACTAAACTAGAAATGATCGGTTGATCAACGTCTCCCATAAAATAAAGTGAATAACGAAAAATGAAAATAAAATGTATATTAACAGCTGATGAATCGAAACCGCATTCGTTCTGTAAATCCTATATAAATCAACTAAGTGTCAACACACGGCACTATCATAATATATCGAACACTCGAACAATATATCTTAAAGTAAAGAAAAGTAAATATATATGAAGAAACGTTTGTCCAACTTGAACACGTGCGGCTAAGCAGTAAGGATCCGTCTCCTATAGCTAGGTTTCCACGCGGGACAACCCTTACATTCATGCCACTACTGATACAACGCTATTATGGGAGCACCTTCTGGCTAGTAAGATTTATGGCGTAAAAAGTACCTTCTAATACCTTTCACTTTCGTATCCACAACTGCAAACACTAACATTGTTCAAGTCGATTCGCAAAAATGGCTTACTTATGACTTGACTATATACAGACGACGCCCTAATCCTGCCGCTGAGCTAACGTTACAGTGTCTACTCATCATAAAGTTATATAATGCACGCCGCATCCTAAATCTATAGTTGAGCCAACGTTATGGTATCTGCATATCATTCACACTGCCAGGCGAAATCGAAACTTTAACCCCAACCCCGGATATTTAAGTCTCATCGTCGTTGAAACTGTAACACATGAAGTGAAATTCGGTACAAACTGAACTCGAACCTGGAAATATAACTGTGTACATTTCTTACAATAAAGCGTGAAATTGAAATTAAACAACATGCCCGAGTAGTGTAATCTATTCCTCAATACAATCTCAACACATGCAGTGAAGTTCGCTGAATAAAAACAAACTCATCTCTCATTCAATATTATGTAATATCTCTGAAAACAATAATCACTACCATCACGATCTCACAGCATAACTCAAGTGTGAGGCTCCAACTGACCTTTAATGATAATGTTTCAAACAGGCATTACCGAAAACTGTCCAGTGAAGTAACTTTTCATCAATCTACTCAAGGTAAACTGTCATTCTAAAAAAAATATTTTTTACACCCGCAATGTTTATATTCAGCGATAATTTCGTCTCGTAAAGATACAGAATAAAATTCAATTTACAGTAATCACGTATTATCTGACCGTGAGTCAGAAAGTATTTTGTTCGTGAGGTCAGCTATCACAAAATGCACTTCGAAGGTATCAAATAGAACCGCCACTTAGACTTAATTGCCGTGGCCTACGGTCTCATATAAAATAGTAATAATGGGAAAACATCTACATGTACTTAAAATAGGCATTACAATGCGCTCACTTGGTTTTGACAACCTTTATATTCATCAACCGTTCTGGATTGCCACAGGACACCGTATTCTTACACAGCCGGTCTCAGAAACATTACATCTTAACATGCACCCTGTCACAAAAATTCCACCCCGTTGGAAAAAGGGCCACTCTCAGCCTCCTGCTCATCATACATCACTCATAAAAAACAGGCTTACTCTGCCTTTAACATATTCCTAATTATTCTCATAATATTTCATCTCCATTACATTATTTTCTTCTTGTTTGAAACTTCTTCAAATACAAGCCATCCCATGACCAAACAACTTTATAATGATCTCACAATTAACTTCTCTAAATTTTTCAGACCTAAAGAGCAAAATAGCATACCGCGATTTTCTGTATCACAAATACACGGTGTCACAAAATTTAAGTTTCCTAAAATAAATGCCAACTTTATCAGACTTCACTAGATTTCGATATAAACCGCAAATCTCGCTGGACATTTCTGCTGAACACATAATTTATCACCTCAAATTTATCCTGAAGTGAATATTATTATTATAATGATTAGATAATTTGATGTTCGACTTTATCATACTCATAACGGTTATTTATCGTTGTCATTATTTGTAACTTTTATCGGCCTGAACATTATTTCACTGATTTTCATTACCATATTCAAAACTTCATTTTTTTAATTTTGAAAGAAATTTAACCACATTTTTAAAGTCTCGCGACCAGACATAAATAATAGACAACTCGCCTCAACATTGCAATACGCTTAATGTTTAGACACGCTACATATTAATTTAACGGGACAAGCATGTACTTTTCTAACTGCAAATCATGATATTTAAATTAGACACACCTGTAACTTCTTCGTGAGCATGGCGTTATTTGACCTAATTTTTACGCCAGCAATCTCGTGTTTAGCCCCTCATAATTGCAGAGCACATTCTTCTCTTAAACATTACTTACAATTACACGGATTCTGAACTTTACTTTACACGTAAATAATAAATTATTCTAGACACATATAACAGTGAAAACCACTTCGCTTCTTGCTGATGACTCAACTCTCACAGTTTGCGGAAATCTCCAACTCGCCCTTTGCGAGGTGTTCTTAAAGATTACTGACCGTGAAACGCAAAGCTTATCTCCACCACTCTACAAACAATACCTTTACCGATTGCAAAAATACACCGTCCACAGTAATTCAAGAAAGATATCTATGAATTCGCTGTTTCCATTTGAGAAGTTCTGGAACCCTATAACAAGTCAACTGTTGATTTTCTCTGCTGACCATGTTACACGTCGTAACTAAACTGCATCAATAGCTAATTTAGTCTTAATTTACCATTTACCACTTGGTAAAATATTCTCCCTCGAGCCAACTGACTATAAATTTCGTAAGTTCATTCTAGCTCACTTGAAGCCCTCTTCTTGATGTTTCCCGACGCAGGTACACACACACACACACGAACCACGGGATAGTAAGTGTAGCTGCTGTCTGAGGAGGGGGTATTTAAAGCCTTTCTAGAGCCACTTTGCTTGGCGTGATATATTGTGGTGCAATCATACTATTTGATAACCACTGGACCGATTTCTTCTAGACTCACCTCAAAAATTCCACCTAATTTTCCAGTCATGATGGTGTTGTTTGCTGATTTTTCACGTTACTTTAATGGTCGTAATTAATTTCGTGCATTAGGTTTGCCGCGCATTTTCACTGTATGTCCTTGACACGTGTTTCCCTGAAGGCCAACATACAGTAGATGCCAACTTCTCTCCAGGCCTAATTAAATATATTTCCTCCCTGTGGACTTTAGCATTATCAAATATTTCCTAAAATTCTTAATTATTTATTTCTTTGTTAATGATAGTGCCGAAACCTCTCGCAATGAGTGTTATTATCTAGAATTTCATTATTAATTACCTGAGATCTGCCGAAATGTTCCGACCTTGTTCGCATGTTTGGCGGCTCCCCACGGTGAGTTGTCACACTACGGAATGTGAGACGAGCTTGCAATAAAGAACTACTGTTGCACTCGTAGTTGCATCTTGTAGTTGCAATATTTAGTAAGGTAGAATTATGGGTTCAGTATTAAATGAAAAAAATATCTTTCTTTACTTTTAGAAATATAAATTCATGTGACATAGGCTCATAAAGAATTATTTCACCGTCAAGGACAACGCCTATAACAAATCTCTTATACAGTCATAGATAGTATATGAAAGCAATGCTACAGAGCAAGTAACTGTAGGGTTTCGGTCACGTACCTATCAGCTTGTATTCGTGAGAGAGTGGGTCATAACCTCACTGTCGACAGCCCTGAAAATGGTTTCCGTTGTTTCCCATTTTCATCCCAGGCAAATGCTGGGGTTGTACCTAAATTAAGTCCACGGTCGCTTCATTCTCACTCGTAGCCCTTCCTTATCCCATCGACACAGTAAAACCTGTCTGTGTCCGAGTGACGGGGTAATAGTAGATTATAAAAACAAAATGAAAGCAATGGTAATCATCACTATGATTTAGTATACTATAGATGGGATCTGATCTGCAGTATACATCACAATACTACAAACAGAAAATAATACAAAAGATAATTTTTCATTTTATTTATAGAATATACTTTTCTCTTTAATTTGGTGACAAAAAGTAATTACCCCCACTTATTCAAAATATTCCTTATAAATTACCATTTTTTTCATTTGCTACATCTGATTATACCATACGTTTGAAGCTTATTTTCTGTTTCTAGTCATAACTCACAAAGTTAAATGCTTTAAAACTTTCATATAACTTTTTTGACATTATGAATTTAGCGCTTTTAAAGTAATTACAAAGCTAAGCAATGCAATCTCTGTACAAGCCATGAAGTTCCTTGGAGTGGTGGAAGGTAAAGGCTTCCACTATCCGTAACCTCGCCATTCGGTGCGGTAGAGTGGTTAAGTCTACGCCCGGCCGCCTCCATCATACCTCTCCACCCTCCCCCAACCAGTACCTAACGGGAGTTAACCTAGTGTTCATTTTTTGTGTACGCTGAGTGAAACTCAGGGGCATATATTTAAAGTATTTACTAAGGTAAAAATTACAAAAGTTGATTTAAATGTAATGATTAAAGAAACATTAAAATTCTGAAAAAATACCTCAGTGATGTTCGATTATGTTTGTTGATATAAGCGATGAAATAATGTCAGCGTTTATTGATGTGAATCATCAATAATTTGTAGTATTTATATTCGAAACCTCATTTAACTGCAAACTAATATTTTTATGAAAAAATAGACTACATTACATTTGGAAATTAACCCGATGGCAATGCTTGCTTACAGTGGTACAGCAGAGATACGAATTTAAAACATAAATGGCGTGAATAAAAATGCAGCCAATAATTACATGGAAATGTATTACGAGACATTGTATCAAAGCAAGATATTGAATGATAACGAAAATAGTAGAATAAAAAGTGAATACATGAAAACACGAACAAAAAGAACGTGACAGTTAAAAACTGCTTACAGATAGTGTGACTAAATCATTTAAGAAAGTCACATTGAAATTAAAACGAAATTCACGGAAAATAACTTTAAAAAAATCCCTACACTCAACGTAACACAGTTACAACGCATTCATTCAGAAGATCGCAGGAACTTTACAATATCTAACGTACAATTTTCAAGTGTGTAAGTTCGATAAAAAATGTATAGGTATTGACTAAAGTTTCCCAGAAACAGCCAGCCCCGTGCTCCAGGGGCAGTGAACCTGTCTCTCACCCGGTGGCACCGGGTTCGACTCTCGGCCATCCGAAGGCTGGTTGGAGGTTCACTGAGTCTACGGGAGAACAACTGAGGATCTACTCTACTGCGGGGTAATGGCTTTAGTCTAGCTCTTTCCGGTCTAACTGCGAGCATAGCTCGCAGCGGCCGAAATTACGTTCAGGACGTAGTAGCCCGTAGTAAGGTTTGACAATTCGCTAAAAATCGAGAACGAGCTATGCACGCATTCTGGTGGTTACATCGCGTTTCTTCATGTATTAGTTACGAGAGTATTTAAGCAGATGGCAGTATTATATGTCAAAGTCAGAGAATTTACGATATTTTTGAACTGCATGCATCAGTAGATGTTGTCACTCAGTGAGCTCGAAGACATGTTTTCTCGCGGCGAACATGTGCTTGACGAAAGTGATATTTTCGATATTTTATGATATATTATAAGTTTATGCGCAAATGAACACATTATTGACATATGAATTCGAAACAACTTCTTGCATTTCATTATGATTGGTGATCGTTCTACGGCCTAGCGCATGTTCCCTCGTATTTCATATTTGCGTGAATACGTAAGATTGTCTACATATTCGTAAATTTGTCTGTTTAAAAGACTTATTTTCTCTTTCTCAGATGTATTTTGTGGTAAATGGAATAATAATTTTACACTTGAGTAAATTTTAACAAAATTTATCAATTAAAATAAAATTTCGTAAGAGCTCCCATTTTCGTTATTGTAATTATTACTATTATTATTGAAAAATTATTGTTTTTATATCGCACTCATTATTGTTGTTGTTTTGTAATTGCAATGCACATTTTATATTAGCGAAATAGGGTAAATATAACTGTATTTCAGAAAACTGTACTTGCTTAGTTATCCGTCAGACTTTTCTTCCATTCGCAAAACATGGTATAATATATAAACAATTTTAAAATCTCAAGTGATAGTTGACATGATACAAAGAGCACTTTTGAAAATTAGATTCTCAATCAAGCACAAAGAAAAAAGAATCATGCCAATATCTACTACAGGTACAGAGATATAATGTTTTAAAGATCCTTAAAAATGTCCAGTCCAGAACGTTTGTTAGGGATATTAAGGCCCAGACTGGAATGGGGTAGAAACACAAGAACAATGGTTGAGAGGATCTGTCACACTGACCAAGCGTTACGTCGTAATATGCAGGCACGTCAGAACATTAGTGTCATAGGGGTGTTGAAGGAATTGGAGATTATTTCACGAGTGTTAATATATATAGGTTAATCATGCCAGGTTTTTTTAGTAACATGTGGAGTTGTTCTATAAAATCTAGATTTTACTAATTATAAAATAGCAGAAGGTGCAGCTCCCTCCTTGTGTATAATAATGTAATTCCCCTACAAGGTTAAGGTAGTTTACCAGTGTACAAACGGATCTAATGAAATCGCTGTTTGTAAAAAATATTAACGGTGCTGTGTTCTCGTTCCGTCAAACAAGAGAGACTTCCTTTACCCAGTCGATCTTAACGCTTGCTTGCCTCTGTTTAGAGAGTAAACATATTTGGTTCAGAGCCTTTCCATGGTCATCCATTAGTCTCGGAGTAACTCAATACCCGCCGCCTCCTAATCTTATGTGTCATTCTATACCCTTGTAGTGCGTGCCCTGCTGATTAAGTGGTGAGATGAACCACTTTGAAGCGAAAATAAAATAAAAGTGACATCCACGTCAAAGAGCAAGGACGACGAACACGCCAAGAAATGCAATTTACAGGCTGTCGGGACAGGAGCTCGCATCCACCAGAGAGGAGGGAAGATACGTATATTTATTTCAGTAAAATTGATTATTCTACCTAGAAAGTGATTGAAAAGCAAACTCAAGGTCCGTTTTCGATAACTTGTACGGTGCATTAGGCTAGCTATTAAGTGGTAGCCGTCACGTTCCCTCCCTTATCCTCTTCACATGCACCATGTTCCCTCTTCCTCTACCTAGAGATACCACCCCACATGGTGCCTCAACTTGAGAAATTGCGTAGCGACACGGGCCACCAGCTGAGCCTGGTATTCCTTCGATATATTATTGCCACGTCCCTGTCCTTTATATTTCCTACTCAGACGGTAGACGTGCTGGCCTTCTGAATTCGAGTTGTAGGGTTTGATCCTGGGTCAGTCCGATTATTCTTTGAAGGTACTCAAATATGCCAATCTTATCACATTAAACTTATCAGCTCGGAAAGGAACTGTTTCTGTACAAAATTCCGACACATAGGCGTTTGTAAAATCAGTACAATTATATAGTAAGATGCAAAAGCAATACAAACTATTATTAGTGGAGAATACGTTTTCCCGAAATACCCACTTGGTCATAAATTGGCACAGGAACAGTGTTAACAATAATAATAATAATAATAATAATAATAATAATAATAATAATAATAATAATAATAATAATGTTATTGGCTTTACGTCCCACAAACTACTTTTGCGGTTTTAGGAGACGCCGAGGTGCCAGAATTTAGTACCGCAGGATTTCTTCTATGTGCCAGATAATCTACCGACACGATGCTGACGTATTTGATCACCTTCAAATACCACCAGAATGAATCAGGAACGAACCTGCCAAGTGGAGGTCAGGAGGCCAGCGCCTCAACTGTCTGAGCCACTCAGCCCGGCGGAACAGTGTTACCAACAGCCGTGTAGTACATCCATGCACTTTGCCGGCTTCATAGTTACCATAAATCATTTATCAAATTTCAGAGTGTGAAAATTAAGCCTGGTATTCGAAGTAGGCACGTGCGTGAGGGTAGGCAAGGGCAAGGAGAGATCCTGTTTAAACATTTTAAACCCTTAGCTAGCAGTAATCTGCGAGATACTCGCACTTAGTGCATGCTTTATCCTTGGTCTCTTTGTCTTGGTTTCTTTAACGTAAAATCTAGTTGACGGACCTGAAGTTGGCAAACATACAACTGGTACCCCTGGTAAAATATAGGCTCACTACAACTGTAAAAGTAAAATGTGAGGTAAGTCAGAAGAATGTGAACGCCGGGGCCCCTTAAAATTTAATAAGCTGGCTGAACACTTGGTCCTATTAAAGACTGAAGCAACCCGATTTACTTAAAATTCGATTTACCACAAAAAAGTTTATATTCATTTTATTCGTAAGTCTAATTATTTAATCATCATCATCATCATCTGTTTACCCTCCAGGTTCGGTTTTTCCCTCGGACTCAGCGAGGGATCCCACCTCTACCGCCTCAAGGGCAGTGTCCTGGAGCTTCAGACTCTTGGTCGGGGGATACAACTGGGGAGAATGACCAGTACCTCGCCCAGGCGGCCTCACCTGCTATGCTGAACAGGGGCCTTGTGGAGGGATGGGAAGATTGGAAGGGATAGACAAGGAAGAGGGAAGGAAGCGGCCGTGGCCTTAAGTTAGGTACCATCCCGGCATTCGCCTGGAGGAGGAGTGGGAAACCACGGAAAACCACTTCGAGGATGGCTGAGGTGGGAATCGAACCCACCTCTACTCAGTTGACCTCCCGAGGCTGAGTGGACCACGTTCCAGCCCTCGTACCACTTTTCAAATTTTCGTGGCAGAGCCGGAAATCGAACCCGGACCTCCGGGGGTGGCAGCTAATCACGCTAACCACTACACCACAGAGGCGGACCTAACTATTTAATACCATATCTATCTATCTACCTGTCTATTTATTTACCTATCTACGTTTATATCTCTACTATAATAATTTCGTGTGACTATTTCTAGCCGAGTGCAGCCCTTGTAAGGCCGACCCTCCGATGAGGGTGGGCGGCATCTGCCATATGTAGGTAACTGCGTGTTATTGTGGTGGAGGATAGTGTTATGTGTGGTGTGCGAGTTGCAGGGATGTTGGGGACAGCACAAACACCTAGCCCCCGGGCCATTAGAATTAACCAATGAAGGTTGAAATCCCCGACCCGGCCGGGAATCGAACTCGGTACCCTCTGAACCGAAGGCCAGTACGCTGACTATTCAGCCAACGAGTCGGACATATCTCTACTAATATATAAAGAGAAACTATGAAATTGTTTATACGTAACGGGTAATCTCAGAAACTATCGGACCACTTTCGAAATTTCTTTCACCATGGTTAAGGCAATGAGCCATGTAATTTGATCAAATCTTATGACATGTTAACTACTTCATATACAGTGTGGAACTTCGTAGAAGATATAAAAACATAATATGAAAAGATTATGCCTTTTCTGGAAAGATGTATGTCTTCTGGTATGGGCTATATCAAATTTTTTTACTTTCATTGACCCGTCTCAGTCTCATCCTTGGCTTTGACAATATGAAAGTGACTGAGGTATGAGTGATGCTAGTAATACCATTCCTTATGCAGCCAGTCCCTGTTATGAATGGTGTGAAAATATCGCTCATAGGGTCGGTTGTTGCATGCATTTCAGTGGGCTTGGCAGACTGATATGTCATAGCAACGGCTGGCTCGGTGAGGAAAGCAACGGGAAACTACCTCACTCCTCATTTCCCTAGTACGCCTCTTCAGTGACGCCTAGGCTATTTATGACAGCTGTTGGCGGAGTTGTAGAGGATCAAACCAGCCTTCGGGCTGAATACCCAACAAACAACATACTCATGAAAAGATTTAATCTTAAAGCCTAGCGTTATGTTAAGACAATCTTAAAGTGATCAGACATATGAATTTACACTATGATGTGTACAATCTATCTAATAAGACCAAAATAATTCGATTTAATTTGTAGCTAAAATAGTAAGAGAAATGGTATTTAATTTAATTTCATATAGCTATCGTTAGCCTGGTGCACCCCTTGTACGGACGAGGGTGGGTGGTATATGCCATGTATAGCAAACTGCGTGTTACCTGTGGTAATTGAGTTGCAGTGTTGTTGAGGGCAACACAAACACCCAGTCTCCGATCCAAGGAAATAAACCACTTAATATTAAAATCCCCTACCCATACGGGGATCGAACCCATGGCCTTCTGAAACGGAGGTCACTATGCTGAACGTTCAGCCAAGCAGCCGGATATCATAAGGTTATGACATTTCTTTAACACAAGAACTTTTGCGATGAACATAATATTTATAGAAATGAACAGTGCAAATTTTTCTACTTGGTTGGTTAGAAAAAATGTAAAATTCATGTCTTCTTGTTTTAACGTCTAAGCACTTGAAAGAAAGAGGAAATTTATTTCTGTAGCTGAGTGTCTGCCAGGTCACGTGGGGGTGCATTGTTTATTTCGGGGTCACTGTTCCGTATTTACATTTATTAAATCTGAGAACGGGAGCGCAGGTTCTGTGGCTGACATGACGCCTCCTTCAACCCCCCCCCACGCATCGCGCTGTGATCGATGGATGTAAGGTTGCCCCACCTACTCACACCACGTCAGCCTTTGAATAAATAACAGCAGAGCAAATTAATCTGCCAGCAAAACTTTCTAGTTTCTCTCTCTCTGGGTTGCTCGGAGACAAGAAACTCAACAGACTGCAAGCGGGGATGCGTTACGGGACTTGATTTAGAGATTCAGTAACCCGCCCTCCGAGCCTACAGCTACCGGCACTAGCTGTTTTGAAACCAGTTCCAAGTTATCTTCGCGAAGAGGATCTCTTTGAATACTACTCGTGCAAACGCTTCTTCGGTTTATGTAGGCATTCTACCCCTCCCGAAAACGGGAACGGGTAATGACTTGGCCATTTTTACTCTGCTATAGCCAGCCCAGGGGTTAGGTGTAGTGAGCCTCTTCTTACGGCGAGGACTCGTGTTCCATTCCCGGACGGGACAGAGTTTTATACTTGAATCACAAGGCAGGCTCGAGGTCCACTTAACTCATGTGAGAACAATTAAGGAATTACCTGACTTTGAGATAGCGCCCCCTGTGTAGAAAGCCACAATAACGACTGAGGGAATTCGTTGCACTGACTAAACATCACCTCGTAATATGCAGACGTTTGGTATGAGCAGCAGTCGCTTCGTAGGCCAAAGCATATCAAGTCTGTAGCGCCACTGAGCTTCTTTTTCTCCACTAAAGCGTGGTTGGAGGATGTCACAAAATGGACACCGATATTTCAGTGTGATAATGGTTTTAGTGTTATAATGTCTTTATGGAGAGCCGGGCTGGGTAGCTCAGGCGTTAGAGTGCTCGTCTTCTGAGCTGAAGTTAGCGGGTTCGATTCCGGTCGGAAGATTTACTGGCACGTTGAAGAACATGATTCTTGCACCACGACGTCTCTTAAACCGTAAAAGGAGATATTAGGGTGAACAAATTCATTAGTAGTAGTAGTAGTAGTAGTAGTAGTAGTTTTTTGTTATGGCAGGGGAAAATCTTTTAAAGACACCACTCTGTGTGGGAGTTGGATTTCCACCAACTAAAAAACCCTGCCCTCTTCACTCAGCCCATTCTGGAACTGCTTGTCGGCATGACATCAGAATGGAGTGATGTATATTATTTTCTTCCTTTCTCTTCTTTTTCCTTCATCCCCATAATGCTTGTCGCCATTGCCTTTACTGTGTTCCAGGCAAACGGGCTCTCAAACATAATCTGAACCAGATTCCATGGCGTGAGTCGTCGGCCAAGTTGTTGGCAGGCTTTCCTTCGTTCTTCTTCCCATCGAACACAGTAGAAAAAAGTGTGTTCTACTGTATCCCTTTCAGAACAGTAGTAGTAGTAGTAGTAGTAGTATTAGTAGTAGTACTTTTATGTAGAGCGACCTGAGTGGGCAATTCTATTCTCAGAAAACTGTTTCGGTTCCAGTTGAGATTAATGGTATTTGAGACTGTTGGAATGCGATAAATCCCGTGTGAACGGGCGTTGAACTTGTACCATTTGTTATTTTTGAAATGATAACTCGTGTAGTCGTTTTGCTTTATTGCGAACTATCCGAGCCAGTAAGTTTAAGAGCATGCCTCAGAAACCCTCTTCCAGGCCACAATTTCGGCTAAGTGAGGGTGTATTCAACACGCATTATTATTATTATTATTATTATTATTATTATTATTATTATTATTATTATTATTATTATTATTATTACTAGCTGATGTACCCGTGCTTCGCTACGGGATTCTCAGAAAGACTGACTTGGTGGTTTTCCTAACTGAATTCAACGTAGGTCATTACAGAAACGTCAGTAGGAATGTAGCGATTGAAAGCAATGTTATCATATAAAATACTTGATCAAATGAAAAACCGCACACTCTCAATTTCAACAAACAGTACTACGGTGCCGATCTAAGGGTCCGAAGTTCCATAGCTGGAATAACCAGGTCGCAGACTGCCGTGAAGACTCCTCTGTCATTATTCCATTAAATATGCACACTACTCATTCCAATCAGTGGCTCAGAGTAGGGATTCTATAGCTCGAATACTATGATGAACCAGTGTGTTACGTACCAGATATATAAGAAAATGTATGAACCAGGGGAATGGCATGCTAAAGAAGAAAGTTATCTTACACCCCAGCTACTTCCCACCAATATACAGGCAGGCAGTTTCAGTCGGTACGACCAGGCGTGTTGGCCGTGTGGTAAGGGGCGCGCAGCTGTGAGCTTGCATCCGGGAGATAGTGGATTCGAACCCCACTGCCGGCAACCCTGAAGATGGTATTCGGGAGATAGTGGGTTCGAGCCCCACTGTCGGCAGCCCTGACGATGGTTTTCTGTGGTTTCCCATTTTCACACCAGGCAAATGCCGGAACTGTACCTTAATTAAAGCCACGGCCGCTTCCTCCAACTTCCTAAACCTTTCCTATCCCATCGTCGCCATAAGACATATCTGTGTCGGTGCGACGTTAAGCAAAAATAAAGATGGTATTCCGTGGTTTCCCATTTTCACACCAGTCACACCAGGCTGTACCTTAAAGCCAAGACCGCTTCCTTCACACCACTATTCATTTCCTATCCCATCGTCGCCATAAGACCTACCTGTGTCGGTGCGACGTCAAGCAAATTAAAAAACCTCGGTACACTGCAGTAATCCTATCTATCGGGGATGAGAGGAAACAGAAGACAAAAAGCACATCACAACAAACAATGGTCAATGTAATGTTATTGTTGATAAAGTTTATGAGGTTTCTATATTGCAGGCCTTCACATTAGTTTTCTTTCGACTGTGTGATATTAGGGTGTCTTACAAAATTATTTATATCGTAAACTGTAGTTCCTTATTCTCAGACTTTACAAACCGATTTTCACTAAATTCTGTTTACCGGTACCCATTTTCTCGTGACTCGGCGCTGATATGGACTTAGTAACTAAAATCCAAATTCATGAATATCTCCGATTATATGCGGTACGGTAACAATGTATAAGACATAAGTGATCGGAAATTTAATAACTTCTCACATAACTACTACTAACTTACGACATAACTAAAGTTATGTTAGTTATGTAGTATTTATCGATACGACCACTAATAACATACCTGTAAATAACGTATTTGAGAATTACATTTCAGACCTTTCCCTAAACTACCATTTCACTCAGCGTGAATAAAATAATTTGTAGCCTAGATTGCAGTGGTTCATCACCCGACATTACATACCGATTTTCATTAAATTCTCTTCAGCCGTTTTCTATTGATGCGTGTACATACATACAGACAGACAGAAATTACGGAAAAGTAAAAAATGCATTTTCTTGTTACTGTGGACATGAGCGATACAGAAATACCATTCTTTTCAAATTCTGAGCAATGTACAGACAAAACATTATATATATATATATATATATATTTATATATATATAGATTATTAACCTGATAATTATTTATATTGAACAGTGGCTATCTTGCAACCGAATCTAACGTCGAAATGAAAAACGAAGAGTTCTCTTTTTCGGATAGGTGAGTAGTTGATCTGGTGGCAGTTGAGATCTTCATCTCTTGCAATGAAAGTCAGTAATGCCTGCAGACTATCCACAACGGATCATTTTATTAGGGGGTATTTTTACTGTTACCTTATTTATTTTTGAAGTAGCTGAACATCGTTAGGAACAAGAGAATTAAATTTATTTACGGATCGTTCCTCGAAATCACTCATTTCCTCTTCTTCACTCTCCGCCACTTTAGACGGCGCTTAAGTGTTCACAGTAGAAATGTTTGATTTATGGCCAACTGTTCGGATACGGAATTCTGGGAACTTGTAGGTGGTTGCTTCACTTAGTGTCTGGATATTTTCACTAACCAAAGTGTTCATTGCTCGTCAATCCCTGTCTTCATTTAATCGTGACCTATAGGACCCTGGTTTTAATATTATCGTATCGTCATGGTTTTACTTCACAATCACGTCCCCAACAGTCCAATTCCTTGGCTGACTGGTCAGCGAAGTGGCTTTCGATTCGGTGGATTTTAACCTCGTTTGGTTAGGTCACCTAGTTCGGTGACTGGGTATTCGTGTTCATCTTAGTACACATCACACTGTGAACATCCACAGTAACAAACAATAGTGACTGCATCCTACCACATAGGGCTGGGGTCAGAAAGGGCATCCGGCCGTTAAAAATGGGCTATATCTTCATACAGTGTTGACCCCAATTAGGTGGGAAAAGATAAGGAATAATAATATTTAGCGGACCGAGCTCGATACCTGCAGTCGCTTATGTGCGGCCGGTATCCAGTATTCGGAAGGTCGTGGGTTCGAACCCCACTGTCGGCAGCCCTGAAGATGGTTTTCCGTGGTTTCCCATTTTCACACCAGGCAAATGCTGGGGCTGTACCTTAATTAAGGCCACGGCCGCTTCCTTCGCACTCCTAGCCCCTTCCTGCCTCATCGTCGCCATAAGACCTATCTGTGTCGGTGCGACGTAAAGCAAATAAATAAAAAATATTTAGGGGAAGAAGAATCATGTGCCCGGCATTCGACTTGAGCAACTACTGTATATAAGAATTGTAGTTCCTGAAAATGATTGACCTGACAACTGATAACTAGTCAAACTTCAATGTCATTCAGCTCTGGATCGTGAATGAGAAGTTATATTGTCATTGAGGACTTAAAAACGCAAACATATTTGAATCCCAGCCGATGTACGTCAGAAATTTCATGTCAAGAACTGAGGGCATGAGGTTGGTATTTCACGTAAAACTTATAGTCCCGTGGTTTATGAAGATTTTTAAAGTCACGTAATCCTATACAATATTTTCATTAACGTACAATTCTTGCTGGTGCATAACACACAACGCTCGATTTCTTCTTACAGTACATTGGTAAGTGATTTCTGGGCTTTAATTTCCTATTATTGAGGGGTAAGATGATGATGATGATGATGATTATGATTATGATGATGACGATTACTATTATTATTATTATTATTATATTGTTTTTACGTCGCACTGACTCAGGTAGGTCGTATTGCACCCGTCCACCTCCCGAGTCTCAGACTAGCATTTATCTCAGGGGTGTCGGTTCATTATTTAAGTCATCAAATATAAATATAGCGGCATAAAATAGAACACGGGAATGAACGGAGCAATTAAAATTAAAAAATGGGGAAGGCTCGATTGTAAACTTGAATTTAAGGACTCCATGATAGGACTAGGAAGTGACTGTTAACTTTAAAAAGGGCATCATCTAACTACAATAAAAAGATTATGAGAATGGTTTCCTTTGAAATAATTTGCCAGAAAAGCAGTTTATTACGCCATCCGACGTACGAAACTTTGATACATTTGGCAACGATATTTAAGTTTTCCACACATGTTACATAAACAAATCACTTACTATACCGCAAGTGGTATCAATATCGTGCTGGGTTGCTTCTGAAATAAAATGACATTTTGAGGTATAATTTACGGATCGATTCCATTTGAATCGAACCGTTGTTCAAGGATATAGCTTCCTTCTATCGGGAGCCCGAGCATAACCCATGTTACGGTCGGCTTCTCGATTTAACTAAGATGACGTACTCCGGCTATATACATTTTTCCGAGACCGGTACTCGGACTGGGTAATGTTTCTCGTAAATTATGAAAAATGGATTACACGGACAGTTCCTATCTTACGATGTCCAGCTGATGCCATACCACTGAATTAGCATTTACATTTTATTTACATATGATCTGAAATGTTAAAAAGTAGCCTCAGTAGACTACCGCCACAGATGATATAACGAGAAGCGGTGGGAAATACCGTGGCAATGACCCCCCCTCGCATCGCGGGCGAAGTAAACAAACACACCAGGTAATGGTGTAACATCGTCCCGTACGGAAACCGTACGATAACGAGGCAACAAAATGATTATAATAGTTATCATTCTTATTATTCAAACATACGAATCGAGGGATGTTGTCACCAATTAATTTAATCCACTATCGTCAGAATTATTCATTTATCCATGAAATTATTATTATTATTATTATTATTATTATTATTATTATTATTATTATTATTATTATTATTATTATTATTATTATTATTATTATTATTACTCAACGGTTCCTGGTACTGTCACGTTTGATTAATATCGTCATTATTATGCGGGATGCAAACACAAATGGTTATTACTGTTATTATTATTATATCCCTCTTGTGGTTATTATTATTATTATTGAATAGGTGACTCCAGATATTTTTATTATTATTATTCACGTCACTCAAGAGGTTATTATTATTAATGAACCGGTCACTTCCGCCAAATATATTAAGATATCGGTCGCAATTATAATTATTTCACTGATCAACCAACGGCATCATTACTGTTATTATTATGACAATTATTATTAATCTGACCGCGATGATTTAACATCGTCCTTACATTGTTATTATTATTATCGGTTGTATATTATCATTTAAATTCCCGTTGAACATCTTTATCAACGCTCAATTAATTAAAGCGGTCCAATCCTTTATCTGCAATATTTATTATTATTATTATTATCACGACATCATGATTGTCATTACTCGTCATTACAATGATTACAATATCCGATCATTTATGTGGAATCTGAACTCTCACTATCCTCAGATCCGTAGTATCTCGACGAATAGCTGTGCAGTCTATTTATTTCGTACATGCTGTCACGGGTTCGAATTCTACCCGCTACGTAACTCAGTATTTCTCTGTGACACTGCCCGTACATTTTACACTTATTTCAATATCCTAAGTGTCTCTCGTACGGAATTTATTTCCTTTTCTATCTCAATATTCCTTGATTCATTTATTTCTCACAGAATTATCAACTGACTTATTTATTCCACTTCTGACATCGTACGACCTTTTATTATCTGACTGCAGATTCTTTAACATTTTTCTATCTCATTTTGATCTACGCCTTAGTTCGTTCTCCACAAATAATCGTAACATCTTGAAATTATATTTACCAAAATTTGACAATCATGGTTTCGTAATATTAGTCCTACGTGTTCCGGCTACTGAAACGCAAATTTAAGACACGACATTTATTTGTAAAGAAAAATATTGGACCGTAATTTAAACCACACGTTCATTAACATGTACGGATTATTAGCACCGATCTTAAATTTCAATATTATTAATTTATCAAGTTAAATTACCACACACTTTAATTCCGAATTAAAAACGACCTCCCGTCATTAAATGATTTCCGACAAACACAACACCTGATCACTTAAATTTATTATTACGCATTGATCACTAAAAATTTCCAATATCTCATGAATTATTATTATTTCCAAATTATATTTTAAAAAATTTCTTCTAAAAAAGTAGTTTTATTTTTATTTATTATTATTATTTTTTTAAAAAAAATTAATTTCGCCTGTTACACGGTAGTCTACTCTTAATATGTTTAACGCATAACCCCTTTTACAAATCCGATTTATTCTGGCACTAACCAATCCAGATACGATTTACTTGGAATATTATTATTATAATCACTTCTCATAAATTTGAACAACTTCACTTTGAAAATATGAACATACTAATCAACAACAAACACAACTGGTATGGCGAAGCTGGATTTTCCTTCAGTGTCATTACATAGCTCGTTAAAATGACAAAACAGAAAAGCACATATCGGGTCTTATTTAACTATCATAACCAAAATCAAATGAAAGAAAATTATTCTACAAAGAAATATGAATGCATGCATGACTTAACGTACTACCCTATATCTACAAAATTTACATCTACAAAAAACAGAATACATAAAAGTCCCGATTATTTACATTGTTATTATTTACTACTGTCCGTGCTACAAATTTAGGATGGGGTCGTTAAGCGACTCATCTTGTTACAGAAGGTAACCAAGTCTAAATCAAATTATTCCCATTTTTCCCAATCACGATAACATTTCCCAAATATTATTTTACATTATGTACTCATCTTAGTTTCTCGGTATTCCATTACAGCTTTGCAGATGAGAGGCTCCTTTCGGCCCCTCTCTGCATTTTACTCCTCCATTCTTGATGGCGTAGTTCCACAAAAGATTTCCTGGCACATTACCATTTTACACTAATACCTT
The DNA here is from genome assembly GCF_040414725.1 of Anabrus simplex. Taxonomy (NCBI): domain Eukaryota; kingdom Metazoa; phylum Arthropoda; class Insecta; order Orthoptera; family Tettigoniidae; genus Anabrus; species Anabrus simplex. The sequence goes on from NC_090265.1 coordinate 1,592,256,031, forward strand.
AATTATCACAAAACTTTCACCATTGACAACGTTAACACTGAATACTTTAACTTTTATACAACAAATTAATCTCCTAGACCCAAAAATTTAATATTTACACTATTTTAATCTTCGTCCAATTACCGCACAATGGACCTGGACACGTACGACGAGGTGTCAAATTTTACGCCCGTCGCGATTTATGTCGTCCGACGCGATACGCCCGTTTCATACGGCACTCTTGAAGTGTTCATGATATCGGTTCGATATTGCAAAGTACAGGCTACTATTCCCTTAAAGTACTGTTCGTCACACAGTAGGTTATTTACGTACTTATTGTGGTACAATTTATATTACTCTCTTGCAGTGCAATTAATTTACTTCACTGATATTTATAACTGACAAACAGTGTCCTACGTTAACTAGTTCCAGTTCATGTTGCTTGAGCGCGATCACATTTTACAAACACTGGCGGATGTTCGCGCCATTAAATGTTGAGTTACTGTATGCCCGTAAAATTCGAAGTTAGCTGCGACCGACGGTTCACCTCCAGAGATTCAGTTCAAGTGTGTTGGCGATGATCCCTTGTCCCGTATGTATGGATGAAGCTTTCTCCCGCGGATTCATTGACGTCATACCCCTTAGGGAGGGGGTGGAATTTTAATATCGGCACTTGCACTCCGAATTGGACGTTAAAATTTACATCAAATTAATCCACTCCGCTAGCATATCTGCTGGATTAAATATGAACTCCTGGTGATCACAGATTTAGGAGATACGGGTGGATTTAGCTCCTCACATTTCGCGCCTTCGGAAGCGTCCCTTACAACGTGGTCTTCGTCCAGCCAATGAGATTCAAGCTGTCTGGTTTCCAAGAAATCCAGCCTTCAATTTATTTAATTTGCCAATAATTATTGATTATTTTTCCATGCGTGACATCTAATAAATTCATTACATCGATCCGTGTACTCACAATAATTTATTACTGATTAATTTTGAAGTTACGAGAATATCTCATCCATCATTCCTTAAGATGGTATCCCTGAGTCTTACATCAAATTTTTACGATTGGCCGGCAAGCGGTCACGTGATTTAAATCTCCACCTGCCCGAACCTAGGCTAGCGAATGTCCTCGCAGCCGCTGTAGCTTTCCATGACGTCACGGAATTTCCGTCCTGCCAAAAATATCCCAGTGCATTACTCACGTAGCGAGCTTCCTTTGTATCACCTATCCCCTTTCTCTTTCTGATCAAGACTTATTTGTAGACTTGTATTTCCTTGTTCGCCAACTAATGAGATCCCCTGCTGTGAAGTAGCTAAATGTTGGTGTGTCGAGCTAATCCGTCAGGCTCCAGTCTGTCGTCCTTCCTTCGCTCCTATTTCGACATTACATATATGAAATGTTTTCAACTACACTTCTGTATTTCAATAAATGTACCATATATTATTTTATCAATCAAATCATGACTGACTATGGGCCTAAGTCACTCGGGTTCAGTATGGCTACAATAGGATAGGATGGGAGAAGATAGAGCTAGAACTGGGAAGAAAACGACCGTGACCTTAACTGAGGCACGACCTCAACATTTGTTTGGTATGAAAATGGAAATCCACGGAAAACCATCTTCATGATTGCCGACAGTGTTAATCACAGCTCACAGCTACGAGACCGAAACCAAGTAGGCAACGCGCTCGGTACTGAGAGGTGTATGGATACTTTTGATTATTTAGTGCACAGCAAGTCCCTCCTCTAGAAATAGCCTCAAGTATTGTATATGATCAAAGTGTGTTCCCAGTACCAAGAAAAAAATTCTATGGCAGCTGGAAATCGTTCATTTATCCCTTTGATTTTTGGATAATTCCAATATTTAACATGGATAATTTTATTACAATAGGATGTTTATTTGTTTATTTATTTATTGTTTTATTGTGTTTTATTTATTTACTGCGCTTTATATGATTTCTAATCCCAATTAGAGTGGCAATTGTTTACATGAGTTTATTTTTCAATGTTTCAAATCAGTCCAATAATCTAATATCTGTGTTGTTAACTATATTTGGTATGGGTATGAGTATGATGTCGTATTTGGGGTAAGTATGTACACTCAGAATAATCTCGCAATACACCAGAGTGGAAATGGTAAGTCAATATACCAACAAAACAAACACGATCATAGAAGAATATAACTAAGTCATGAACTTGGACACTAGTCCGACTAACGCAGTAACATAAACAAACAGCAGTCTATGCAAGTATGGCATGCCACGAAAAAAGATTTACAGCTCTCCAGAAAAATCCATACGTGTACAAGTACTCAGATTCCCGTTTCAAATGGAAGGGTTTTAGCAGAGCGCATAGGGAAGCATTTTACTGTGTCCATTTTTTTTCAGAGGGACCCGAGGTAAGTACAGATAATTAAAGGACATGGAAATGCGTGTGATAAAAATCAGGGAAAAAGAAGGAACAGTTTTTTCATAATAATAATATATTACCACAAACACCAAGAAGGATTTTTACAAGCCAAAGAAAGTGAAACAGATGATTAAAGAAACCAACAATATTTTAAAGATTAGATACTTCTGATTTTCAAAAAAATAAATGGGACGACCATTTAACAACACTATTTGCTATTAAAAGAACAGCTAGACTCGAAACAAGATGAATTTTACAATAGTTTTCATTGGGAGTATCCTACAAAACGGTAAACAGATATTACCTAAAAATACAAAAAAATTTAAGAGAATTTAAAAAGGCATTAGGCCACTGTACAATCTCAAAAGTAGAAGAAAAGAAAAAAACCCGGGACAGGAACGTGGGGAAAAAGGGAAGGACGTGCAAAAGAACAGTACCTAAGGCTGGCAACAGGAATTAGGAAAGATAGAACCTACAAGCAAAAATTCAAAATTTCGAACAGAAGCTAGGCGTTAATATGAATACAATTATACTGCTAATAAGAAGAGATGGCGTCTGACAGGTAAGGTTGGAGGGAGGAGCACTGCACGTGGCATTTCACGATGTTGCCACATTCCAGCATTCCTTTCTGTACATGCTCTTACCCCTCGCTTCCGGCTCACTTGTTCTCTCCGTCATTCTGACCACTGTGATCTGTTGTAGACTGCCTGGCCAGGCGGTGTCGTCCCATTTGCGATCACTCTTATACAATCAGGTTCTTATCAGTGACATACAGACAGTCAGGTTGCTGTGAGAGAAATCCTTACGGAAGGATTAGTACAGGAAGACATCCCTCAAGTAACTGGCGAAACTGGGAATCTTACGAATCGTATGTTGAAAGTCATTAAATTACTTATATTTACCGTTTGAGACTGATGCGTTTATATCGGGATTGACAGGGAATAAACAGGACTCAAATAAACCTTTTATTTACCGAGCTGGATAGCTGCAGTCGCTTAAGTGCGGCCAGTATTCAGTATTCGGGAGATAGTGGGTTCGAACCCCACTGTCGGCAGCCCTGAAGATGGTTTTTCGTGGTTTCCTAATTAATTTACACAGCATGTTTCTACTGCCGGATGCCCTTCCTGGCACCAACCTCAGTTGAGGAGCTAATGAAGACGAAATGTGTTATGGTGAATAAAATTGGGTAAGGGGTGCCTATGGATAGGAACTGTACCGGCATTTGCCTGGAAGTGAAGATATTAAGCCACCGAAAACTATTCTGAGAAGAGCCGACGGTGGGATTCGAACCCACGCGTTTCCCGAATGCAGAGCTTGGCTCCATAGCCACAGAGCGTTAAAACGCGCGGCCACTCGGTCTACTTTCATCTATATAAATAAAATTATAATTTTTGTCTGTACGCTTCGATTAGATGTACAAGATTCCAGAACTTAATGTTAAGAAAATGTTTAGATTACAATAAGTTAAAAAAAATGACGATTCTATAATGATAGCGCGAAGAGAATATATTGCGTTCGGAAAATAGTGGGTTCGAATCCCATTGTCGGTAGCCCTGTAGATGGTTTTCCGTGGTTTCCTATTTTAACAACAAACACAACAAGCCAGGGTCGTTTCCTTCCCACTCCAAGGCCTTTCCTATCCCATTGTCGCCGTAAGACCTATCTGTGTCGCTGCGACGTAAATCCAGCGGTAAAACAAACCCTTGTCACCAAACATCCTCACTTTTCCGTAAATTTCTGTAAGAGTATCCATTATATAAAGCTACGCCTTAATTAGCAGTCCCCTTGCTGCGTAAAAGTTGGGAAACCCTGACAGGCTGCTGAAAATTTTACAGTGATCGCAAATGAGACAAGGACTGGTCTTTCTTCACATTCTTGTTTTCCATTGTAATGGAACTCGTCGCAAATAGAACAAATTTTGCTCTGGAATGGAATTAAGGGAACATTCCTTTCCGATAAACTCGTAGCCTCCTCTTCGAAGAATTCTCTTGCAGCACATATCATTTCCCTTCCTTGGTGATGAATTGTCACACCATGGCCGGCGGTATTTTTTTCACGAGGTGGACGAGTCCTGGGCCTCCCTCTCCCTCGAGGAGTATTCATCGTACTCAAAATATAAATACAATGATTGCACGTGCGTACGTACGTAAATAGTATTTAAAATACAATTAGAAACTTACTAACGGCCACTCACACTGAACTGCTTGCAACAAGATCTAGCTCACAAGTGAAGTGAGAGGTTTGGCAACTCCCAGCAAGACGAGCCTCCCAGAAGTTTTATCTCCATGGCAACCGCAGTAGCCCCACCCTCGTTTCCATGGCAACCACACAGCCACTCCCTTTATCCCGCCTCGGCAGGCAGTAAAAGGACCTCCCTCTACGAAATGTCACAAATCATCTCTTATTATTAGCAGTATAGTCCCATTCTTGCGTTTGTTCACCAAGTCTTTTAGAATCCAATGGTTCATATCACAGTAATTATTCACGTAATAGAAAGCCAAATTTTGAAAAACGATCGTAATGCAGTTCCGAGAAAAACACCACTGTCAACAGCTCAGACTAGCAATATTTTTAGCGTGAACAGTCATTAGCAGCCGTTTCGGCATGATGAAATAAGGAAGTGCAGCTTTAAAAAGAAATTTAAGTATGGCAAGGGAATATAAATTTAAAGTTCGCTCACCCGTCCAGCAGTCCTTGAGCTTCAATCATGAACAATAAACACCATTAAAAAAAAAACCATTGCACACGGTCCAGCCGCTAGCACAAATAAAAGAAAGTCCTCCCTCCAACTCGCCGATCAAGCCCAGAGCAGGCCTTATTTATATTGCGATGGAAACGTCCAGAAAAGACGAGAGCAGAAGGTACACATTGCACAGCGAGACGGTAGGGGAAGAAAGGAGGGAGGGCAACAGCACGAACAGTACAAACTGGACGGGCGAAGAGAGCACACACACACAGAGGTTAGTAGCAGCATGTCGAGCGTAGCAGACGTAGAATCACGTAGAATAGTAGAAAAATTAGGAGCACGTTATATATCTAAACTACTCTAATGAATTTACATTGAGAAAGAAATAATATTTCATATCTAATCCTTACAGGAAACAAGTAGATATAAACGTAATTTCGTATCTAAGCTAGTTCAATAACCTAACATCTGAACTATTCCAATATCATATTTACAGTCCGACTCGTTGACTGAACGGTCAGCGTACTGGCCTTCGGTTCAGAGGGTCCCGGGTTCCATTCCCGGTCGGGTCGGGGATTTTAACCTTAATTGGTTAATTCCAATGGCACGGGGGCTGGGTGTATGTGTTGTCTTCATCATCATTTCATCCTCATCACGACGCGCAGGTTGCCTACGGATGTCAAATAAAAAAACCTGCACCTGGCGAGCCGAACCCGTCCTGGGATATCCCGGCACTAAAAGCCTTACGACATTTCATTTCATCATATTTACAATGGGGAAAAATATTTCATATCTAATCATTTAATATTTACAAGAAAGAGTAAAATAAAAACCTAATTTCATATCTAAACTATTATTTCTTCTAGTTCTAACACATAATTATATGTGCAGTTGGGCTTAATGTAGAAGGTTTTAAGTACATCTTTGGCTGTGAGCTTGCATCCGGGAGATAGTAGGTTCGAATCCCACTAACGGCGGCCCTGAAGATGGTTTTCCGTGGTTTCCCATTTTCACACCAGGCAAATGCTGGGGCTGTACCTTAATTAAGGCCACGGCCGCTTCCTTCCAACTCCTAGGCCTTTCCTATCCCATCGTCGCCATAAAACCTATCAAGCCCCTAGCAAAAAAAAGTACATCTTTTAGCTGTTCAAATCAGCATTACAATTTATTTAGAGAGTTTTCATGGAGATGGTGAATTGTTGTAGTAACGGGTCTAGACGTACACATAAGTCTAAAGAGTTATTTTTCTGAACGTATTTTCCTTATCTCTCTGAGGATCTGGCGTGTTAAATGTGACTTGCTAATGAGATGACCCGAACTAGTCTGGAAGTGTGTGCTGTATCCAATTATATTCTACCACAAGCTTAGCCTTCATTTAAATGAAGTTAATTTCCTGTATTTCCGATCTCTTGAGCAGGTAGCCTGGAAAATGACGCCACGGAATCCTAACCAAACAAGTTAACTGTCGCAGGCAGTTTGGAGTACGACTGTTTCTGGGATAGTGTGTACGGATATTAGTTGAGAGAAAAAAACAGTAACAATGGTGGCAGACGGGTTAAGGCAAGAAGGACTTTAGCCCAGGCTGTGTGCAGAGCGTGACGGGAATTGGAGAGCTGGGACGAGGTGGCTTACTGCAATGTAAAATAAACCTGGCACGTTAACTAAGCCTGTGTACATCACTTCCAGGGAGTCCCGATTTGCTATCTGCTCTCTGCTCAACTACAATACAATTAGTTTTTAACTATCAAATAAATGTCCATTTGAAAAGAAGGAAAGTTTCTTCTGTCACGTGGTATCTTGCATTGTATTTAATAACATATCTCCATAGAATTGTGTGGTAATGATAAATTCGAAATATTTATTTTATCTTAGCAATTCTTCTTTAATACAGTTACTGCATGCTTTGTACGAGCGTACGCTAATCCATTCTAATGTACACGAATAAATTCCATCCTAAGGATGGCATACTACTATAGGCATGATATTTTCGCATTAACGGTAAAAGCGCCAAAAAACATTTTGAAGCGATTTTGGGATATCTTAACGAATATTATTATGGTTAAGAAAAAAATTATTTTACTTTTGCAAACTGCACCGAATTAAAGCAATAAGGCAGTTTAAAGCGAAATGTACTTACCTTGCGATAAGTGCAAAACTGCAGAAAAAATCATGGAAAATAACGAGCTTGAAATTTCATTCCAATATCAAGTATGTGAAGATAAATGGGTGGCAGAATAATTTCTCAATTCGATAGAAATACCTGTTAATTTTAATGTTCCAGTAAATCGCTTAATAGTGTGGCCATATAAGGTCAAAAGGTAATTATTATATAGTCTTATTGGAACTTCAGGGAGCCTCCCTAGCTCAGACGGCAGCGCGTGGGTCTCTCACCGCTGGATACCGTGGTTCAAATCCCGGTCACTCCATGTAAGATTTGTGCTGGACAAAGCGGAGGCGGGGCAGGTTTTTCTCCGGGTACTCCGGCTTTCCCTGTCATCTTTCCTTCCAGCAACACTCTCCATTCTCATTTCATAGCATCTATCAGTCATTAACAAATCACCTTGGAAGTGGCGACCCCATCGTACTAATAGCCTATATAAATGCTTCATTCATTCCATCCCTGACCCGGTCCATGACTGGGAAACAGGTTGTAGGTTTTCATTATCATTGGAACTTTAATAAAGAAATCTATCTTAAATAAGAAACGATATATTGCAATCAGTTTCAATTTGGTCTTAGGAGATTTCATCCTTATTTATTAATATTGTTTTTATTTATATATCAATCTTTCACATAAAATGGTCTAGGAAGCCAAGAATAACGACCGAGAGGATTCGTTGTGCTGACCACACGACACGTCATAACCTGCAGGCCTTCGGGCTGAGCAGCGGTCGTCTGGTAGGCTATGGCCCTTCGCGACTGTTGCGCCATTGGGCTTGATTTCTCACACAAATAGTTCACAAATTCAATTAATGAAAATTTTTATGACAAATTTTACAAATTTAAAAAGCAAAGCAAAGTCACCTCCGTACAGGGCATGAAGGCCCTTGGAGGAGTGAAAGGTAAAGGCTTCCACCATTGTTGACCTCGGCACGTGATGGGGTAGAGTGGTTCGCTCTACGCCCGGCCACCTTTGCGCCCAGGAATTAACCTGGTACTCATTTTTGGTGTGGGCTGAGTGAACCTCAGGGCCATATGCGCCTCCGGAAGTGGAAATCTCGTTTCTGAAATTTTACGACTTCCTGACGGGGATTCGAAACCACGTCCTTCCGGGCGAACCGATCACGCCTTTACCGCCTCGGTCAGGCAGCCCCTGTTTTACAAATTTACTAACGCCAAATTCAAGCGATGAGGGAAGTCGTATTTAGAGAAACAACGCAAAAATGCGTTTTCTTTTCGCGAAATCGTACATAAATTAATTCAAAAAATTATGCCCTTATATATTACCATCAAGTGGAACGTCAAAATCAGGTTTTTTGAAAGAGATTCTCCTGGTGTAGACAGAAAGTTGTGTGTACATGTGGCCCAAAGGGTAGAATACATAGGAATTCAAACAAGAATAATATAATATAACATCAAGAGCAAACAGCATAATTATCTAAATAAACAGATGACAACGATCACCTAAATGTAATCTAAAAGAAAATGGGAAGTATAATCTGATGATTAATGGAATATGCAAAAATAAACTTAAAATTATAACAGAAGACGAGGAAAATAACGAGGAAGAAATTATAGAACATTAAAAAAATCAATGCATGTCATGCAAGGAAGATTCGGAATTGGCACACCGATTAAAGTAGTGTGAAAATACAAACAAAACAAGGACTCAGAGAAAATACATTTGGATGAGAAGGATAAGTTATATGTAGGAGTGAAAATACGCTTGAACTGTACGACATTGTCGATATACTGTATTTAAAAGAAATAGACTAAAGCAAATTAGGGAGAATGTGAAAATTATGTCGTATCCTCGGAGGAGTGTGGGGAAGAAAAGAAAATGAGGAGAAAGATGTCGCAAGTAATGAGAATATGAATGACGAGTGACTTTATAACTTACCGAGAGAGTTCGCCTCTGACTTTGCATTCGGGACACAGTGGGTTCTAACTCCACTGTCGGCAGCCTTGAAGATTGTTATCCGTGGTTTCCCATTTTTACACCAGGCTGTAACTTAATTAAATCCATGGCTGCTTCCTTCTCCTACACTTTTCCTATCTCGTCGTAGCACCAAGAACTCTATCTGTGTCGCTGCAAAAACAAAACAATAGCATTTTATAACTTGGTTAAGTCTACGATGAACTTCACAAACACTTGGTGTGATTAATCATCAATAGTCATATCCAGAAAATATTTATGGGATTGAAATAAGTTACATTTTGATGACTTTTTGTTACACTTTGTTTCGAATATCTTTATTTTTAAATTATAAAAAACTGACTGCATGCATCAGTAGAGATTATCATTACAGATGCTTCATTATCACTTGCCACCCGTGACTGATAAGAAATTATCTTTCATGATGAAAACCACCCAAATTTTATAAGCTAATTAAAGAATTAAATAAGGATTATGAAAACCATAAACAATAGAAGTCTCGATTGACCAGGTATTTACTATACACTATCAGAAAAGAATGGTGAAGATGTTTAATACAACATTCGAAACAGAGCGAAATGTCTACGCGGATCGCGTTGCGTAGCTCTGAACTTGCATTCGGGAGATGGTGGGGTTGAACCAGACTGTCCGCACCCCAGAAGAAGGTTTAAGTTTTTTTTCCATTTTCACAGCAGGAAAATGCCGGGACTGTACCTTAACAACAGCTGCTGATATAACACAAGGAGAGGGAACTACAAGAAGCTCAGTGATGCGGTATCGCATGAACGTCACATATTGTTTACTTGTACTTTAGGACATGCAGTAAAGTTTTCTATTCAGTGACATGTGAGACATGTCTATGGATTTTACTCATCTTTAAAAATCCATAGACCTCGACCAGGAGCCATCCCATGCTATCTACTCAACTAGCAACAACGGCCCTGTCTATAATGGATTTACTCCTTTATACAGTCAGTTACCGATGAAGACTGAACAGAGCTTGTGGTTTTACGACATTTTCCTATCGTGATCATAGGCACAGGACCTCCGGATTTACATAGAATACGATCCACGAGGACGTGACTTCCCATTTCAAAAACCAAAATGAACTTGCTGAGAAGTCAGTGCTTTACGGTTATCATGTGGCCACAAAATTGAGATTTATTGTGCTGATATTCTCATACACCATCCTTGCGGTGTTCCGTGCCTGCTTCTTAACCAAAGGTCCGTGGTCTGACTTCCGGGCAGTCCAGACCTGGTCAAGAATGCTAAGCAACGCGACTGAGGATTTCATCACCCCGTCCACGAGGTCATCTGAATGGATAGCAGTCGTCTCGCCTAGCCAAGGTCCTAATGGACTGTTTCGACATGGGACATGGGCAGAGACATGATTTTTTCGCATTAATTTTAGAACGATTTCGCGAGAAGGATACTAATGTTCGCGTTATTTCGCGAAATTGATATTGCCATATCGCTTTAATTTCGCTTTAATGAAATTCTAAAATTACTCATTAAGGGCTTCATTACCATCACTGATCGTTGATTGTGGAGGTTTAATTGATAGACTGCACATACCTGGTACATACTTTTGAAGCCCTTTCCGGATTGCAAGGTCGTCTACCTTCTCCAGCGGAATGTTGGCTTTGAGTAGCATCGCTGTTATTTCGTGATTATTTCGTGAATAAATTCTAGTTTTTCACTCTTAGCTTTCTTTTGCACATCTAATGAGAGCTCTATTGTTGCCTGCCGTTTCACTGTTGGAGTGCTAAATTTACGTTCTGAATGTTCCTTATTTTTTAAACCATGTTTTGAGACAGTATTTTTTTTCTCCCACTCGATACGAACATTACAAATTTTACACATTAAAACATTGCTTTCCGAAACGTATAAACCTTCACTCGCAAACTGTTTAGTTCTGCTGTGCACCGTAACACTTGTCGAGCGACCCATCTTCGCTACTGTCTGTGATCACTTTCTTAATTTTACCTGACCACGAAGCTGAAATACACCAGTCAATTTTGATGCTTATAGACGTCATTAAGGATTCCAGGATTGTACAATGCCTTGAGGAGACAGGCTGGGGTGGGATTACCAGCCACCACAAGAACAACATTCCAAACATTTCGTTTGGCAAGAAGCCTGGAGCCAACCCCTTTTCTTTGATGCCATGTGTTAAAGAGATTTTCCAGAACATTAATGATAACATATTTCTTTCCTGTTGATGATCTTTGTTCGCTCTTCCTTTTCTTTTCATGCATAACCTTGGAACAAAATGTCAAGTTCGTTATTCACTACAGATTTCGCTGTAATATCGCGCTTATCGCGAAATAATTCAATTTCGCTTTAAAATGGCCTTGTCGCTTTAATTGGCGAACATAATATCAATATTTTCTTAACCAGAAACATATGATTCGTAAAGATATCACAAAATCGCTTCAAAATATTTCTTGTCGCGTTTATCGTTAATGCGAAAAAATCATGCCTCTAGACATGGGACACTCGGGGTCGGCTCTTCCGTTCCTCAGAGAGCGTTTTCTTCTGTTTGATGTCTGCGCCATTCAAATTCCGTTTCTCTTCAAACCATTCTGGGCCGTTCGCCACCACGTTGTTCTAGAACGTCCTCATTCTCTCTTTGGTTTATCGATGTGAAGAGGTCTCTGTACGATATGATTTTTATTTGGACGGTGTACGTGCCCGTACCAGCGCAAGTGCCGCTTCTCCAGTTTCTCACTAACAGGAACAGCATTGAATGATCCTCGCACGTGTACATTTACCAATCGGTGAGACTGCAACATCCGCATCTCCGTGACGTGCATTATTTATTGATTGTACTTCTTCTGCCTTGTCCCCTATGAGGGTGTTTAGGGGTTGTAGTAAGGATGTAAAGGAGAGGGCATATAAGTCTCTGGTAAGACCCCAACTAGAGTATGGTTCCAGTGTACGGGACCCTCACCAGGATTACCTGATTCAAGAATTGGAAAAAATCCAAAGAAAAGCAGCTCGATTTGTTCTGTGCGATTTCCGACAAAAGAGTAGCGTTACAAAAATGTTGCAAAGTTTGGGTTGGGAACACTTGGGAGAAAGGAGACGAGCTGCTCGACTAAGTGGTATGTTCCGAGAGATGGCGTGGAATGACATTAGTAGACGTATAAGTTTGAGTGGCGTTTATAAAAATAGGAAAGATCACAATATGAAGATAAAGTTGGAATTCAAGAGGACAAACTGGGGCAAATATTCATTTATAGAAAGGGGAGTTAGGGATTGGAATAACTTACCAAGGGGGACGTTTAATAAATTTCCAATTTCTTTGAAATCATTTAGGAAAAGGCTAGGAAAACAACAGATAGGGAATCTGCCACCTGGGCGACTGCCCTAAATGCAGATCAGAATTGATTGATTGATTGATTGATTGATTGATTGATTGATTGATTGATTGATTGATTGATTGATTGATTGATTGATTGATTGATTGATTGACAGAGCCGTAAGTGAGGACAGGCCTGATGTCAGTCTTATAAATCATGACTTTCAGCTTTAAAATGTATATTTGCCTGTCTTACAGGACGGTATTTCGTCCATCCAGCATTGATGCGGTGCTTCACATCATCATCGATCGTGGTGTCGGTGGCAATAAGAGGGCTATGGCACTTGAATTTGTCCGTCATTACCAGTGGTTCACCTGTTACGTAGACTGCATTAGGCGAGCCTTGAATTTCTGGCTTGGCGAATTTACAGAACATAAAGAGTGGTCACAAACAGCGTGAACCGGTTATATAAGCTTTAGAGGGTTGGTCATACTGATACATATTTTAAAAAGAGTAATCGGGTATCTCGCGCAGTTGTCATTTTTTCAGCGGCTGAATTTAGCCAATCTGATCGCTTCGCGGGCGAATTCAGATGGGCTTTGCGAGGCGGTGTTGCTATATCTGCACGTGGCTTATGTTATGACCGACTCGAGAGCGCCAATAGAATAAACAAACATCACCAGGGGAGGGACTTGTACAAGGACCACCCTGCTGATAGGCTCGGCCATAGCAAGCAAGCTAAGGTGGCCTTTTCTGAAACCCACGGTATGTTAGCATTTGATGCTCATTCTGCTTCACTCAAATACAACACTTAACAATTTCATGACAGTTAAGCAACATCGGGCGTGGTCACCACTTGGATGCTTATGGAATCAGTCCTTGCAGTGGAGTGAGTGACCACTAAACCGGATCCTTGCTTCACCAATTTAATTCCGCCCCCAAGGGCGCAGGGCTATTCTGTCCAGTTAAGACTGAAGAATAAAATCGGCCGTCAAAAATAGTACGTCATGCTCCGGAATAAAGAACATCTTCATCAAGCACAGCACTCAAAGCCTAACAGAGGCTCACGGGCTACAATCCCCACGCCTGCGCCAATGAGACGGTCCTGCTGGCTCTCAAGCCGGACAGATTTAGCAACACTGCCTCGTATAACTCATTTGAATTCAGCCGCGAAGCAATCTGATTGGCTAACTTCAACAGCTGATAAAATGCGCGAGATATCGACGTTCTTTTTTTTTTTTCAAATTACATATCATTATGACCAACGTTGTAACGCTCATATACTCACTTCACGTTGTTCCCGATTACCCTGTCCGGCTCAATGGCTAAATGGTTAACATGATGGCTTTTGGTTACAGGGGTCCTGGATTCGATTCCCGGCAGGGTCGGGAATTTTAACGATAAGTGGTTAATTTCGCTGACACGTTGGCTGGGTGTATGTGTCGTCTTCATCATCATGTCATCCTCATCACGACGCGTCAAATGGAAAGACCTGCATCTGGCGAGCCGAACTTGTCCTCGGACACTCCCGGCACTAAAAGTCATACGCCATTCCATTTCATACCCTGTATCCTCCGTCTTTTTACAACTAATTCTGAGTGCACTTGCCTCCAATGCTAACTTCTAACACTCCCGCGACCTCTTCACGTGTTTCACCAACTAGCACGATGTCGTCCGCCTATAAAAGAGTCTGCGGTAGATTTGGTATCAGCTGCACTGTCAGATACTGTAGTTAATGACAATGTTGTATAAAAGTGGGCTCATTCGCAATGGGTTTGTTTCCTTTGAAAATATTTTCCTACGTGACCATAAATATGGCTTCCGATCGAAAAAGCCAAATAAACATTTATATTTATAACTTGTATTTATTTTCTTATGTGTTGATGTCCCTAAAAATGTTTGTATGACTTCTTATTATTTGCTTTACGTCGCACTGACACAAACAGGTGTTATCGCGACGAAGGGAGAGGAAAGGCCTAAGAGTGGGAAGGAAGCGGCCATGGACTTAATTAAGATATAGCCCCAGCATTTGCATACTGTGAAAATGGGAAACCACCGAGCTCGATAGCTGCAGTCGCTTAAGTGCGGCCAGTATCCAGTATTCGGGAGATAGTAGGTTCGAACCCCACTGTCGGCAGCCCTCAAAACGGTTTTCCGTGGTTTCCCATTTTCACACCATGCAAATGCTGGGGCTGTACTTTAATTAAGGCGACGGCCGCTTCCTTCCCACTCCTAGCCCTTTCCTGTCCCATCGTCGCCGTAAGACCTATCTGTGTCGGTGCGACGTAAAACAACTAGCAAAAAAATGGGAAACAACGGAAAATAATCTTCAGGGCTGCCGACTGTGGGGTTCGAACCCACTATCTCCCGGATGTAAGCTCACAGCTGTGCGCCCTAACCGCACGGCCAACTCACCCGATAAACGATAAAGGTGGACATAAAGAAGCCTTTTTCACATTCTCGTCTATTACTTCCCCGCTATAAGTTTAACGTTAGGTCTTCTACCTCTACTTGTTTATTCTCCTGTTGCACCGATTCTTTTAGCGTGTTTACTGACAATCTAATTGTGGAGTTGTCTAGTTAGCTGGTGGCATCACGCTTCTACCCGACCAATGGGGTAATGCGACACGTACACGGTTTTCTCTTCTGCACGTTATCGGCGGCTGATAGCCCCTGTCATTGGCCAAAGCCGTTTGACGAGAACAGGTGTGTGTGTTTGCCATTTGAATAACTCGGCACAATTAGTTCTTTCAATCTGCGTTCACAGCTCCGAACACACTCAACGCTCGTTTTGCTACGGCTGAAACAAGATCCAATTTAGCCTCCAGTCCGAGAGAATGGCTTTTGTGGTGAAACTCGGCTTTTCTACAACAAAGTCTCTACTTTCATATCAGTTAAGAAGTGCGACATGAACACGTTAAGTGCCCATCTCCTTTATCGAGAACTGATTCCTTGTGAGGGAACAGCAACTAATGATAAACTGCCTAGCACGTGAAATAACACCTTGTCGTTCCTGAAAGCCATAAAAGAATTTATGGAACGTAATAATAATAATAATAATAATAATAATAATAATAATGTCCGCCTTCACAGCGTAGTGGTTACAGTGATTAACTACCACCCCCGGAGGCCCGAGTTCGATTCCTGGCTCTGTCACGAAATTTAAAAAGTGGTACGAGGGCTGGAAGGGGGGTCCACTCAGCCTCGGGTGGTCAACTGAGAAGAAGGGGTTCGATTTTAACCTCAGCCATCATCGAAGTGGTTCTCCGTGGTTTCCCAATTTTCCTCCAGGCAAATGCCAGGATGGTACCTAACTTAAGGCCACGGCCGATTCTTCCCCGTCTTCCTTGTATCCCCACCCCCCGACAAGAGCCCTGTTCAGCATAGCAGGTAAGGCCCCCCTGGGTGAGGTACTGGTCCTCCTCTCCAGTTGTATCCTCCCGACCCAAAGTCTCACGTTCCAGGACACTGCCGTTCAGGCGGTAGAGGTGGGATCCCTCACTGAGTCCGCGGGAGAAACCAACCCTGCAGGGTAAACAGAAGAAGATAATAATAGTAATAATAATAATAATAATAATAATAATAATAATAATAATAATAATAATAATAATAATAATAATAATAATAATAATACCTGACAACAGAGCACGCTAAAATAGAAAAAGTGGACATTTTCAGATATCTTCGTGAGATAGTTCAGACGAAAACTTGTGAGAAAGTGAATTGAATTGAATTGAATTGAATTGAATTGAATTGAATTGAATTGAATTGAATTGAATTGAATTGAATTTATTGATCATGATTTACATGCCACTGAGACTGAAAAGCCCCTTTATGCAGCGTCTTCTTATAATACAATGCAGATTTATGAAAACAGTAACTACATTTTTATAATATTAAACAGCTTGCGAGAGAAGATGCTGGCAGCTTTTCGTAGGACGCATGTCCTGTATAAGGAAGGGACAATCTCAAGAAAAGCTAAACTCAGGCACTAATTATCAAACCCGAGTGTCAGTACGTAAGTGAATGCCTCAGAATGACAGGAAAGACCGGACGGAGGGAAGCAGAGAAGTATGAGCGCAAGATCATTCGCAAAATAACGGGTCCTAGGATAACAGATGGACAGTATAGACCCCGAGAAAGAGAAGGGCTATACAGGGATAATGAACGGTTGATGGAGTAAATAAGGAAATGACTACTGAAGTTATATGGACATCTATTTAGGATGGATGCAACCCGACTAACGATTCTCCGTGGCGAGAATACATTACCGTATAGGGCGACTGCACGATGGGTCAAGACGTTTCCTGAGGGTCGGGATGAGACTGCGAATTTGCACCGCACAGGTCGGCCGTCCATTCCTTAAGATCTGATCGACATCGTGAGTGGTCTCGTTTGCGTAGACCAGCGATGAACTGTCCGGGAATTATCCGTAGAGGTTGTGCAAAGTCATCAAACGGTGTGGCGCATACTGTCGCAATGTCTTAACGTGAAGAAAATCGCCTCCCTTTGCACGGACGTACTGAAATGGCACCGATATGCACTGGCTGGCGTCTACCTGGACAGATACAACAACGAAAGAGACGCGTATTGTTGCCATTGATGAGACGTGGACACGAGTCTATGAGCCTGAAATAAAGCGTCAATCAAATGAATGGCGTCAAACCAGGTACGCCACATCCACAAAAATTTCTACAGGAACTCAGTCGGGTGAAGCTGATGCTGATTGTGTCATACGGCTACGAGGGTGTTATTCTTGCGCATATGCGACTGAGGGAGAATTTATTTATTTATTTATTTATTTATTTATTTATTTATTTATTTATTTATTTATTTATTTACGAAGCACAAGATACAGTTACACTGAGCAAATTTCACTTGCACTGTCAATAGACTATTTAACAAATGTAAACTTGCATAATAAAACATAACAAACATAACAAAATATAACATCAGGTACACAGCCAAGTAATAACAACTTTCCAAATCGAAAACCATGAGAATTTCCATGTTCATAGCCAAGTCGTCGTGGGTCAAAATGACGGTATAATCATTCACTTATCTTTAAGAGACTATTTACACCCCTCTCGAATATGCTTTTATTTGATGCTATATCAAGTTCTTGTCTCCTATTAATATTGTTAAATAGTGTTGGGAGGCGGATTAGGAAAGATCGTTGAAGTATTGAGTGCTGAGTTTGGGGAATGTGGAGAAGGTCTTTGGTTCTGGTGGAGCGGGAAGGAACACGGAGGGAGAAGAGTGAGACAAGATCTTCAGAGCGGTAATGCCCATTTATGATCCCGTGGAGGAAACTCAGGTCAGCTACCTGTCGTCTGATGTGCAGCGGTGACATTAATTGCCCTTAATACCTGGTGCGTAGACAGATTTCTGAGCTTGGGGTTTCTGTTCCTTTCAATTGCAGCAAAGAAGGACACTGCTCTGTCTAACTGGTTAGTATTGGAGGGGGAGGCTGTTGTCCAAATCGGAGAGCAGTAGTTTAAGAGAGGTTGAATGATCATGAGGAAGAAGTGACGAAGAGCAATGGGGTCAGAAATTTCTGTGAAGCGATAGAGAATGCCTAGTAATTTCATAGCCTTGGTTGGGTCTTAAATTTCTGTGTCCACGTTCATTGCGAGACGCCCTATCGTGTTGCATGACAACGCATGCTGTCACGTCGCAAATAATGGGAAGCTCTTATTGCAACGGTGGCATTGGGAGGTATACACCAGATATGAGTACTTGTGACTTCGGCCTGTTTCCGTAGTCGAAGGAACCCGTCCCAGACCGCCGATTTCCTGACGTGGCATCTGTACTTCGCGCAGTAGGGCGCTCCCTCGCTGTCATCAACACAGAACGTCTTGCCAACGGTCCTCAACGGCTTCCCGACATTTGGCAAAATGTAATAAACTTTGTGAATGACTACATTGTAGGAATGTAATGCAATTCATTAAATATTGCGTTCTATCAATATTTCCACCACAGTATTTACAGCCGTTGTATAATATTCATCAGTACAAACACGCAACAACACTGCTGTCGTATAAAACACACAGAATACGTGATAATATTGTACATAATATAACAATATTCTGAAAAGAAATTAGACTGTAACTTGTTATCGTTATGAATATCAGAAATATATCGCATGTGTTAAAGAAAGTGAATCTCCAGAATGTATAGTCAATGCAGAATTCGAATCTGTTCAATCGATTTTGGTACTACACTTGTTAATTTATTTAATAATAAATTCAACGTAATGTAAAAACCACGTTAAACCATTATTTTTGGTAGGGCTATATCCCGTATTTCTGAAGTCCTTTTCTGTTTGTTCAAAAGGTAAAGCTGGAAGTGAAATCCTTTTTAAGACATCTCCCTTAACCTCAGCTAATTAAGAAGCACACAAAAGAGCTAATTATGTAGCTTTATTACATTGTTTGGTCAGGACAAAAATATCTCCGTCTTTTTTAAATCTTAAGATGTAGAGGAGTTCCTTGCCATAAAAGAGTTTGTTTCACTTTCTATACCCTGTATGAATTATGTAGGTTAACAATGGTCTTGTGAGGAGTGGAACATTTCATCATTAAATATAGATACGTAATGAGTCCACGAGGCCAATTCAGAATCGGGTTATTTCTATTATAAATAACCCACCACCTCTACCATGCCTTTGATGTATCCATGCAGTTTGGATTGGCGAACTTGAATTTGATATATTTTTGTTAAGTGAGTCCTGTTATTTCGAGGTACGAAAGGAGATATTTATCTTGAAAAGTATAAACATGCAATGAGGACTGTGTTCCAGAAAGAAACAAAAATTATTTTTGACTTTACAATATTCTTTAAAGTATAGAGCACAAACCTTATTCTCATGGCCATCTTTGAATTATTTTTTAGAAGGAAGGTATCCTTCTTTTTCAGTGTCGACTCTGTTAATATAACATTTAAATTTTCCATTCTCTCGAAACACGAAATACAATACTTTAATACATGTATTAGTAACAGAATGACATGTTTCGTTCTACAATAACTTCCTCAGGTTATAAGAAATCACTTTTAAGTATGCATATAAATGTGCAATATTGCTTACGCGTTATAACTTTGCATTACTATAATCTGTCACAAGAAGCCCATTTCATAAGTTCCATCAATTTCACATGGTTCTGGTTATAAAGTAAACCTTGCAGATTAAACCTTGTCCAACCACTTGTTCCACGAGTATGCCAAGGCGACAAGAAGTCTAAATCCAGTCCCTGAAATCACGTCACGACTGCAAGCTGAACGGCCGCATAGATGCTGAACTGCTTTAAACCCAGGAGTATCTTCAACGGTCCTAAGATATTGAAATCACTGGAGTCAGGTTGGGGCTGTAGGGAGGATGGACCAGTTGGTTGATTTCATCACTAGGGTAACGACAGCGAATGCTGCCAGAAACTGTGACATACTGGAGCGTTTGTGTGTAGCAATCCGCGAAACGACCTGGACTCCTCTTGCTACACGACAACGCCAGACTACACGTAGATAACAGAACGCGTGAATTGTTAGTGCGCTTGCGGTGGGAAGAACTCGACCACCCTCCCGAATACCCTGATCTGGCACCCAGTGATTTCAACCTCTTCAGAACGTTGAGGAAGCTTCTGGATGATAGCGATTCAGCGACGATATAGCCATTTAACTTGCCGTCATGGCGTGGCTTCGGGGACTGGACACAGACTTTCCTCCATGCCGGCATTGATGTCTCGGTGTACCGTTCGAACAAGGCTTTGACAATTATGGTGACCATGTTGAATGGTAATGCGAATCAATTCCAAACTACTAACCTTATATGTGCCTGTAAAATGAAATTTCGTGCAAGCTCTTATTACCTATTTTTATGAAGTTCCCACTCCGGCTCCATGGCTACATGCTCCATGGCTAGCGTGCTGGGCTTTGGTCACAGGGGTCCCGGGTCCGATTTCTGGCAGGGTTGAGAATTGTAATCACTATTGGTTAATATTTCTGGCGAGGAGACTGGGTGTATGTGTCGCCTTCATTATCATATCATCCCCGCCTATGGGAGTCAAATCGAAAGACCTGCACCTGGTGAGCCGAACGTGTCCTCGGACACTCCCGGCACTAAAAGCCATACGACATTTCATTTATGAAGTTACCTTGTGCAGTATATTGTAGAGGGGACACTTTTCGTGTGATCAACGTTACTGTTCAACCATACGAACGCAGTAAATAGTAGTGGCAACAAGTCTTAGTGATTCATATAATAGATGGACTGAGTGGTTCAGACGGTAGAGGGTTAGTTTCCTGAGCTGAAGTATGATTTGAAGGTAGACAAATACATTTCGTGATTTAGATTTCGTGACAACACATGAATCAACGACTGCAGGACAATATTTCAGAACCTCAGCCTATGCGAGAATCATAAACGTTGTTAGTGGGACATAAAGCAAACAACATCGTATAATACCGTGTGTAGAAAAACCAACGAAAATTAAATGATATTATTTAACTGTTTCACTACGGTATGTGTTTAAATGTGAACCGTCACGTGCCACACATTATTCATAACGTTTCTGAAGATTTTATTGAACATAGTGAAGAACAAAGGTTGCTGTAAAGACACAAAAATAATGACGCTATCTCCTTGCGTAATTCGGGTATATTGTAGGTGAGTCTTCTGTCAAGAAAACTGTTTCTTTCAACATGGCTGATACTTAGGTGTCTGTAAACATTGATATCTTGCCGACAGGAAGCATGTGGTAATTTAGTTTCACGAGAAATTATAAGATGCCTGAGGTTTCATTGAAGAAATGACCCCTTCACCCCACTGGTGTGAGTTGTATGGCGCAACAAAAAGACCGGAGCAATTCCCACACGACTGGAGTAATAATAATGTCTGTGTAGACTACCTGCTCCACTGATTTTGGATTCTGTGTAGCATCCTCGGCGAAATGAGGGCCCAATAAGGAGTGGAGCGTAATAATGGGCCAAGTATGCTTCACGTTAAAGAACAGTACGAGGGACGATTTAATGAGAAGGCACCAAATAACAGAACAATGTTGTCTGTCGCTGATAAGTTCCGTCATACTGGGTAACCTTTATCTCAGCGAAAGTAGACAACAGGGCGCCCAAGAACCAACTTGTAACCTGTGTATTGTTTTCTCTATAACGATACCAGACCATTCAAATCCTATAAAACGAGTTGATTTTCGGTTGATGTAGCCATCAAGGTGACAATGGAATTCATCTGAAAACCACATATTGCAGAAGAAATCTGTATCCTCGTGCGACATGATCATAACTCGACTGCAATACTGTAATCGGGCTCGTTTTCCACTTTCTGTTAGACACTGAGCAACTTCTAATCGGTATGCAAATTCACACAGGCCTTTAATCATCCATCGAACAGACCTGCTGCTCAAGCCGAGTTTCATGGATTTTCATCGTAGACTACGCACTGGAGGAGTCACCCATGATTCTCGTTTATAGTGACGGTTCTTGGGCGCCCTGTTGTCTACTTTCGATGAGATAAAAGTTACCCAGTATGACGTAACTTATCAGCGACAGACAACATTGTTCTGTTATTTGGTGCCTTCTCATTAAATCGTCCCTCGTACTGTTCTTTAACGTGAAGCAAACGTGGCCCATTATTACGCTCCACTCCTTATTGACCGGGGATAACGCTTCACGATAAACACTTTGTCGTCTGTTGTAAAAACCATAATTTCAGAAATCAACACAGCATTGAATTCATAATATGTCAATATATTGTATACAATAAATATATCGTTGCTAGGGAAAATGGGCAGCAAACAAGAAAGTGTTTCAGTGTCATTTGTTTTATCGCATAGCGTATTACAGTAATATTGTGACATGTTGTGGTCATATACGTTGTAACGGTTCAAATCCCGTTACAAGATGATATCTGTATTTTTATTATTTTATTATTTTATCTCTATTATTATTATTATTATTATTATTATTATTAATAATATTATATCAGTATTATTATTATTTTTGATATTACTATCATTGAAATTGTCATTCTTATTCAATTCAATTTTGCAATGCTTGTCGCTTGCAGGATTATACTTAGATGTATGCATATATACGTATGTGTAGAATAACACTCAAGACATGTACAGTGAGAATTGATATACACTGACTGACAGAGCAAATGCAACACCAAGGAGGAGTGGTTCGAAAGGGATGAAAGTTGGGGGAAAAACAGAGACGGCACGGACGAATAATTGATGTTTATTTCAAACCGATATGCAGGTTACACAATGCGCACGGCATCGACTCAGTAGGATGTAGGACCACCGCGAGCGGCGATGCACGCAGAAACACGTCGAGGTACAGAGTCAATAAGAGTGCGGATGGTGTCCTGAGGGATGGTTCTCCATTCTCTGTCAACCATTTGCCACAGTTGGTCGTCCGTACTAGGCTGGGGCAGAGTTTGCAAACGGCGTCCAATGAGATCCCACACGTGTTCGATTGGTGAGAGATCCGGAGAGTATGCTGGCCACGGAAGCATCTGTACACCTCGTAGAGCCTGTTGGGAGATGCGAGCAGTGTGTGGGCGGGCATTATCCTGCTGAAACAGAGCATTGGGCAGCCCCTGAAGGTACGTGAGTGCCACCGGCCGCAGCACATGCTGCACGTAGCGGTGGGCATTTAACGTGCCTTGAATACGCACTAGAGGTGACGTGGAATCATACGCAATAGCGCCCCAAACCATGATGCCGCGTTGTCTAGCGGTAGGGCGCTCCACAGTTACTGCCGGATTTGACCTTTCTCCACGCCGACGCCACACTCGTCTGCGGTGACTATCACTGACAGAACAGAAGCGTGACTCATCGTAGAACACGACGTTCCGCCATTCACTCATCCAAGTCGCTCTAGCCCGGCACCATGCCAGGCGTGCACGTCTATGCTGTGGAGTCAATGGTAGTCTTCTGAGCGGACGCCGGGAGTGCAGGCCTCCTTCAACCAATCGACGGGAAATTTCTGGTCGATATTGGAACAGCCAGGGTGTCTTGCACATGCTGAAGAATGGCGGTTGACGTGGCGTGCGGGGCTGCCACCGCTTGGCGGCGGATGCGCCGATCCTCGCGTGCTGACGTCACTCGGGCTGCGCCTGGACCCCTCGCACGTGCCACATGTCCCTGCGCCAACCATCTTCGCCACAGGCGCTGCACCGTGGACACATCCCTATGGGTATCGGCTGCGATTTGACGAAGCGACCAACCTGCCCTTCTCAGCCCGATCACCATACCCCTCGTAAAGTCGTCTGTCTGCTGGAAATGCCTCCGTTGACGGCGGCCTGGCATTCTTAGCTATACACGTGTCCTGTGGCACACGACAACACGTTCTACAATGACTGTCGGCTGAGAAATCACGGTACGAAGTGGGCCATTCGCCAACGCCGTGTCCCATTTGTCGTTCGCTACGTGCGCAGCACAGCGGCACATTTCACATCATGAGCATACCTCGGTGACGTCAGTCTACCCTGCAATTGGCATAAAGTTCTGACCACTCCTTCTTGGTGTTGCATTTGCTCTGTCAGTCAGTGTATATCAGATGTTGGATATGGCATTGCTATATTGTGCAATACTGCTGGCATTTCTGTCAAGTCATCGCCACGTCATGGCTATTCATCGTGCTCACTTAGCACTGAGCTCTGTTCCTTTGAGTTTCTTAGGGAGCCCCAGGGGATTTCACCATTACATGTAATACTTGTCGCGTATGTGGGAGTAGTTCATGGTTATTTCTGGAGATTACGTAGGTGTGCCATGCAACGTCTATAAAAGGTGGCTGCATATTGTAGCGTCGGTCATTATTTAAACGGAAGCAGTACAGTGAAGAAGTCAAAATGTATAAGTCATTAGTCATTAGTTAAACGGAAGCTGAACAGCGAAGAAGTCAAATAGATAAGTGGACAGTCATTATTACACTGGAAGCAGAGGCCTCAGTTGGCCATTGTGTGAACGAGATGGAGAAGACTCAGTCAGCCATTATTCTTTGGTCATTGAGAGAGTGAGGCCAAAGTTGGTCGGTCACTTAGTTGAAGATACGGACGCAAAGGCTTACTATGGAGTCATCGAAGGATACCACTTGCAATGAAGTAATACCATCCAGACTTACAAAGAAGTCATATGATATGGAGAAGAAGCAGTCACATGGATACATCACCAAATTAGGCGTGACTCATCTACAGTAAACACCAGATTTAAGGAATACGTCGTAATTACACTCAAAGTGTTGAAGGTACAGTCAAGTGAAACAGTGAGGGATATATTTTGTATGAATTGTTAAATGTCCGGTCAAGAAGAATCCAAATTCATGCCTAGTTTCTTTCAGTTGCAATTTCATAATTTTATATTCTCATCTGTTTTATCGCAACAAGACTCACTATTTTTTATATATTATTTAAAGAATACATTTTGTTCTATCAAATGAATTTATAGTATTATTTCAATGACAGAATTAGATAACCTCAAATTTAATGGGGAAACCGAACGCCAATCTCCTTTTCCCAGAACTTATATGGTATATTGTCAAAAGTAAGCTTATTACCCCACACCCTAGAGATAGTCAAGATTCTCATTGCTGCACTGAGTGGTAGCTGGCGCCCTTCAATTAACGTATGTGTAAGTAAGCAGGTACGAAGTAAGTGTGAGTACAAGGTCCGACGATTGTGTATTTTATTTAATAAATATTAATTTTTCATAATTTCCATTTTAAATGCAGAATTCCAAATTTTTCAAGTTAAATGCAGTTTTATATATGTTTTTAAATTTAGTAAGAGAGTTAAGAAACGTCTCAACGTTAGTAATGGTTCTTAATCAATGCTGTATTTATTAAAACATTCCAGAATAAGGAAAACGACGATTGTAATCCGTTAAAGACGTTTGACAATGAATTTCAAAAGTGCAGCAGTATTTACGGATTTAATCACTTGATAGTGTGACAATTTCTTTACCATTGACAGGCGTGTTTATATTTGCCTAAAATATCGAACATTATGTTTACGAATGTGAATTATACATTATATTGTGTGTGATTCTTTATAAATGATCTTAAATATCAACCAAACAGACATCTTTATGTGATAATATAATAACAATAATAATAATAATAATAATAATAATAATAATAATAATAATTTTTTGTTATTTGCTTTACGTCGCACCGACACGGATAGGTCTTATGGCGACGGTGGGATAGGAAAGGCCTAGGAATGGGAAAGAAGCGGCCGTGGTCTTAATTAAGGTACAGCCGTAGCATTCGCCTGGTATGAAAATGGGAAACCACGGAAAACCATCGTCAGGGCTGCCGACAGTGGGATTCGAACCCACTATCTCCCGAATGCAATGTCACAGCTGTGCGCTCCTAATCGCATAGCATTATTATTATTATTAATAGTAATAATAATAATAATAATAATAATAATAATAATAATAATAATAATAATAATAATAATAATAATAATGGAATGTCCGTGGCTCACAGAGGAATAGTAAGTGCCTCGGTTGAATGGCTGGCCAAGGAATTACTTAGAGCAGCATTTAACATAACAAATTTGAACATTTTACTTCTTTCCTTTTTTAAATTGAGAGATAGAAAATCTGAATGATTATCAAACAGTAGAGCAGGTTATTAATGAGCTTGTCAGCTCTAACAATATCGGGGTCGTAGAAGTCCGGAAATCAGTTACCAAAAACTTGCGATAATTACAAGTGTGTTAATTTACATAGAGAAGAGAATAATTTCTCTGGACATGTACAATATTTTACAAGAGAAAAATATTCTCCTAGCAGGTACATACCACAGAAGTATGAGCTCCAAAATACCGTAGTCTTGCCTCACAGAGGCAATCAGTTTCTTACGTTATACTAAACGACCAATCGAGTGATCCCACTTTAGAGTGTCCATACACGATTGCCCCATGTGGGGATTATCGATTGCCCCACAATAACATGAAACACTGCTCCTAAAGAGAACCAAAACGAAGAAACGGTTACAGAATAAACAAGGACATAATTGCCCATACTACATGGCCTTAACAGTAAAAAGGAAAGGTTGCACATAACCGGCCACAAATAAAAGGCAAGTAGGCGAAACATCTGTACTCCTTATAGAAATGACTAAAATCCTAAATGGGCTTACGGTCCCACGATAGAGAGGCTAATCCTATACTACAAGGGGTGACTAAATGAGGGATATTTAAAGCCGAGACAAGATTTACAAAATTTTGAAGCTGAAAACCTTAGTCACCCAATGTAAGGTTGAATAGGAAACGACAGAGGGTCATCACTCATTGTTCCCTTTCATTACATATTTCCCAGTAGGAATTAGAAACGGAGTCCTTAGACTTCATCTAAAATGCTATTTAACCACCAGATTACAACATTACATTAAAAGAAAAACGGCTGAAATCTTCCCCTCCAACTGCCCGCAGGCGCTATCCCATGTTTAGGTCAATTCTGCCATTACCTTGTGTCACTGGATCTTCTTCAAGCAGAATACGCCTGCCCCCTAGGCTTCAGTCCAGTCGCATTCCCAAGCACTGGAGCAGTTCAGACAAGGAGGCAGTAAAGTGTCATGCTTTTATAGTTCCGTAAGGGGAAGCTTCCAAAAAACTTTGCTAATAGGTTGGATTCCTGCACACACACCCGGTTTTAATTGGCTAGATCACATATTTCCAAGCATTTGATAGGTAGATTACAATAGAGGAGGAACCAGCTAAAGTGTTGACAACTTCGGTACATTTAAAAGCTATCCTAGAAAAGGTTTACCAACTCCTAAAATAAACATTACGCTATCAAGTTGTTAGTTGTTAGTCCAGCAAAAGGAGAAAACAAATCGATGGTAGAGCCATGTAACTGTAGAAGACGAAATTCTTTTGTAGTTTAAAAGTTCAAGTCCGTTGGCATTGATAGCCGTACAGAAGGCGCGCAGTTTAAATAGCCGGGGATGTGTACCCCTGGTACAATAATAATAATGAACTTTATTGGCATTTCTCCCCACTAACTACTTTTGATGTTTCCTTTTCAGAAATGATGAGTTACTGCATAACTACTTTCGCGTGCCGGTACATCTACCAATACAAATCTCTTGTATTTAAGCATCTTCAAACACCACCACACTGAGCAAACTTGGCCTCAGAAAGCCAGCGCTTTATCCTCTGGGCCTTTCAGTCTGGTTGTGGTAAATTACTATATTAACAGTCAAGAGTGATGCAATTCATATAACAGACCCCTCACAAATGATTGCACACTTAGACTTCAATATCCCATAACTTCAAATTCAGTCCGTAGTCATCTCTCCGGCCTTTCTTTATATAGTATATATACTATTTCAGGTTTCTCATTCATAGCATCTTCACTCAGGCTAATTATTAGCGGTCAGTACATCTAACGACGTGCCGATAAGGCATTCAAAGGCACTAGGAGGAACTCAATTAATTTTAGTAAGTTGCATCTATGAGGCATGGGTATTACGTTAGACTTCATCAACGCTCCAAATTCACTTAGGTAACTAAACAGCCTCCCTCTTCAAACCTGTATAGTGCTCTTAGAGGAAATTCTACTGTAAATTTAACATAAAATGATTGATAAATTTAATTACAAATGAATCGCTTCCTAAATATTCAAGTGACTTTAATTACAGGTGATCCCGTGGAACGTATAATAAATGCACTTGAAAATAAATCATCTTCAGCTTGTACTTTATCTCATGTAACTTAACCGCACGGCTAACTCGCTCGGTGTATGGGTAATTACAATTATACGATATGTGTGATCTGCAAGTGACGTATATGGATATTTACAAAGACACGATAACTGCGATCTTCAAGTGACACGTAAGGACATTTAAAAACATACGATAAGTGCGATCTCCAGGTGATAAATGGAAATTTACCTTCATATCTTTAATATTGTGCAGATAATTATTTACGTTCACCGTACTAAGGAGAAAATCATATTCTAGAAAGAAAAATAAATTGAAAACAAATTTATTGTCCTATAAGGGTGTTCCTCCCGCTTAATGGAACAAATCGTCAGAGAAAATGACAACATGACAGTAGGTGAAACTGGACGTAGTTTTTTGAACAGTATTTTTACTTGTCTTACATTCTGTACATCATAAAATTAAAGCAAATTAAAGTGCCCCGTCTGAAAACGACAACAGCGCGCCTACCGCGAGGGAGACTGGATTTTTGTACATCTTAATTTCTTGTAATTATCAGCCACACAACCTGCTATTTTATATGGAATAGGGATTCAATAGTCCGCCTCAGTGGTGTAGTGGTTAGCGTGATTAGCTGCCACCCCCGGAGGCCCGGGTTCGATTCCCGGCTCTGCCACGAAATTTGAAAAGTGGTATGAGGGCTGGAACAGGGTCCACTCAGCCTCGGGAGGTCAACTGAGTAGAGGTGGGTTCGATTCCCACCTCAGCCATCCTGGAAGTGGTTTCCCGTGGTTTTCCACTTCTCCTCCAGGCGAATGCCGGGATGGTACCTAACTTAAGGCCACGGCCGCTTCCTTCCCTCTTCCTTGTCTATCCCTTCCAATCTTTCCATCCCTCCACAAGGCCCCTGTTCAGCATAGCAGGTGAGGCCGCCTGGGCGAGGTACTGGTCATTCTCCCCAGTTGTATCCCCGACCAAGAGTCTGAAGCTCCAGGACACTGCCCTTGAGGCGGTGGAGGTGGGATCCCTCGCTGTGTGTCCGAGGGAAAAGCCGACCCTGGAGGGTAAAGAGATGATGAAGATGATGATAGGGATTCAATAAAGGACGTACATTTCTAAATGGGTTAAAGGCTCAGTAGCTAATCACTCATCTATCGCAACCATGCATCAGTTAGTTAGTATCAGTGGTAAATCTCATTTAACAGAAATAAAAAATCTGTCGAATTCTACCTGTTAAAGGAACAATATAATTGATTTATACAAGATTATCGTCTAACTCTCTGTCCCACCTTCATCTGATAAGAAAGTGAATAATTCTAGAATATTTTCAAATACCTGGACCTAATTCCTTAAAGTAAAAGAAGAAAAGGTACCATAATTTGAATATATATAAGGTGGCTTATTGGTTCCGGGAGGCAACACATGGCGTGTCGACGACGAGCGCAGAGAAATTTACAGGGTTAAGTGAACCTCAAAAGTATGGAAAGTTGGCATCTCGGAAGGCAGCAAATTGAGGGTTATGTATTATGTAAAGAAAGAGGAAGAGCAAGGGTAAATAAAGCAAAGGAAGAAATTAGGGAAGTAACGTTAGAGAGATAAATTAAGTGGCAATAGAGAGAGAAGGAATGGCAAAGTAGAGACAAGCACTCAGAGGGCTGATATGTGTGTGTGTGCCTTGTCATTTTCGTGCGTGGGATTTCTGCAGCCAGCGCCTTATCGCGTTAGGACTCACGGAAGCGCGTACATTGCTTACCGAAGATGTGTGTGTGTGTGTTTGTGCCGCTGGTACTTTGATACCGAAAAATATTAAATTATATTTTTATCTCCTTAAAGAAGTAAAGACGCAAGATATTCCTAAACTGTTCATAAATAATTCAGGTATAATTCTACTTACTTATCACTACAGAAAAATGAACAGCAAGACATTTCTTTTCATAGGATGGTTATAAAGCAATATAACTAGAAACTTAAAATATTGAAACAAGTAGCAAGTTCTACAAGTGTGATGTTGGTGTGATTTCTTTTTGATAAACTGGCAATTGAAGTGTTAACGATAACTTCTCGAGGTTTTCAGAGAATCTATATTTATTTATTTATTTATTTATTTATTTATTTATTTATTTATTTATTTATTTATAAGCGTAACACTCACATGAAAGACTCAGGATCGATTCTTTGCCTGTCCAAGGATTTTAATTCTGAACTGAGGGCTGGAATGTGATTCACGCAACCTCATGTGACGATGTCAGGAGCGTCTGCTATGATAGACAAAGAACTCGCTCAATAACCAGAAGAAGACTCCACTAAACGAGTAAACTACCAATCGTTACAACTCCACCTAACAGTGGACTTGAGAGACAAAGAGTGACTGAGAGATGGTGATACATTTTGGTCCATACTGTTTTAATATTATGAATAAAATTTTAATATCTGTCGAACGTCTTGTGGTCAAGTAAGAGTGAAATTAAACTCATTTCTACTTGCTCGAATGTATTCAAAGTTAAGTGTACACTGAAAACGGGCATTCCTGGAAAACAATTATAGAAATCTAGGGGACCGTCTTTCATAACGATGAAAGCTTGAGCCTCACAAAATAAATTCCGTTGAATCTGCAAAAGAATAAAAGTTTAATAAGGATGATACGGTTAAAAGAATCACAGCGGTAGTCTGATACAATCTGGTTCAGCTGATTCCCTGCTTTTACCACGAACCATGAGCCCACGGAATTGGCTATTGATTGTTTGTTGAGGTAACTGTAGTCTAGGATAATAATAATAATAGTAGTAATAATAATAATGGTTTCACGTCCTATCATTTATTTTTACAACCGAGCAAATTTGGTTCATTGTTCGGGTCACGTGGCTTTCGGCGTACATTCGGGAGCCCTGAAAATTATTTTCCTTGCTTTCCCATTTTTACTGTACCTTAATTAAGGCCACTGTCATAGCCCTCTCGTATCCCATTGTCGTACAATAACTCTTTGTGTCCGTGCGACGTAAAGTAATTAGCAAACGAAATCTATATTCTTATAGTTTTCAAAGATTCCAAAGTGTTGCAATTTTGTCAATAAGAAGTTATTTTACATCCTGATAAGTCCACCAATACGAAGCAGCAGTATCTGACCTCTCCAAATACCATCGGACTAAGGTGACAACCTGAGCTCATTATAAGAGCGCTCTCCGTATTAGCCACTCAATTCAGGTCTAGGAATATCAACACTGCAGAATAAATTTACCACTGACATGTTCCCTCCTTGTTTATTCAAGCGTTATCTAAATGAGGCTTGTAAGTCACCGTATTTTGGGGTTTATGATAGTGGCTTCCCGCCTGGTTGGCTCTGGTTCGAATCCAGGCTCTTCTACGATTTTATGACTTGATCGTACCACTATTGGTCTCAGGTGATATAATTCAGTAGAGGAGAACCTTCTCTGTGGTTGTCCCCACTTGAACTCCAGCCAAATGCTGGAATGGTATATAATATTTATAGTCTGCGATCGCTTTCTTTTCAATCCCAGGTCCAGACCAATTAATTCCAAAAGCACACAGCACAAGATATCAGACAGAAGTTAGACTGAGCGAGTTGGCTGCGTTGTTCAGACCGTATAGCTATTAGTTTGCAGCCAGGAGTTGGTTTGATTGAACGCCACCATCGCCATCCCTGAATATGGTTTACTATGCTCTCATATATTCACTGTAGGTAAATTCTGGGGACGTACTTCATTTAAAGCTACGGCCGCTTCCTCCACATTTCTAACAAATGTCTATCCCATTGCCGCCGAAAACCCGTATAGAAAAAACAGGTGGAGAAGCTACACACACACACACACACGCACACACTGAATACACTGAGCCACCAAACCACTTACATGAATGTACAGTAATAACAACAACAACAACAACAAACTGAAGCCTTTATTTGGGACGTGATAGCTAAGTACGTTTCAGCTCGGCACCAGGGCGGCCGTGGCTCGAATGAATGTGTGGTTTAAACTACGCAACTTCACATGGTTTATGATGAATGTATTAACAGACAGATTAAACTACAATCCTGCTACATTTCATTTTGCAAGCTGCTTTACGTCACACCGACACAGATAGGTCTTATGGCGACGATGAGGCAGGAAGCAGCTTGGAGTGGGGAGGAAATGGCCTTAATTGAGGTAGAGCCCCAGCATTTGCATGATGTGAAAATGGTAATCCAAGGAAAACCACTTTCAGAGGTGCCGGTGTTGGGGTTCGAACCCACTATTTCCTGAATACGGGTTACTGGCCGCATTTAAGCCACTGCAGCTACCGAGCTCGGTTTGCTACCTTTTAATCACAAAAGTATGTCAATGCCTTTGGCGATTTTGCTGCATGCAATTTATTCCTGCGTTATTTGAAGAGGCAGCCCTGTCAGATAGACGACCACACTGAGACAGAATACACTGGCTTGAGACAGCATGAGGTAGAGAGTGGGAAGACGCTGCGTTTGTGTGTGTGTTCCTAATGAATGAAGACAGCCCTGGAACAGAAAGTTCCATTGTTTGCTTACCCATTGTTGTACCGCCCTTAAGATCTTCTGATAATCCAGTTTCTAGAAGACAAGAGGACTTTCTTTATCACGTTAGTATTTAAACATCTTCTCTGGATACAAATCCTTTATTCTCACGCACAGACTTGCTTATTCTGTCACATTAACTTTCAAACCAATCTGTCGCTTCCGTTCTGTGCTCGCTACAGTGTTGATGAAGAACGCTTTTCCACAACTTTGTATACGTATTAATATTTCCTTGCATACGTAATGTATAAAGCACGATGTACTGTAAGAGTTCTCCTATAAACTGTCCTATGAATGATGATTGATTAACCTATAAATATCTTCATGTTTTTTTGTTTGTTTTTTTGTTTTTGTTTTTTTGCTTTACGTCGCACCGACAGAGATAGGTCTTATGGCGACGATGGGACTGGAAAGGCCTAGGAGTGGGAATGAAGTGGCCGTGGCCTTAATGTACAGCCTCAGTATTCATCAGAAGAGTCCGGCTACATGGCTAAATGGTTAGCGTGCTGGCCTCTGGTCACTGGGGTCCAGGATTCGATTCCGGGCAGGGTCGGGAATTTTAACCATCATTGGTTAACTTCTCTGGCACAGGGGCTAGGTGTATGTGTCGTCTTCATCATCATTTCATCCTCATCATTACGCGCAGGTCGCCTACGGGAATCAGATCGAAAGACCTGCACCTGGCGAGCCGAACATGTCTTCGGACACTCCCGGCTCTAAAAGCCATACGCCATTTCAGTTTTCCATGAGAAGGAACAAAATCGTGCAGGGCGGTTTCAACAAGATTCAGCCCCTGTTCATACAGCAGAAGATTGCCTTCTTACAATCTCTGAAGGGTTTGCAGACAGAGTGATCAGTGCTGGTCTGTTTCCTTCTCGTTCTCCAGATCTAATAGTTAGTGATTTTTACTTGTGGGTTAAACTGGAAGAAAAAGTCTATTGAAGAAATCCTCACATATTGAAGGAATTGAAAGAAAAGATTACGAATGGAATCGGAAATATTAGTGGCATAACTCACCCGCGTCAGTTAGAATGTGGTTACCAGGTACAATGCCTGTATAACCGAGGAAGGATGACACTTCCAGCATTTTTATAAGGTTTCATACAATATTGTATACACGCTTAAAGCAGGGCGGCACGCGCGATATTAGTTCGGCTGAGGCAGCTGCCGTAGTGCAGAGTACAAACACCGTGCGCTCGGTCTTAGTTTATATGAGATACCCTGTAGAACTCCACACGCTCATTCCTTGTTTGAATTACTGTACGTAGTGTACAGATAGATGACGCTAGGAAAGCTACACGATATTCAAGTCGAGTTGAATATAGCCGTCAGACAAAAATTTCCTTGACCTCGTCGATATTCTACCGTCTAGAGAAACCGATTACCTCAATATACATCAGCAATGTTAATAAAAACTACCAACCTTAATGGAGATCTATTTGTAAAACTTTTTCTCGTCTATACTTTTTTGATAGGAGGATTAATAATGAAGTCATGTTTGTTCTCGAATAAAATATCAGAGGTGGTGACGAATTAATTAGTCCCTTTCGGCAACAAAATACTGAATATATCGAGGTGATCAGTCTTTTTCAGATACTAAATATCGACGATGTCGAGGATTAAAAAGGGAGATATCGTTAACGGAAGGTTTAACAGTGTAAGACCTAGCGAACATAGCCCAAAAGCGGATGCACGTAGAGCAGATTTCTTATAACTGGAAAACTACTAGAAATATCTTAACCAAACTTCATATTTAGTAGCCATCATTGGTACGTGTTAGGTTCTTAATACTGTAATTGGAAAATCCATGAATGTGTCGGGAGTTTATAAGGGGACAGAAACAGTGATTTTACTCTCCCACTCAATTTACAGCTTACTTTAAGACCTTAACTCAAGGTATATGGTGACGTGCACCCGTTTCAATCATCTAAATTTCGAAGTGCGGCCGACATATAAAATACATTTCCTTAAAATTTGGGTTGGTAGCTATCCAGACCAGACGATAAAAGCGTGCTTGGCTCCTCGAACAAAATTGAATATACATTCCCCGAAAGCAATTTAGAAACTACACTTCCTCATCTGGAGAAGCATATGTGCCTGGCTTTCACTCAGCCTAAATAATAATAATAATAATAATAATAATAATAATAATAATAATAATAATAATAATAATAATAATAATAATGATAGTAATAATAATATAATTATAATAATAAAGAACTTATTTTACTGAATGTATTTTGATCCACCAATTTGAATACAGCGATGGACTTGACATTAATTAATTAATTATTAATTTATAAATTAATTCGAGGACAGTATCAACACCTCTTTTTATAGTTTGGTTGGTTTTGCATGGAGAATCTATGGACAACGGACACTAATCCTAACATATGAAGAAGGGGAAATAGTAACACCCTATGAGACACGCTAATTTGTTTCGAAAATATTTTGAAAAAACTAAATATTGAGGTCTCTAGGTCTCTAATGACGCTTTGTAAGCACATGTCCCTATCATGTTTGATGACCTTTCTTTTGATGAGATGTAGAATATCGTCGAAACTCTCAAAAATATCAAGGCTCCTGAACATGGCGATACAAATGCAGAACTGACTGGATGCGATGATGGGATATTGGTGGAAAACGTAGGACATCTCATCACTCATATATGGTTGAGGGAAGTAATTCTAAATGAACGGAATACAGCTATCATTTGCCCAATCCTAAAGAAAAGGGGAGTTTTATCAGGTAGCTAATTACCGACGAATTTCGTTTCTTGATATAGGCTAGAATACAAAAGCTTAACATCTCTTGTACTGAACCGTCTTAGCCCGATGTGCCCGTGCGGCTTCAAACCTATAAGGTCGACCATTGATCATATCTTACCTTGATACTATTAATAGAGAAATATTGTGAATTCGGTAGAGAATTGCATCTTATATTCATAGACCTTCGCCATAAATATGACAGCATTAATCAAAGTGCACTATGGACAATAATGCAGGATATTTGCATCCCGTTAAGGTATATTTTATTGATAAAGACCTGCTGTTCAGATTCCAGATGTTAAATACGTTCTTCTATTCAGTTACCAGCGCCCTTCCATATACAAAATGGACTGCGGCACGGAGACCTTCTAGCAACAGTCCTCTTCAACTTTATACGCTGAAGAGGGTAAGCGTTAGGGTCGTCAGTTGTAGGAAATTGGAGAAGATCTGGTAGGACAGAATCTTCACATTTGTGGATGATATCATGTTGATGGGTGAACCCCTCGACCAGCTGAAGATTGATACGTCCCAGTTTTTACAAGATGCAAAGAAAGTGGGTTTTGATAGTCAACGAGCTCAAAACAATGTATATGCCTCTGACACTTCTACCATGTTACCATTCTCATTGATGAATATAATTTTGGACAAATACAGAACAGACCTTTAAATATTTGGGATCTAGCAGAAACGAGATGGAAAAGGAAATAAGGCAGAGGATGAAAAATGCGACGTGTCTTCAGTAGTATAAGTAACTTTCTCAAATCGCAATTGATACCACAAGAAATTGAACTCCAACTCCGCATAACCGTAGTGGGACCTATATTGCTGCAGGG
The DNA here is from genome assembly GCF_040414725.1 of Anabrus simplex. NCBI lineage: Eukaryota > Metazoa > Arthropoda > Insecta > Orthoptera > Tettigoniidae > Anabrus > Anabrus simplex. Next base: position 1,592,292,338 of record NC_090265.1, read on the forward strand.
ATGTGAGTCACGGGTGTCACCACTAACTTTGAAGAATGAATATGTGCACTTGAGAGGATGGTATTTAGGAAAATATATCGCATAGTCTACAATACAGAATCTGAAAGGTCGAAAAGGAGGCAAAGGGAGACCTACACCAGCAAATTTGGAAACCAGATATCTGTCTGATATTGGAAAGGAAAAGACTGTAGTGGCTTGGACACGTCCTTAGGGTAGAGGGTATTTACCACATCATGTGCTTCACTCCTTGCCTATAGGAAAACGTCCAGGAGTCGTCACCTCACAAATTTAGAACAACGGGTGATCCAACATTAAGATTGAAAGATACAAAGGATAGAGTTAAATGGTCATATATCCGTGATATCTACCTGTATGTGTGACGTTATTCCTTTGTTACCATTGTATACTTAGTTACTTTCTGGCTTGTGTCTTAATGGCTTGTTGAATGCAATAAATAATGAAGATTTTATTTATTTATTTATTTATTTATTTATTTATTTATTTATTTATTTACAAAAAAGACTAGCTCCAGTAATAATAGATGGTTCACGTATTTAAAACTATTGTTATATAACATAGTCCACTGCATTGTTCACATGCATTCATCGTTGAATTTTTTCTAAAACATTTCAATTTGTATGTGTAGCAAAGCACACGGTACCGCTAGTGTAAATAACCACGTATGACAATGATGATTAAATTGTCACTACTGTATACAGGTTACAATAATACTGTCGAGGTCTGAAGGGAGCTCGACTTGAATGACAGAGATTATATAGGAATAATAATAATAATAATAATAATAATAATAATAATAATAATAATAATAATAATAATAATAATAATAATAATCATAATAATAATAATAAACGTAGATCGTTATCCGTAGTCGCTTAGGTGCAGCCAGTATCCAGTATTCGAGAGATAGTGGGTTTGAACCCCACTGTTGGCTGCCCTGAGGATGGTTTTCCGTGGTTTCTCATTTTCACACCAGACAAATGTACCTTAATGAAGGCTACGGCCGCTTCCTTCCTATTCCTATCCCTTTCCTTTCCCATCGTCGCGATAAGACCTATCTGTGTCGACGTAAAGCGACTTGCAATAATAATAATAGTAATAATAATAATACTAATAATAATAATAATAATAATAATAATATGGCCTCAGCCACAATCTGCAGCGATTTCAAGTTAACGCTATCTGGTTGCCTGCTGGTCAGTCCCCACGTTCCATTTTCCTCTAGGCCTACTATATGGAAGGGTTAATCGAATCTCTGTTGGGCGTCACCAGAGATCTTTTACATACCGACATCGTACAGTATGGAATTGCAAATGGACTTTCTTTCGCCCTTGAAATATCCGACCATCTCTGCCGGGTTTGGACCAGGTATTTTGGAATATGGAGGCCGATATTCCACCACTGTTCCACAGAGGAATCTGGATTTAAGGGAACGTTATACGAGAAACTAGTGTCCGATATTTGCTTCACTAGCCCGGCTACTTGGCTAAATGGTCAGCTTAGTGGCCCCGAATTATATTCCCTGGCGTCTATGCAGATATTTTAAGCTGAAATGGTTTATGTCATTGGCTCGAGGACGAAGTGTTTGTGCTGACCCCAGTATCGCTACAAATCACACAGCACACACATCACTATCATCCACTACAATAACATACAGCTACCTTTACAAGGAGGTATAGGCTTGCAAGGGTCGTACCAGACTAGAAATATCCACACGAAACTAGAATTATTACTGCTACTGTCTCAGTCATAGTGAGCCACAAGGCTCTTACCTAATTAATTCATAATAATATAAAAACACAGACTCTGAAGCCAGATATTCCCTCAGAAGAAAAATGTTAGTAACAACAAATCCCCTTTAGCTTAATTGCGGAAAGCTGTGTTTCTGTTTAACTCTGTTCAAAATTGAGGCTGCCCCTCGTTAGTAACGTGTGAATACAGCGGGATAAATCTGACATGGGGAGAGCGTGATCTGGCCAGCGGCTATTTATCACAAAACGTGCCTCTGTGTAGCCTTCTACGTGGGCTGTATGTATATAACAAACACGGTGGTCTAAAGTGCGCATAGTTCCAAAGAAAGAAATCAAACTCGGTACTAATAGCGGTCAGAGGTTTATCTTAAATAGCAGACGTAGAATATAACTAGTTCTTGTTGATATAGGCCTATTTCCATTTTGAAGCTTTTACTAATATTTGAATTGAAATAAAGTAACACACCGATAGAACAAGTCACAAAATTCTCCTATTTGTGTAGTGGACATCGTGAAAAGATTAGTGGAAGCAAAATAAGTCTTTCGAAGTAAGAAAACCGTATTGCTAAGCAACCATCTCAATTTGGAGACCAGAAAATCATTTCTCCAGACCTACGTTTGGAGTGTGCTACTTTATGGATCCGAAACCTGGACGTTATAGAAACAGGAAGAAACAAAACTTGAGGCTGCAGAAATGTCGTTTTAAGAGAAAGAATATCAAGGCATGAATTATCCGTGACAAAGCATCAGAGAGACATTTCATCCAAAGCCCAATTCAGTCTTGGAGAATAAAAGAAAACCATATCCAGCGTGAAAACTAATAGATCGCTGGTCTTGATGACATCAGAGAGGGAAAGTTAAAGAATTCTGGGGCTAAAGCTCTTGAATGGTTGTTATATCTTGCGTTACTACATTGAAGGTACATTAAGCTGTGGAGACGTGCCCGTCAGTTGAAACCAGGGAAACAGCCCAATAATACAAATAATTTTTGGCCTATATCACTGCTTTGCCGAATTTTTAAGCTCCTGGAACGATTAATTCTGAATAAAATCTCTGCCATCATTGATGAGAACATTCCCGAAAAATCCGATTTTATATCTGGGAAATCCTTCTGTGATAAAATACTAAACCTTGTCCAAAATATAGATGACGTTTTTGAAGAAGGAAGTATGCCTTGCTCTCGTTTATTTAACACAGTTAACTGTACAAACCTTTACCTCAATACAAGAACTAATATTAATGCCAGAAACAACCTCCTTCGAAAGCTTGGTAAGAAAACATGGGGAGCACAATCAACAGTACAACAGAACAGTCATGACACTCTGTTTCACAGCTGCAGCCGAGTACGCCGCTCCTGCATGAGGCGCATTAGCTCATGCAAAGCGGGTTCATTTAGCCCCGAACCAGACGGTTGGACTCGTTAATGGCTGCCTTAAATCTACGCCTGTCCATCTCCTGTAGCCGCTTGCTGGATTTGCGCCACCCGAAATCAGAAGACATGTTTATTCAATCATCCACCACTTATGTGCATTTAGAGCTATATTCCCGGAGGCAGATACCCTTTATTCTTCGGTAAATTATTCCAATCGCAAATTTTTCTTCATATAAGCGAGCATTTGTCCCATTTTTTCGTCTTGAATTCCAAATTTATCTTCAGAGTGTGATCTTTCCTACTTTTGAAGCCGGGCTGAGAGGCTCAGGCGGTTGAGGCGCTGTCCTTCCAACCCCAACTTGGCCGGTTTGATCCTGGCACAGTCCGGTAGTATTTGAAGGTACTCAAATACATCAGCCTCTTGTAGGTAGATTTACTGGCACGTAAAAGAACTCCTGAGGGACTAAATTCCAACACTCAGCGTCTATTATTATTATTAATATTATTATTATTATTATTATTATTATTATTATTATTATTATTACTTTCGAAAACTCCACTCAAGCTTATTCCTATACTAATCTCAATCCAAGCCATCTGTATGTAAGTTGTTGGAAGAGGCAGAAAGGAAGATGCAAGAGACGAACCATAGGAATCCACTGTATGGCAATCGACTGGCCAGACCTCGACTTCAATTCCAGCATAGCTTTCTGGCTAGAGCGACGTATTTCAAATGAAGCGGAGAATGTAGCAGGATTGAGAAATTGAGAGCCTAGAACCAGTTTCCCATCGTTTCACTGAAGAAAGGGCTACCACTCGGACATGAATTATCTTTGCTTGTATGGAACAATTTGAACCAGCTCCACACAGCCGTTTCAGAATTCAAAAACCAATTTAGAACTCCTGGAAGGAGAAAATTCCCTGTACTCCTGTAAGATAATGCAGGGCTCCCAGCATTTGCTGAATTGTATAAATCTAGGGCAACCTTGTACGAAGGTACATTTTAAAATTGTGAATGAAAAAGCAGTCGAAATAGGTACGTTTTTGATGGACGTCGTGTAAATATAATTATGAAGATAGGCCTATTAGTACTGGTCTACTACATGTATTAACATTTTTTCATTGCAAGCCCAATGTTACGTTCACTGAACCTTCATAAGAAATGTCTAACTTGTGTTAATATAATCTCGAACAGAACAGAATGAAAACTGAAACTATTACGTCAGTTTTGATAAGGAAATTAGTCTGGATAAGAGGTGTAACAGTACTTTATCTTATAAGGTGGTGTGGTGAAGGAGTCAGAGATTAAATGTTTGAGGACAGATAAAAAACAATATGTTTTGTTTTAAAGAATGTAAGAGAGATCCGATGTTTATCAAATACGATAAAAAAGAGGAAAACCAAGTTCATTAGATACGTATTGAGACATTTGTCTCTTCTCCAAACTATGATTGAAGGCAAAGTACAGGGAATGAGACCCTGAGGACGATCAAGGATATCATACAACAGGAATTCCACGGGTGAACTTGCATGTGATTCATATAGCAACATGAAGAGGCTAACAGAAGATCGTCAGATGTGGCTACAGTGACAAGGAATTGAATTTAGTAGATGATGATGATGACGATTATGATGATAAGTATAATTTATATGTTCTGCGCTTAGAACAGATTTTATAAATTGGAACATTAAGCAATCGGACACTACAAATTTCCCTTCCCTCTACACCTTCCTACATTTATTCCTTTCAACGTGCGAGAAAGCGAAACCCAAACACTGTTGCACTTCAAGTAGGTAAGAGAGGAGTTAATAAAACGCGCTCATTGAGGAAACAGACTTCCAGACAGTTAATTTAGTTAGATCGCTTTTGTACACGACAATAAAGCAAATGGATTCGATAGTCGTCCTGATCATTCGATATTTTCAGTATACCTAATTAAAGGGTCCATCTGGAGAACATAATATCTAATCGAGAAATGTATCCCTTGGTTTTCATAATATGAAATTCTCCGTATTGTTACTGACATCACAGAGCAATCAACCTAGAGGCCTCAAATTGAGCGTAGCATTGTTTCTACTTATTTATGCCTTGCTCCTCTCTTTCATTATTCCTGTCATTTTTATTTCTGTTCTCTTTCGACCCTGATGGTATTAGATTCATTAGCCCACTTCCTTACCTTTCATGCCCTGTAATAGTACTCTTCCTTTATCGCCTTGTATTGCGGTAAAAAGGGATTATTATTCCTCGTAGGATTTCCCTTCAAAGCAATATCCATTATCTGACAGATATGGCTGCCAGGTTGGGGTCACGTAGCTTGCATTCGGGAGACGGTGTGTTCGAATCCCACCTTCGGTGCGCTGCAGATGGGTTTCCGTTGTTTCCCGTTTTCAAATGAGGTAAATTCTGGGGCTGTACCATAATTAAGGTCACGTCCTCTACCTTCGCAATCCTAGTCCTTTCCCCAGAAAACCTTTATTGCGTTAGTGCGACGCTAACCAACATCAAAGAAAATATCATCTGAATGGAAAGGTGCAACGTGCTGATGAAAATAAAAACCATTGTATTTTTGCCCAAGTCGCCTATTAGTGGTAACTCCAGAGTCTAATCTATACAGTATTATTATTATTATTATTATTATTATTATTATTATTATTATTATTATTATTATTATTATTATTATTATTATTATTATTCGATGTCTTTTCCTTCAGTCTCAGCGGTCATAGTTTCCATTTTTAGCCGTGTCGGTGATCTTAGGCGGGTCTACTTAGGAGCTGTAGCTCGGTGGCCGGGTGTTAGTGTCTCTTCCTGACCCCTCTTCATTTACACAAATCATACTACACTATTTGCTACTAAAGTAACATGTAATGTATGGATAGATCCTTCTACGTAAGATCGGCGTCAGGGAGGATATCAGACCGCGGAACTAGGCCATTTCCATAGGTTCAATACGACACCAAGAAGCAGAAGACGAAAGACAAGATGACAGAAAGAAGGAAAGAAATAGGAAAGTAGGATGAAATGTTTCACAGTGATATATACCATTTTACAGACCTGAATCTACGAAACAGCCATATTGTTAACCTACTGCTGTCCAATAATACATCCGAGGATTAGTTCTTCAGGAACAAAAGGATTTCACAAATTATTAATGGGTTGCACCCCTAATTAAATATTTTTGTATTCACACATGTCTGTACCCTTGCGCAATAAATCATTCTATAGCAATACCAGTTTGTAAGTTACACTGGGTGAAATTTCTCCCAGGATTCCTCTAAATATTTCCGGAAAATTACTAAAACTAGTGTACATATTTGCTAAAATAAATATTTCCCTGGAGTAAATATACAGGCCAATGGTATCTCTTAAGATTTTAAATTACGTTATGAGTCAAAAGGAATCAGTTTTGAGGATGACCATATAGAAATAATTGGCTGAAAGCGAACCAATCAAGTAGTTCGTTTACCGATGTAAGACAGTTGTGAAGTCAGTTTAATTCTGTAGAATTATTATCACCACTATACAATGGACTTTAACATTATGAACTAAAATGTTCTATTCATATCCGTAAGGATTCAGAGTTAAGTACATACTCAACGATAAAGAGCCTAGAGATAAAGTTGCAGAGATTTACGGCCCTTGTTAGTGTAAAGGGCCAGTTTCCAAAGAGACGATATTAGGACGCATTTAAGCACCAATACTCTAGTTTGAGCCCAGCTGAAACTACTCCTTATCGCCCGCTCGAACAAGAGCAGAGGTTTTATTGGCGTGGAGGAAGAGAGGGTAAGGATGATTCATCTCTGGGTAATAAAACGCAAGACGACGCACGTTAATCACTGAGGTAGTAAAAGTGTAGAAGACAGCAATTCAGGGTTAGCATAGGGCAGGTCTGGGGTTTACATGTGTGAGTAGGGAGTGGTTTTTCCCCCGTAACTCACCCTGAGAGTTCCTTCCCTCTTGTCCTGTAATAATTTGTGGTCCAACAAAACCCTATGAAAAATATCCTTCTCGTATAAATCCTTCACCCCTGCAAAAAATTATCCTTTTTGTTTGTAAAGCAACAGCATCCAGATCCAACTTCGGTCCAGATTGTGCTGCGCGCAGATGATCAGAAGTAGAGTGCACGTTTAGAAAGGAAATGGTTGAGACGGTGCGATTCTTCTTTTCTTTTACGATTCGTTGACAAAACATGGGCTTTTCACCATTGAATTCATACGATCTTCGTATCATCGTCGATGAAGAAACAATACCTCGTATTTCACAATGCCCTTCCTGTCCATCAGTTTTCTTTAGACTTGTCATGCCTCCCAGCCACTATGTATATGCAGTCCATCAGAACAGTCCTCGTTGTGTTCATTTCCGTATACGAAGGTGTAAAGGAAAATGAACCTTAAATATACTACACTTTATGAATTCGTAAATACGTCACACATTCCTTCAGTACTGTGTGCTAAGTTTCATTTTCCCTTATACACATGTTCAGGAAAATGAAAGCAACGAAAATTGTTCTAATGGACTAAATATTCATATGTGGCTGGGAGGCGTGACCAGTATTTAAAAAAATTATGGATAGGAAGAGCCTTGTGACATACGAGGATTTGTTTCATTAAGGACAACATATATGTAATGGAGTCTTGTACAGCAACCGTTTAACCTGAAACGACAAAATTTCATGATATATAGTAAAAAGGGAATAGAAGTAAATCAGCTCTTATCTTGTAATAAAATTCAGTTAAATACATCGAATGTATATTTTTCTTGCAATCATCCCCGACGTTTAGTATCTTCCAAGAAACTATCCTCTCCACTATATGGCCTAACTTCAGAAATTTAACTTTGCGATAAATTATGACGACATGGTAAATAATGAACTTTTCTTTTTGCAAGTTGCTTTACGTCGCACCGACACAGATAGGTCTTATTGCGACGATGGGACGTGAAATGGCTAGGAGTGGGAAGGACGCGGTCGTGGCCTTAATTAAGGCACAGCCCCAGCATTTTCCTGGTGTGAAAATGAGAAACCACGGAAAACCATCTTCAGGGCTGCCGACAGTGGGGTTCTAACCCACTATTTTCCGAATACTGGATACTGGCCGCACTTAAGCTAATGCAGCTATCGAGCTCGGTGTAAATGAACTTACATAAGGTACTATTAAGATAGGGGCTGCCTGGCCGAGGCGGTAAAGGCGTGCTCGGTTCGCCCGGAAGGACATGGATTCGAATCCCCGTCAGGAAGTCGTAAAATTTAAGAAACGAGATTTCCACTTCCGGAGGTGCATATGGCCCTGAGGTTCACTCAGCCTACACCAAAAATGAGTACCAGGTTAATTCCTGGGGGCAAAGGCGGCCGGTTGTAGAGCTAACCACTCTACCCCATCACGTGCCGAGGTTGCGGATAGTGGAAGCCTTTACCTTCCACTCCTCCAAGGGCCTTCATGGCCTGTACGGAGGTGACTTTGCTTTACTTTGCTTTGCTTTGCTTTACTATTAAGATAAACATGTTGGAACAATATATTCCTATTCTCCGTATTTTAGATACATTTGGCATAAAGAACCAAGTGAACATTTTACTGAGGAAAATTGCCTGAATAATCACTAATCAGGTATGATATCCAATAATAATAATAATAATAATAATAATAATAATAATAATAATAATAATAATAATAATAATAATAATAATAATAATAATAATAATAATAATAATAATAAATCTTATGGCCTCAGCTACCGTGTGCAGGCATTTTAATTTGACTCCATCGGGCGTCTTGTCAATTTGTCTGCTTGTCAATTTCGACGTTTCGTTTTACTCTAGCCTACTAGAAGGCAGACAGAGTAATCCAAATCTCTCTTGGGCGTCTGCGCCAGAGATTTAATTTTCTTTTCTGGCAAACGCCGAATATGTCACCAGAGATCTTTTAAATGCCGACATCGTACGACATGGAGTGTCGAATGGACTTTTTTTCCATCCTTCAAAAATCCGGAGGTCGACTCTCTACCACTGATCCAAAGAGGCAGGTTATAAGATATAGTAGGTTATCTGGAACTTATTTAATGCTTTACGGCATCACTTTGTAAAATAAACTACCCATACGTAGTGGAAAATGAAAATAAATAATGTTTCTTTTACCATTCTTTAAGTCATGTTCCACCATGTAGTGATCTGTTTTTTATTGTCACCGCTTGCATCTAAGTGTTCTTCCCACTTCTTTAGATTCAGACATGTCCAATGGAACGCTCTCTATAACTCAAGGTGTAGTACTAAGTAGAGTTAAGGTTCCACCCCTTCTCTTCCATCCACAAAATCCCGGATTTTCTTCTCCTTTCCCGTATGTTTATACCAGCAGAATTTTTACTACCGGACTTGTTTGAAGTTTTACGATGTCGCACTCGTAATTTCAACTTTTACTCAATCCCATTTCCTCGGTAGGGTTAGAGGCGACCACAACCGAGCAAGCCGTATGTATGTGTGTGGGAGGGGGAGGCAGGGAAGGGGTGTTTGGGGAGGGATTTAAGTCTTTCTCAGCAACATCCTAGTCTAGACCAGAAGATCTCATTCTGACCCCTGCTTTTATCTTCATCCCTTTATAGCCACACTTCTCTGTTTCTGATTTGACTCTTTTCAGATCGTAGACACGGCAATGGCTGGCCTTTGCAACTTTAAGAAAGTTTCCCCTTAGCAGTAAGTCGAACTTCAGACTGCATTCGTATAGGCATTTTTTTTTCAATGTTGATGTTAGAACAAGACCAATATTTCAAAATCAACACCATCACATTTCATCAACTGTATTCTTCATTGAGCTCTTATACTCCTCGAACTGATTATGTACGCAACCCGCATGCCAGGTTGTACTGCGTACTGCCTACCAACGCTAGGTTATGGTAACCATTCACGTATGACGGCAGTTATAGCTCACTTACTGAGATCACACGACTTTTAAATTTGTTTATTAAAAGCAAGTGTTATACAACTGAATGCACGTGTTTTACAACTGTGTCTAAGTACATCACAACACAAACGCTTCTCTCTCCATCACTCTTTAAGTTCATTTCATCTCTGGTTCACACTAAGTCACTGGAGCACACAGATGAAACAGAAAGAATTATCGTAGTAGTGTAGGGATGATTACAGTAAAAATTTAATGTAACACTACTTTGTAGAACTACATTCTCAAGATGCCTTCTATCGAATTCTTTTGCACTAGTTACCACCATTCTTTGCGGAGGTCGTCCAGAAAGTATGGCAAAGTTCCTGGATTGTTCTGGTTATAAGTCACAGTTATATAGGTTACAGCTCCCAATGTAACACACAGAGTTGCATTCACTGTTTTGGTAAAAAAAGGTATGAAGTTCAAGACCGTCCAATACACCCTCTGAGAAGCTAAATTTTGTAGTAGCACCGGGCGAGTTGGCCGTGCGGTTAGGAGCGCGCAGCTGTGAGCTCGCATCCGGGAGATAGTGGGTTCTAACCCCACTGTCGGAAGCCCTGAAAATGGTTATCCGTGGTTTCCCATTTTCACACCAGAAAAATGCTGGGGCTGTACCTTAATTAAGGCCACGGCCGCTTTCTTCCCATTCGTAGGCCTTTCCTGTCCCATCGTTGCCATAAGACATATCTGTGTCGGGGCGACGTATAGCAACTAGCAAAAAATGTAGTTCCTTTAATATTTTCTCCATATTGGATTTCCACGTCTAAATGATGGCAGCATAACCAAACTCAGTAATGCGACGTACCACCGTATCTTTACGATTACACACCACGCACGTGCAATTTGTCCATTTATTTTAATTTTAACACTAGTTGACACTATTTCATTGACACAACTCAATGGCTGAGAACGAGAGGATTACAGATCAAAAACCATCGAAATATTTTAACACAAAAATCTAATATATTCATGCCAGGAAGCACTTCTAACGATTTTCAATGTTCTGACATTAGTCGCTTTGCCTAATTCGAATTCATTTTGAGTTCCAACTCATTTTCGGATTATCGTAAAAGATGCAAGAACTATGTACACACCAATTTTCATAAAATTGTGTAACAAGTGTGTTTTTGAGAGACAATCATTTAAAATCTTCTCCTGAAAAAATTATGATTTTGAATTGTAACGATTTCGTTCTCTGCCATCGAACTGTACATTGCAACTCGCCGCTCTAAAGGAATACGCTTATTGTGTACATTTTTCTAAGTTACATTCCAGTTCTTCACCGAGTATTTGACTTTTATAAGGGAGATGGAGGGCTTCCGCTGTAGTAACGCTGTATAAATACTTTTGACTGGTGTTGACCTTATTAGTCATCATCATCATCATCTGTTTACCCTCCAGGTTCGGCTTCTCCCTCGGACTCAGCGAGGGATCCCACCTCTACCGCCTCAAGGGCAGTGTCCTGGAGTTTCAGACTCTTGGTCGGGGGATACAACTGGGGAGTATAACCAGTACCTCGCCCAGGCGGCCTCACCTGCTATGGTGAACAGGGGCCTTGTAGGGGGATGGGAAGATTGGAAGGGATAGGCAAGGATGAGGGAAGGAAGCGGCCGTGGCCTTAAGTTAGGTACCATCCCGGCATTCGCCTGGAGGTGAAGTGGGAAACCACGGAAAACCACTTCGAGGAATCGAACCCACCTCTACTCAGTTGACCTCCCGAGGCTGAGTGGACCCCGTTCCAGCCCTCGTACCACTTTTCAAATTTCGTGGCAGAGCCGGACCTCCGGGGGTAATCACGCTAACCACTACACCACAGAGGCGGACGACCTTATTAGTGATGTGCAAATTATGGTTCTCATGGGAACGATTTGATAGTCTATAATCGGTCCAGAAGTTCCTGAGATTACCCATCGCAATACAAAAACTCACAGTCTCTCATACATTCTTCTTCATCAAGTGCCATATGTAATCCCCCAGACTTTGGCGATCAACCTGGAGAAATAACCCGCTTCTTTAGCCAACGTTAAGAGTTATTCGGTGCTGTTGATGTAAGTTGATGTTTTGCAGCCATGACATCTGTAGTCTACCAACTGCTCTCTTGCCTTCTATCTTTCCTTGTAACATCACGTGTAAAAGCCTGTATTTTCTACCTCGTAGAACATGACCTAAATAATGATTTTTGTCAAATTACGCTCAGCTCTAGCTCTCCTTCACTTCATTATTGGCTGAAAAATCTGTCCATGATCTGAACATTCCCCTATGTAACCACAACCACATTTCAAAGGCCTCTAATATGTTCACGCAGGAAGCTTTTTGAAGTTGACCAAAAGTAACAGTAACAGTAAAAGTAAAGCTTTAGTCTGTCCGACACTTGACTGAATGGTCAGCGTACTGGCCTTCGGCTCAGAGGGTCCTGGGTTCGGATCCCGGCTGGGTCGGGGATTTTAACTTTCATTGGTTAATTACAATGACCCGGCGACTGGGTGTTTGTGCTGCCCCAACATCCCTGCAACACACGCACCACACATAACACTAACCACGACCACAATAACACGCAGTTACCTACACCCTCCCACCCTCATCGGAGGGGCTGCCTTACAAGGGATACACTCGACTAGAAATAGCCGAGATTGTGGTTTAGACTATCATCACGAAAACATGCCCTCACCTTTTGGAAAGATGATTTGGAAATCTCAATACGGAGTCTGATCTCTTTTCCATGGTTCAGACTGTCTGCCATGGTGCTCCCAAGGTATGTATTAGTATAGGTGTACTCTTAAATACGGCGTTATATACGAATTTATGAATAATAAACTTGTTAACGTACGGTAGTGGAGAGTCGTTGTATGCTGTAAATGTGCTAGAATGTGCTGTTGGAATATTTAACTTATTCTGGCGTTAGCTTATTCTGCCTTTCCTGTTGTTGATCCTTTTGTTGTGTCCATTTAGAACAAGTGTACTGTCGCTCACTGCGGTGAGAGGCAGCAATTTCGGTGAGCAGTAGGTCCATCATACACCACTTCTGTGCTGGCAAGGCAGATCTTCCCGAGCTAAGCTTACAGCTTGCTTTAAGATGACTTCTATGTACGCCTTTCTCCTCAAATCAGATTTATTTCCCACAAATCCTCCTAGAGGGCTGTAATATGACTTACTTCCTGTCATATGACGCAGCGCCCTCCTTTCTCCACGCACTCAGGCTGTTCGCAGATAAAAAGCCAAAATTTGAAAGTAATTCCGGGAAGTCCTGTGTTGAGCGTAAATAGCGTTCCTTTCTGCATTGATTTACACTTACATAAAAGATACAATATACTAAGTATGACTTGAATGGGTCTGATATGCATAAGAAATATTTCAAAAATAAAAAAACTGCCTATTAGTGTTGGTCATATTGTTGTTGGTTGTTATTATTATTTTGGTTGCATTATTAAGTTTGTCTCTCCTTTGTACTTATGTTTCGTTTTTGTTTCTGCTGTTGCTGTTAAAGCAAAACCATGATGTATTTCCTTTTTACTATTTGCTGGATGTCTCACCGACACAGATAGTTCTTATAGCGACAATGGGATAGGAAGAGCCTAGGAGTTGGAAGAAACCGGTCATAGCTTTAATTAAGACATAGCCCCAGCATTTGCCAGATGTGAAAATAGTAAACCACGGAAAACCATCTTCAGAACTGCTCACAGTGGCGTTCGAACACACTACCTCCCGGATGCAAGCTCACAGCTGGGAGCCCCTAAGTGCACGGACAACTCGCCCGGTCCATGATGTCATTATATCGTAATCATTACGTAGGGTTCAATTTTCATAACTTAGCTACAGGTACCGTTTTTAAACATCTTGACAGATACTCTGCCTCTGAAATTCACAATGAAAATAATAATAATAATAATGTAACTCTTGATTTAATAAATAACTGACAACGATATTTACAACCGAACAAAGCAAACTTCTCCGTACTAAACCGAACAAATTTTGCATTAATTTTCTTCACATATTTAAATATTTGGTACAATTATTCTAATGTTTGCAGAGTTCTGTAGTATCTCAGTCTTAAGAAGAGAAGAGAGTGCGTCAAAAATCAGCAACGAGAATGATTCTCTTCCCTTGATATGTTCTCATATTTTTTGTTGCGTCACTGAAAATGCGTACTAGGCAAATGAGGGGTGAGGTAGTTTCCCGTTGCTTTCCTCACCGAGCCAGCCGTTGCTATTACATATCAGTCTGCCAAGCCCACTGAAATGCATGCACCAACCGACCCTATGAGCGATATTTTCACACCATTCATAACAGGGACTGGCTGCATAAACAATGGTATTACTAGCATCACTCATACCTCAGTCACTTTCATATTGTCAAAGCCAAGGATGAGACTGAGACGGGTCAATGAAAGTAACAAATTTGATATAACCCATACCAGAAGACATAGTGCACTGTAAACACTACATCTCGCCAGCAAAGGCATAGTCTTTTCTTAACTAATTGCAAATAATTGGGAAATTTATTAAACATCTCCCTTGGTAAGTTACTCCAATACCTAACCCTTCCTCCTACAAACGAATATTTCGCGCAGTTTGTTCTCTGAAATTTCAACTTTATCTTCATGTTGTGACCTTTCTTATTTAAAAAGAATCACTCGAACTTATTCGTCTACTAATGTCATTCCACGCCATCTCTCTACTGACAGCTCGGAACATACCACATAGTCGGGCAGCTCGTCTCAAGCTTCATCATCATCATCATCATCATCATCATCATCATCATCATCATCATCATCATCAGTCTCAAAAACAATAATTTAACTATCTCAATACAGAATCGCCGTGGATTAGATGTCCAATTTACACAACAATTATAGACCTTGACATTGTACAGTTGACTATAACTGCAAAAGTTAACGGATAATAAAGGCAATTATATTAATGTGGCCTGATTTCCGATACTAGATGCTTTGGTTGCCCAGCTTCTTGGCTGAATGGTCAGCACACTGGCCTCCGGTTCAGATGGCTACGGGTTTTAACTTTGTGTGATAAATTCCTCTGTTTCGGTGACAGGGTGTTTTTATCCGTCTCAATACACTTTTTTTCATGTACATACAACACATCACATTACTAGGCAACACAGAAACATGCAATATTGAATACATCCATCCATATAGGTTTCGTGTTAGGAATATCTGACCTTAAAATTGAACCAAATCCACTTCACGTGTTGACCCCAATAAATTAGGAAAGGAAAAAGAAGGAGAATAAGAAGAATACATTAATTGGTAATTTTATACAATTCTATGACGATCGCGTTTTAGTGACGTTGCTAAACATCTCGGCGTTTTCATCTTTTGATTTGGGAGGTTGTAGGAATTACGTAGTGCTCGAACCGGATTATTTCAGAAATTTCTAAGTTGCAATACTTTTCGACGACCAGATTCATGTTTCCCAGCTATCGAACAGTAAATTATAATCTACAAGTGTTTATATTTCACGTCTCGTTATATGACCCAAATAGATTGATTTAGGTGCCCTAACATAATAGAGAATTTGAATTGATTCATTTATCACTCACTTATCACTTCAATATTTGTGATCTTATCTGCTCATGGAGTTGTAAATATAGAGTACCTACTGCTGCATCATCAAATTTGAAATAACATTGGGACTTCTTATTTAGATGGCAAAAACTGCTCCACGAATATTCTAGATTACGCTGAAATCTACCAGCCGACTTAAGCAGTCGGCAAAGAGCGGGTACGGAAAACAACCGATATTGTTAACTATTTTCAACAAACAATTGGGTGTTTTGACGTATTGTATGACGAGGGGAGCTTATCTAACGCTGTCAATCAAAGGCAGCCGAATACAAACTCACAATCGTGACTAAGTTACTGTAAACTAATTAGTATCCGGATGACTAATTAATGAAATGTTTGAAAATATAAAAAATTGGTCGCGTCAGTGGAAGCCAATAGGGTGTTTAAATCTAGTATTGTCATTAAAATGTTTCATTTAACTCGCCAATATTGCAATTAAAACCGGATTTTAAAATTATTTTATTATCACTGTGCTTGTCAGGGAATATGAATAACTCGGACAACGAAGAGTAGATCGAAACTGGAACACAAGGAATGATGGTTAGTTTTAATATTGTATTTTCTCACCCGTTTCGTGTAACTTTTTAAAATTATTTATTTTTCCTTCTAGGAGTACTAAATTCGACCACCACAATGAGGTGATACAAAAGTAAATTCATGAAACTGTTACAAATATTCTATACCGAGCTCGATAGCTGCAGTCGCTTAAGTGGGGACAGAATCCAGTAATCGGGAGATAGTGGGTTCGAACCCCACTGTCGGCAGCCCTGAAGATGGTTTTCCGTGGTTGCCCATTTTCATACCAGGCAAATGCTGGGGGTGTACCTTAATTAAGGCCACGGCCGCTTCCTGCACATTCCTAGGCCTTTCCTATCCCATCGTCGCCATAAGACCTAGCTGTGTCGGTGCAACGTAAAGCAAAATAGCGAAAAAAACAAAAAAATATTATAAATACAAGATGAAAATATGAATAGCAATCAATTTAAACGCACATAAGAAATGGATATAACTTCATGTAAATAATAATCTCTATTATTACCAACCTGGTCCATCCCATGTATGGCAGACCCTCCGACGAGGGTAGTTATCATCTGCCGTGTATGGGGAAACTACGTATTATGGTACAGCATAGTGTTGTATACTGTTTAGTGTGTGATTTTCAGGGATGTTGAGGACAGCACAAAACCCAGTCCCAGAGCAAAGGAAATCACTTGCGATTAAAACCCACAACCTAGCTGGGAGTCGAGCGCGTTGGCTTCCGAACCGAAGACCACTGTGCTTACCATTCATTCAAGGAGCCGAACTACTTTGTGTAAGCCGGGCTGAGTGGCTCAGATGGTTGAGGCGCTGCCCCTCTGACCCCAACTTGTCGGTTTCGATCCTGGCTCAGTCCGGTGTCATTTGAAGGTGCTCTAACACGTCGGCTTCGTGTCGGTAAAATGACCCCGTTGGACTAAATCCCGGCATATCGGCGTCTCCGAAAACAGTAAAAGTAGTTAGTAAGACGTAAAGCCATTATTATTATTATTATTATTATTATTATTATTATTATTATTATTATTATTATCTTAATACGCATACATTCATGACCACAAAATATTATAATTATTTCGGGATATTAGGTCGTGTAATATTAATTATCAGCTGACGCTTTTCGATCCTGCGACCAGGATCGTCTTCAGAGCAGTAACACAGCATAATGGCAACTGTCACTCCATATTAACCAGAATGAGCTAATTAATATACCCAAATTATTATTATTACTAGCGAATGTACCCGTGCTTCGCTACGGTATTCTACATTGTATTCGAATATCGAAGTAAATAGTGTACATGCAGTAAATAAGATAGTTTTAAAATTGCATGTCTCTTAGCGTTATCCGAGAAAGAGCATGGGGAGGTCCCCGTACGTTTCCAATGTAAAGTGTTTGTTACGGATTTGTGATATAACGGCAGGCTCACTTGCCTACTGGCATTCACAATCAGGTTGGGAAGTTTACATTATAATTGCAGGCCCCATTGCCTACTATGCGGACAGAATCGATTTGGGGAGTTTTCGTTAAAATGGCAGCCCCCCTTTCCTACCTCCAGACAGATTACAGTTTTTATTATAATGGCAGGCAATTACCCTACTATCACTCGAAATTGAGTTGTGCAGTTATCATTATAATGACAGGCCCCTTTTCCTACTGCCACCCAGCGTACTGCCAGTCACACCAAGTTGGTGAGTTTCCATCAAAATAGCAGGCCACTATGCCTAATGCCAGTCACATTTTAGATGAGTACATTTCTTTATAATGGCGGGCACCCTTGCCTACTGCCAAACACAATCGGGTAGGGGCGTTTTAAACAAAACTGCATGCTCACTTACCTTCTGCAAGTCAAATCGAGAAGGGAACTATTCATTACAATTGTAGGCCTTCCTTACTAATGACAGTTACACAGGAGTTGGAGAAGGAACCCTTTCCTACTGCCAGTCAAAGTCGGTGTGGGGAGTACTGATTACAATAGCAGACCGACCCTTTCTCGATCGCTAAATCGACATCAGTGAATATATATAGATCGACATACGAAAGTATATGCGTGTTTACAATATTGAAGACCTTCATTTACAGATTAACTGCTACTAAACGTACGTCATATCGACAAAGGATTATACCATAAGACACGCCGGATTTAGTGGCCTAAATGGCTGGTCCAATGATATGTCATCTATTCTTGGGTCAGATTTAGAAACGTGGAACAGGGTAAAGGTTTTGTAAGATCATCTCACATTACATTACTTTTCGGATAATAATGTGACAGCTACATACGTAGCATTTGGCTCACATATGGCTACTGAGTGGGCCAATTTTCGTGAAGAGTTTGATGATTCTGTATTTCATATAAGTAATTGAAAGTATGAATAATGCATGTGAAAATTCCAAATTGACTTAACATCGATTAATAGACAAAAATCAAACGTAAAAGGGATACAGATACGGCATAAAGTCATAAGACCAAGGTTGTAGATCATTCCAAATTGAACGGAGATTGTGCAATCCGTTACGTGATAGGAATTTCCGAAGGTCTGCACCATCATTAAAATTGCCTGCATATTTCGATATTCTTCGGGGATAAAAAATGAAAAATTTAATGATATAGGATTTTTCATTCGTTACAGGCTAAAACGTATAATTTTGTCAAATTTCAATTATCTTCTTATTCTTCTGGCAGATTATGCCACAATGTGGATTTTGGGCGAGGCGGGTAAAAATTAGGACTTTCAGGAAATCAAAAATTATGGAGATTGTTATTATTACCCCTTAAACGGAAAGCTGTACGAAAATTTCGCCAAAATAGTCAGTGTAGAGGTACACAGTCGTTACGATTTGATTTATATAGATAAGGAATCTGCTCCATGTAAAACACCTTTTGGGCTATGTCCGCTGGACTTAACCTGCAAAAGTGACCATTCATGATATCTCCCTTATTAATCCTCCTGACGAAAAAATGCACATGAAAAAAAAGGTTTAGAGGTGGAATTCCATCAGGTTTGGTCGATTTCCAGTCAGGTTGGTCTTGTTCTGTATATATTGTGGAAGAGTAAAATCACCATTTCGGTTCCTTATAAACCGCCAGTCCATTCCGGAACATGAAATGTTATTTACGTTTAAAACCTACCTTTGGACAGGTGGATGCTAAATATAAATTTTGTTTCGAATGTCTTCAGTAGTTTTCAAGTTGTAAGGAATACGCTTTACACGCACCCGCTCGTGAGTTAAGTCCGATGGGACTTGTACAGAAAAACGGTCCTTTAATGATATCTCCCTTATTGATCCTCGTATCGAAATGATGCACATGAGAAAAAAAGGTTTAGACATTAATTTCTACCAAGGTAGGTAGACTTCCATAAACTTTTGTTGTGTATATTTTTTGGAAGTGCAAAATCACTGTTTCGGTTTCGTATAAACCCCCAGTTAGTTCAGGGATTTAGAAACAATATTTGCCCTGAAACCTATCAAGGACAGGTGTATTCTAAATACGAATCTTGGTGGAAATGCATCCAGTAGTTTCTAGCATTCACGTACATACGGCGTAATTAAGGAAGAAAATAATACAGTTAAGAATGTTGAAAGTAATAGAAAATGGATTATAACTGAGGACAGCCGGATAACGACAAATAAATAAATGCCGTGAGTTATGGATATAATAAAGCGCTAACAGAGGAGAAATTTAGGTTCAGTGATTCTTAGGTAAACAAATATGAAGTTGACTAATGGTGTTATTACTTAATCTATTCGAGGGCGGTTATAACCTCCAACGATATTCCGCCAATATCCCGCAGATGAGCCGATTGATGCCTCTCTTGCCATCTACCCAAGGAACAACCACGAATTTAAAAGCATGATGAGGAAAATGGCAATACGTTACTTCCCTACTGGCATGCAGTCAGAGACGTTGCCATGGTAACCTGTAGGTTCGTTGTCGGTCTGTCGGTCACTAAATGCAGAGCATGATACCAGCAGAAAATTGTAAATTTCTCCGTCATGTGAAGAGTAAGGTAAATTATGAACATAACGAAAGTTGTTTATAATGAAGAGACGTTTCACGTACGGTAAATGAAGTTTACAGAAAATCAATAGTATAAGAGAAAATAGAGGAAAACCACTGTGGTTTTCCTATAAACACCCCGTCTATTCAAAGATTTTAAAATTATATGCATATCGGAACCTTTCCTGGGATGAGTATACTCTAAATATGAAGTTTGGCTGAGATCTATCCAGCCGTTTCGACGTGATGGTGGGAAAACCACTCTGGTTTTCCTATAAACCCCCCGTCTATTCAAGGATTTTAAAATGATATGCATATCTAAACCTTCCCCGGGATTAGTATACTCTAAATACAATGTTTGGTTGAGATCCATCCAGCCGTTTCGACGTGATGGTGGAAAAACCATTCTGATTTTCCTATAAACCCCCCATATATTCAAATATTTTAAAATGATATGCATATGGAAAACTTCCCCGCGATGAGTATCCTCTAAATATGAAGTTTGGTTGAGATCTATCCAGCCGTTTCGACGTGATGGTGGAAAAAACCATTCTGGTTTTCCTATAAACCCCCTGTCTATTCAAGGATTTTAAAATGATATGCATATCAAAACCTTCTCCGGGATGAGTATACCCTAAATATGAAGTTTGGTTGAGATCTATCCAGCCGTTTCGACGTGATGGTGGAACAGACAAACAGACAGACAAACAGAAACAATTTTATTTATATAGATTTTTACACTCGTTCTTCACCCCCTTTCCATCCCCGCCCAAAGGAGTCCTATGAGTGCCTTACACAACAGTATATTTTTTTCCCAGATATTAAGTCTTATTTGTACCTATTTTGGTTGACAGCTATGCCCAAACGTACATGCATAATCTCACTGCTCTAGAATCCTGGAGCTGACGTTGCCATGGTTACGGCAGTTCATTTCTTTATCCGATTCCTAGAGCAGGGGTAGTGTGGTGCCAATATCTCCGTAACGGTTGGTTTTAGGGCCTTAAAACATGGTTTTCGGGCCCGTAGGGCTTACCGAGTTTTGTTCTTTGCGTCAAGAGGATTAAATTGAGCTTTGTCTCGTCCTTATACGACAAATTCGATATTTTGCCTATAATAGTATAAGAGAAAATGGAGGAAAACCGTTTTTCCTATAAAACCCCCGTCTTTTCAAAGATTTTAAAATGATATGCATATCGAAACCTTCCCCGGGGTCAGTATACTCTAAATATGAAGTTTGGTTGAGATCTATCCAGCCGTTTCGACGTGATGGTGGAACAGACAAACAGACAGACAAACAGACAAACAGAAACAATTTTATTTATATAGATTATTATTATTATTATTATTATTATTATTATTATTATTATTATTATTATTATTATTATTATTATTACTTTGTGTAAATGAAATAGCGTTTACCATTATTCCCGTTCTGACAAAGTATTGTAATACCCGAGGTTTTAAACTCTCATAATAAATTACGAAGTCAGTCTGGTATGCTAAGAAGTAATGTTAATATTCATGGAAATTGGGAATATGTTGCTAATTCTTTCCCACTGCACAAATTTTTGAATTTTGCTTCACTAATTAAGGCTGTCTATCCGAGTTGGTAAAGGCGTGTTCGGTTCATCCAAAAAGATGTGGACTAGATTACCCGTCAGAAAGTTGAAAATCTTTGAAGTGAGGTTTCGTTCCTCATGCACATTGCTCTGGGATTGACTCGACTAACATGAGTACCAGTCCAGGATTGAAAGGTGACCAGATATAGACTAAGCACACTCTCTCAGTGCTGATTACGATTACGATATCAACAGTCACGTAAAACTACAGGGCTTCTTCCTTTAACACGTACAGTCGAGATTATCTTCATCACCTTCAATGGCTCTATGGGCAGTACGGAGATCAAATTGCTTCTGCCTTATTATTAATCAATTATGTTGTCCGACTCGTTGGCTGAACGGTCAGCGTACAGACCTTCGGTTCAGAGGGTCCCGGGTTCGATTCCCGGCCGGGTCGGGGATATTGACCTTAATTGGTTCATTCCAATGGCACGGGGGCTGGGTGTATGTCTTGTATTCATCATCATTTCATCCTCATCACGACGCGCAGGTCGCCTATGGGAGTCAAATAGAAAGACCTGCACCTGGCGAGCCGAACCCGTCCTGGGATATCCCGGCACTAAAAGCCATACGACATTTCATTTCAATCAATTATGTTTTTGTTTTTTTGAACGTTCTCTCATTTTATTTCTATAATCTCTGTTTTATTTTGATGGAACACTTTATGGACAATTATATTTTTACCCAATAACACCTTATGTGAAAATGTAAAACTGAGAATGTTTACACAAAACACAATTATTCTTCAGTTTGTTTGGGTAGGCGTTAACATGAGCTACTGTAATGGGTATGGTTTTGCTGGATAGCTGTATAATACTTGAAATTGTTTACGGCAATATCCCTGAGACACTGCTTTACGAAGCCTCCAGAATTTTAGGAATGTGATAGGAGCTTCTAAATTGTACCTCCCAGCCCCAAGGTCACTTGAACTAAGTTGTACGATTCTTTATAGTAACATGTACTTAGGAGGTACTGCATACATAATAAAGTGTTTCCGTTTAATTTGGCTTGCTGTTACTTACTGTTTCTAAAATCTGTGACGCAACAACGCGCTGAAGACCCAGTAAAAGCCACTTCAGTGTCTACTTAAATCTCATGAAACTCACAGACAAAGGGTAATATGTGCGTCTGACGGACGGTCGGCCTCTTAAGAAGCGACCAAACCAGAACAGAGAGTAATGAAATGAAATCGTACGGCTGCAAGACCGCGAACATGGGCTCGGGTCAGTCATCAAGGGGTTGAAATCAGAGCATTGGCTCCAAGACTCGAACGATCTCTCGAACAATGGAAATGAAACACAAAAGACGTGTTAAAGGCTGATGGAATGAAGGAAGTGACGGAAAATTAGAAGAGTATTTCTGTGTGGATGTGTGTGAGAGAGAGACGTGAGAATAGGATATAAAATGATTTGCCGGAGGCTGAGGGGGTGGCTTGGAGGTACGAAGGTTATGGGAGGGGTGTGAAGCATGAAGGGAGGTGGAAGAGCAGCCAAATAAAATGTGTAGACAGATAAGGAGAGTGGGATGGGGACAAAGAGAGAGGGAGTGTACCCTGTACTTTATTGGTTTGTGGTTATGATGGGTCAGGGTACGTGGAGGAGAATTTCTTCTACACTGCGACATTCCAGGCTGTAGAAATGCCAAACCAATGACGTCATTCGATTTCTCCCCTCTCAGTAAGCAATAGATTGCAGAAAAAAGATATTTATTTCGAGTAAATTTTAATTAGTAGTATTTTTTGCGGAACAAGGACAAGCGAGGCCTATCAACAACGAGATAGGGGACAATCAACGAAGAAAAATCGACTGGCCGTCCAATAGAACTGGTGTTAACTTAGTAACACACGATGTAAATGCCTACATAAAGAATCTTTTACTTTCCTGAGTTTTCTTTGCTGTACAGAAATTAAAGGAAAAAATTTTATTTTACGTGTTTAATGTCCTTTCGAACTATTGCCTTAACAGACGTTGAGGTGTGGGAATTTTGCATTGCAACGATTTCTTTTTTAACCAGTCGGGATGCAAACGATATTACTGGAACGTTAGTCAAATAATAATTTCCCTTACGTTACCTATGCATTGAATGTGTATGTATGTATGTATGTATGTATGTATGTATGTATGTATGTATGTATGTATGTATGTATGTATGTATGTATGTATGTATGTATGTATGTATGTATGTATGTATGTATGTAAAGTCCTCATCTCCAAGGTTTCGTGGATTCCAACAACTCCACCAATAGTTGTTTTCCACATCGGACCATGCATATCAGTCTGTCAAATGCACTGAAATGCATACAATAACTGACCGACCATATCAATGGCTTCTGCCCACCATTCATAACAGGGACTGGATGCTTAAGGAATGGTGTTGTTAGCTTCGGTCACTTTCATATTGTTAAAGCAAAAGATGAGCTTGAGACTTACCTATGAAAATTGATGTAGGCCATATTAGAAGATACACTACATTGTAAACACTATATCTTACCAGAGATGGGTATGTGACTTCACTTACGAGAAGACCGATAAAGATACGAGAGAAATTCTACTTACCAAAAGTAGTAATTATTTTTTCTGGATTTTCTCTTCAACTTTCCAGTCAAATAATTTGCTTACATGACTAAATTTATATTTAACTGATAATAATAATAGCATAGATCTCTTAAACCGAGATCGATTCAATAATCTTGCAAACAGAAGACTAACTGGCTGCAGTGAATAATATATTTATTGCAGCTAATTGCCATATACAAAGATAAACAAAATCATTCAATTCAGAACTTAATTAGAGGAATTTTCCTTCCTTCTCACCTTAGTACGTGATGGCGATCACACTGCTTCCCGCACAAAGCACACATGCATCCCTCATTTGTCGAGAGATACTTCGTCGTGGAGCATAGTTTGAAGTGAAAACCATGCACAGCAAGCCTTGTTGATACGCGCCTTGACTCGTAGTTGTCTTCCTTCCATTTGTCATTATCATCGCTTCCGTACTATAGAAGTCGAACCAGATTTCCAATTTCTTTCTCTGGTGTTCGCGAAATAAACTTTGGAATGCTGGAGTTGATGGGAGAGAGAATTTGTACCGTATTTCCTCCAAAAACTAGTTAGCTCATACACCAGTCTCGAAGAGGTGAATTTCGACAAACATAGGGCTAGATATGAATCTGACTGCAATTTAATATCAGTGAACTAAAGGTCTGAAATACTATAAAATATCATAGACTAATTACTAAAACCAGGCTTATACATTATTTTGAAGTGCCTGTTGAAATCGTGATTATAGCTACAGGACCTCTAGTTTTACGCGAGTTTAAACGGAAAACTGTGCCTTTTTGTTCAACAATTCACACATTTGTTGATCAGAATTCGAACTTCGGCCACGTTAGTGAGAAGCCAGTGACAACACTCATTATTGTAACTAAAAGAGTTGTTTCTAAATTATTATATACTCTCTTGCTAGGCGGAGAGACTTTTGTTGGTTATTTACCAGAGTTAAAAATAGACAACCTGTCTCGGTCGAGGTAAACGGTGGAAATTTGAAGCCGAATTGCTTGAGGCAGCGCTTTTTCCGTCATTTTCTCCTCCCTCTCCCCCGCCTCACCCCGGTCCAGGTCTTCGCAATTTCCTGCCAGCTTATCCCAGTAGTGCCAATACCAACCACCCACACAATCCCCCGTAGAATCATAGAAATCAAGTCCCAGCCAGTTAAGGATCTAATCGAGACAGAAACATGGTTTCACCGATTACAGGTCTAAGGGAGGATGTCCACAAGAATAGAAATGGTCATCTTTATTTCTCCTCATGGGTTACCCGCTCACGGCTTTGTTGTAAGGTAAAGTAAATGTAAAGTTTCGAAGGATTCATTTCTGAAATACTTTTAGTGTGATTTTTATGTAATGGAATTTCAAGTTCGTTTTGGTTCGCATATATATATAATGAGAGTTTTGTCGGTACGTTGCTCAGAATTTGAAACGAATGGTATACTTGTATCGGTCGTGTCCACAGTAACAAGGAAATCTTCAGTCATGTCTGTCTGTCTGTCTGTCTGTCTGTCTGTCTGTCTGTCTGTCTGTCTGTCTGTCTGTCTGTCTGTCTGTCTGTCTGTCAAGAGAAAATGGCAGAAGCTAATTTAATGAAAATCTTTTTTTTTTCAAGTTGCTTTACGTCGCACCGACACAGATATGTCTTATGGCGACGATGGGACAGGAAAGGGCTAGGAGTGGGAAGGAAGCGGCCGTGGCCTTAATTAAGGTACAGCCCCAGCATTTGCCTGGTGTAAAAATGGGAAACCACGGTAAACCATCTTCAGGGCTGCCGACAGTGGGGTTCGAACCTACTATCTCCCGAATACTGGATACTGGCCGCACTTAAGCGACTGCAGCTATCGAGCTCAGTTAATGGAAATCGGTATGTAAAGTCGGAGAATGAGGCTCTATAATCTAAGCTGCATATAATTTTATGGTAGTTTAGGGAAAGGCCTAATATTTAATTTTCAATATCTAGGTTATTAGTGGCCCTATCGATAACTACTACGTAAGTAAATTTATATTTAATTAAATTTAAGATCATTTATGCTAGTCTGGGACTCAGAGAGTGGACGGCTGCAATACACACATTATTCTTTTCTACACTCTGATCAGTGTTACAGTTATCATTAAACAAGTTGAAAGTTATCAAAAATTCTATGTCCTGGTATCGGATGTATACTCAAACACAATTTTCGGTTCCCGAGGTGTGGCGGTAAATCCACAGTTAATAGCGCCTGGGTGCAGATTCTTCCTAAGTACATTTATTACATAATTTCTTAACAACTCCCCAAGCAATCGTGGTCCAAGTCTGCTATGGTGGATTAAATTTTTTACGCTGGTGGGCTTCGAAATGCTCTGCAGTCCTCAGTAGAATTGCCGAATGCTGCTTCGATTCTAATAAAAAATTCGATGAATGAAATATTCACCATATCGTAAAATACTCAACGCCAAATAATTTTTTGGGCGGGGGATGGCAGATTATCCCATTCTTAGATAGCAGCATCAATCAGTTCCTGAATGTTTGCTGGAGGATTAAGATTGTTGGCAATTGCTGTGTTCAGTTCATGCTATACATATCCAACACATTACATGTCTGCAAAATATGCTGGCCACACCGTCGTTGTTTGCTATGCCTCAGGAAATGATGACCATTTAGACTCGATGGGCACTAGCATTATATTCAACTTGCGTAAAACCCTCGCCACAGTAGCAGCAAATATTGTACCTACAGGTTGGAGGATGTCTCAGTATACAAGAGCAGACATATTACCCTGGATAGCAGTTAGACCCGTACATCGACCAAATATGATACCATCCCAAAACATGACAAGCTACCTTGATCCCTATGGAGCTCCAGAATGAAGTCTCTCACGGGATCGTCTCCAGACTATAGTGCTCCTGTTGTACGGATGCAAGCTCATCACAAAAGAGCATACGCTTTCTCTGTTCCTGACGCCATGGGCTATGAATTGTTGCCCAATTCACAAGAACTGACGAGGTGGTGTGATATAAGAGGAGCTATCGGTAGAAGTCTCCTTGGTATCAGACCTCTGTTTCGAAGCAGACTTCTCACTCTCTAATCTGACACATTAACTCCGGTTGCCCTCTGAAGACCCTGGCGGAACGAGAAGTCAAAAGCGGTGGGCCTACGACATGCTGAAATCAACAAAATCCGATTCTCTCTGTGAACTGTTTTGCGTGGGCGTCCCATCCGTTGTCGATCAGAAACTGCTTCTGAACATGATGGTGAAGAATATCTCCGTATCTTTGCGTGAGTTGTCAACGGCAGTCAACCTCAGTGCCGGATCCATACACAGGATCGTGCGGACGAAACTAGGGTATTGGAAATTGTGTTCTGAGTGTGTACCCGGCACCTCACTGACGAACAAAAATCTGTACACATAGGGACATACCTGGAACATCTCAGCGATATGATACGGACGGAGAGGGTTTCTTGGAGCAACCGGAGTTAATGTGCCATATTAGAGAGTGCGAAGTCGGCTTCGAAACAGAGGTCTGATACCAAGGAGACTTCTACAGATAATGAAAACCTAGTGCCACCGTTTCTAGTCACTCCGATTCATTTAAACACGAGCAGTGGCATGCACTTACCATTCTTATAGCAATGTCACAATTCAAATGCGGTCACTAACAATAATGGGTCTTTTGCCATGTTAAACTCAGTCCTACACGTGCTGTCTAAACACTACTGACCTTACAAGTGAAGTTGAACTGATCAACACTGATCAGACAACTATCGAGCCTGAACTCGGTTTAGCGTTACCATGTCTACAGTGCATACTGCTAACATTTTTGAGGTGCTGTGATAAATATTGTGTGATAAAGTAATATTCAACACTTTTTAGTGCTGTGTATTAAATGTATCAAATTTCGACACTTAAATCAAATAATGGGTTACGTGAAATTATGTATAATTCCAATACAGGGAGCCATATGCTTTTAAGACAATACTACCAACGTAATTTTTTTTTAAATTAATGATAATTCTATCCTTGTCGGTTACTTCACTAATTGTTTAACGTCACATTCACACATTGAAGATTATCAGGCACGCAAGGATGAGAAAAGGCTAGGTTTGGGAAGTTAACCACCGTGGCCTCAATGAATGCATACCTCCAGAATTCGACTGGTGTGAAAATGGAAACGATGGAATACTGTCTTCTGTGCTGCCGACGATGGGATTTGAACACACCATTTCCCAAATGCAAGCTCGCAGCTGCACAGCCCGAACTGTGTAGCCACCTCACTCGCTCTCTGTCACTTCATTTGAAAATGCGAAGGTTTCAATGGAAGCACGCATGAAGTGGGGTAATTTTAACTCTAAGTAAATCTCAAAAACTGGTTTCTGCAATGAATCTCTTAAGCTTAAAAATGTATTTGTGGGATTAGAATCTAAAAGTGTCCAAATTTCAGATATTTGTGATAGCAACTTTCATGTTCCTCACAATTTTCGCACTCTAGTGTGACAGACACTTCCAGTCGTAATTACAATATAAACTCGTGTCTTCCTGCTTGAACTGTCTGGACGTGAGGCGTCCCCTTCCTTCAGTGAAAAGCTCGTTCTTCAAAGGGCTGAGCTCCAGGAATGTCCAGGGCTCCCTTGCTGGAACGAAGAACAGCCAAGGTAAAGCGTTTCTTAAATAGCTCGGTTGCAGACGACGTGACAAGGTAAAGGGAATGTGGGCGAGGATTGGGATCAGCAAGGAATGAGAAATTACTGATGCTCTTTGACCACGAGCCGCAACGTTCGTGTACACCATGTTCATTGATCAGACAGAAAAGGCTTTATGTAAATAGTTCGTCGTGTTTTTAAGAGGGGAGACCTAGCTTAACACAAGGAAAATAGGCCAATATTCATTCGATTTTTATATATGCTACAAACGTAATAGACAAATGCTGTACATAACCCAGAATTCGCATGCTTCAGAGCAATCAGAAGCAACTTCAATAATGTCAGAATTTCCAATTTCCAATTTCCAATTATAACATTTCAAAATAAAATGTTCAAAATTTCCCGCCTTTCCTTCATAACTCCCTTACTGTTTCACGGATAAATATGAATTTTTCAGAGTTTCCTCGCATAGTGTTGTACTACAATCTGCATCTCATTAAGATCAATGGGATTAAAATTAGATTCTATATAACCTATTTATTTACAAAAATATTAATATTTTCTGGTGCTCGGAATAAAAACCCAACAAAAAATCCGAATTACAGTCTATGTTAATGATTGATGTTCATTTTGTAGCTGGAGGTTTGATACACACTTTAAAAAAGGAAACGTAGGAAAATTCTTATAAACTTGAAATTTATAAAGGAAACAGTGATATATTGTTAAAAAGGCGGGACATTTTGAACATTTTATTTTAAAATATTAAAATCATTAAAATTCTGACATTATTGAAGTTGCTTCCGGTTGCCAGGAAGCATGCCAACACTGGGATATGTGCATGAAT
Organism: Anabrus simplex; assembly: GCF_040414725.1. NCBI lineage: Eukaryota > Metazoa > Arthropoda > Insecta > Orthoptera > Tettigoniidae > Anabrus > Anabrus simplex. Next base: position 1,592,322,151 of record NC_090265.1, read on the forward strand.
TGTCAACAACAATTGCAGCATATTTAACAATCGAATGAATATTAACCTTCTTTTTTCCTTTGTTAAGCTGCCATTTCTTGTTGGATACAGTACGTTTGTATCAATCTCTTGGCATAGGCCAGAGTAAAGTGTAGCTTCCACCGAAGTCCCAGTCAACATCCATGGCTGTGACAATATGGAAGCTGCTGGGGTATTGGGTAGTGCTGAGTAATGACATTCAGAGCATGACTAGTGCATCTGAGTGTTATGAACTGTGCTGCTCATAGGGTCAGTCGTGTTGCAATAGTACTTTCTGACCCAGTGAGGAAAGCAATGGCAAATTACCTCACTCCTATTCTTGCCTAGTACGCCTCATTTTGGTGCTGCCATTGGTTTTTGAGGTTTCCTTATAACCGCATAACCTTTCGTGGTGCTATTTGAGGATCCAACCAGCCTCTGGACTAATGACCTAACAGATACACTGCACGGTATTACATGTGCAAATAATTAATTACTGTCCTTAACCCTTCCAGATCTGAGGGTACACTTTTTACGAAAGGAATAATAGTTTTATATTTTTCAAGCTGCATTGGTGGTGATGATTACTATTTTGAGAGGAAGTACAACTGCCCTCTCTTAACACTAATCGGAAATGAAAATGGAAGACATGTGGCACTTCGAAATATGAAATTGTAAAAAAATCCACTGAGGACGAAGAAATGAGTGACTCAATAGGCCGTGCAAGATATCAAGGTCGGAAAGACACAAGAGTCAACCAAAGGGGTTTGTAGCCTGGTACGAGTAATGGGAAGAAATGCCAAACTCAGCTAGAAACCCATAGTCTCCAAAACACGCTCCAAATTCGTCCGGTGCCCCTTTCAGTCACCTCTTACAACAGATAGGGGATACCGTGGATGTATTCTACTGCCCCCACCAAGAGTGGCAAATTGCAGGGAAAATATCAAAGAAAGTTTAACACAACTTTACTATTGCACAAAATTACGCCCTGCAAATTTATGTGATCTTGATCATAACTGTTCAACTTTCCTCTTTTCTTCACCTTAATAATTGGCTAATTGTTACTGGAAAGGTTTTAGTGTGACACACAACTTTTCTCTGCTTCAGGAGATTTTCTATTTAAATTTTAATTATTCTAAGTACACATTCTTAAGAGTTAAATGATACAGAGCATACTCTACCTCACTTGATGAAAATTTCTGGAACAGTTAGCATTCCCTTAAGAAGACGGATGCACATCAACTTTTCAGAGTACAATTCTGCAGCTGCTTGGTAATTATTGGAATATTATACAGCTGAAACAGATTGAGTACAGGTTGCACAAACGTGTCGTAAAAGTTTGAACTGTCTGGTGCGAAGTCATTCTAGTCATTTCTAGTTATTTCATTTCATTCTTTCCTCCTTACCCTTTACCTAATTCGGCTTTTAATTCCGTATCCAGCTTCCAAACCGCATATTGAAGTGGGAATCAATTTTTGGGTCAAACTAGAACCATCACATGACCGTTTATTCTTTCGGAACAACCTAAACCACAGATTAAAACAAGTGTCAACCTCACATGACAATATAAAATTCTTCAGCTTATATTCAGCAAGACGAAAGGCATATACAAGCTGGACTATGCACTATGTGTATAAAACAACAGAGTCATCATCATTTTTAAAAGGATTTTATATTAGAGTGCAACATTATCTTGTACCATAATTTTATTTAATATTCATCTATACAGGTGTTATACCGCCTGTTGCCTTTTCTTTATGGATGCAGTATTTTTGTCCGTCTCTTGGCACAGGCCAGAGCAAAGTGCAGCTTCCACCGAAGTCCCAATTTTATCCATGGTTGTGACAATATGGAAGCTACTGGGGTGTTGGTGGTGTTGAGTAATACATTTGGAGCACATCTAGTGTCGAGTGTTATGAAAGGTGTTGCTCATAGGATCAGTCGTGCTGCAGTAGCGCCTTCTGGTCCAGTGAGGAAAGCAATGGCAAACTACCTCACTCCTCATCTTTCCTAGTACGCCTCATTTGGGCTCTGCCATTGGTTTTTGCGGTTTCCCTATAACTGCATAGCCTTTGGTGGTGCTATTTGAGGATTCAAACAGCCTCTGGCCTGATGACCTAACAGACACAGACAGGTGTTATAATGGGTTTTAAATTGTTTTAAGATTGTTTGTGATTGCCTAATTTGACTCTATGGCTGAAGATGGCACGATATAAGTGCCGAAACTAGTACCTTATGTAAACGACATGTGATTTATTCAAACTAGTAAATGCTATTTTATTAAATAGGTGGATACTTAATAATTTCAATTTATTGTAATCCAACTTCAACAGGTATCATGATGAAATTTCTAAATATCAAGTGGCGTAAGCAAATATTCATCCGAATCCAGCAACACCCATTCTCACCTTACAGTACTAAATTCACCTCAGAAAGAAATATCAAATTTACCGGTGTAAAACGATGTGCGTTAATAAAATACAATTTTTTATGTTCGAAGTGGAACCCTAGTTGGGTTTCGAGTGCATACTGAGTCACACATGTGAATTTGGCCTTTTTTGATTTTAACACCGTAATTTCTAATACTTAAAAGTTGGCACTATAGACCTCCTTCGTCAGCTGTCACCATACATCTCAGTTTTCCTTCCCCATACTTTAAAGCCTGACTTTTGTAAGTTTCCATATTTATTTGAGTCAGACTGACTGCGAAAGCTCCTTCAATTGGTAAGGGAGTTAACCCCACACCAACCCCCACCATGGAGGTCCAGAGACTCTTCTGACAGGATTATCATACATTAACAGAGACTGTCCCTGTTTAAGGTACCAGGTGAAAGATCAATTTTAGCACCAATGAATTACCAGGTTACTGCGCTTAATCTGCGAATTTTAGATACGCTTCCTGGTGAATCACAAACATACCTTTCCACGAATACAGTTTGCAATCCGGATGAAGCTGTTAATTATCCAACATAAATTTTATACAGTATAATTATGCCTGCTCTACCTCCTCACAAACTAGAACTTAAGATTGGCGTGCCCTTCATACTATTCTGTAATTTAAACCCACCGAAACTTTGCAATGGTACTCGATTGCGAGTAGCATCATTGCAAAGACACGTAATAGGTCTTATAATATCCGTATGCGGAAAAGGTGAGACGGTATTTATACCACGGATTCCCATCATACCGTCAAATTTTTCCTTTGATTTCAAAAGTCTGCAATTTCCTATCAATATCAGCTTTGCTATGACAATCAACAAGTCACAAGGGCAAACGGTGAGCAAAGCTGGCATAGATTTAACTAAGGGTTGCGTTACCCATGGGCAGCTGTATGTTGCATGTTCACGAGCGAAGGATGACACTAGCTTTGTTGTTTTAGCCGAAGGAATTCGTACACCAAACATTGTATACAAAGAGATTTCTCAATGAGATTAACACGAAAAGAAAAAAATATGAAACTATTTCAAACGTTGAAGCTTTATAAGTAAAAATAGCCCAAGGAATCGTACACCAAAAATTGCAAACAAAGAGATTTCCCAACGAGATTAATATGAAAATGCAAAAAAAATAAAAAAAACACACAGCAAAATACTTCAAAAGTTGACAAGGAATCTTTATAAGTCAAAAAGAAAAATCAACGCGTTTGAAGTCGTGGGCACACCTAGAAAATGTAAAAGTACTGTATTTCATCCAATTTACTTATGTAAAAACGATGTGCATTAAGAACATATAATAAAAAACACGAACTCGAGTTTTTTTATTTTGCTTTTAAATAAATAGTTTAAAACTTCTAAGGGGTGAATTAACAAACGCGGGTGAAGACGCGGGTACATGCTAGTTTCAAAAAATGTTGTTTGTACTTTTCAATAACTTTAAATGTATTATGTAGAGTTACCAAAAAGCGGAAAGTAACCTCAATACTTCACTGATACAGCATCAGTCTTAATGATTAATTTTTGGAAGAATTCAATAAAACGTGCTTACAAGTTGTCAGAGACAGGGAGTAAAACAGAGCAGTGAAAGCACCCGCTCACACAATGGTAACTACAAAGTAACTCTACAGTACTTGTGAACCAAACTTATTTTCCGGATGCTCTACGTTCGTTTCGAGAGCGTTTGTCAGCCCTTGAGATTTCATTGTCAACTTATTACCGGATGAGTTCACAATTCCATCTTGAAATCCTACACACGTCCGAAAACCTTCTTGTGTCTTTTTTCTCTGGCTCCTGCTTTCCCTCCTGAAATCCCCTCTACCTTGGCATGCGCCTTTCTTGTTTCAACTGATTTATTATTTTTACTGAAATCCTTTACACGCACAGCTCCCATGAGACTTGAATCCTCCAGACTATCTCTTGCCCGTCTCTAATCGGTGTGGAGAATCTTCTTCCATTGTAATTATAATTTGTGAAAGAGCCATTTCTCACTCAACAAACCAACACAATTATTTTTACTTGTTAAGAGAATGGATCGATTTTTCCCCATTAGTTCCATAATGCATTTAGATATTAAAATCGTCATACTTATAATAGAAAGTTGGATTACTTTCCAATTTTCAGCAGGTTGCTAACACTAATGGGGTAACTATATATTTCCAAAAAAATTGCGTATGGCTTTTAGTGCCGGGAGTGTCCGAGGACAAATTCTGCTCTCCAGATGCAGGTATATCGATTTGACTCCCGTAGACGACCTGCGCGTCGTGATGAGGATGAAATGATGATGAAGACAGCACATACACCCAGCCCCCGTGTCAGGAAAATTAACCAATTATGGTTAAAATTCCCGACCCTGCCGGGAACAGAAACATTTAGCCATGGAGCCAGACTTCATTTCCAAAAATCCATGTACATGGAAAGGAGTGAATTTTATTTGAAACACCACCCAATGGCCGGAGAAGAGAAAAACTCATAGGGAAAAACTGGCGGTAGCCTGTCACTATTTTAACGACCGCAGGGTTTTGAGGTTAGGCTTACTCATTAGAATGAAAGACAAATATGATGTGAATAATACATTTTATTTAATAGAACGCTGTATGTTTGGAATGTGGGGTAATAACTCGGTGTAGTATCGGTCCGTGATATGAGAAATAAGAGACAATTTAAGAGTTAACCGGGCGAGTTGGCCGTGCGGTTAGGGGTCACGCTGTTGTGAGCTTGCATCCTGGAAATTGTGGCTTCAAACCCCACTGCCGGCAGCCCTGAATCTGGTTTTCCGTAGTTTGCTATTTTCACACAAGGCAAATGCTGGGGCTGTACCTCAATTGAAGCCACGATTGCTTCCTTCCCACTCCTAGACGTTCTCTAACCCATCGTCGCCATAAGACCTATCTGTGACTGTGCGACGTAAACCAAATAGTAAAAAATAAAAAGAGTTGCATATTGTTAATTGTATTCACTGTTTCAATTTCTCGTAGCGGGCGAGTTGGCCGTGCGGTTAGGAGCGCGCGGCTGTAAGCTTGCATTCGGGAGATAGTGCGTTCAAATCCCACTGTCGGCAGCCCTGGAGATGGTTTTCCGCGGCTTCCCATTTTCACACCAGGCAAATGCTGGGGCTGTAGCTTGGTGGGGGGTAAGGGAATGGAGGAGCGGAAAGGAACTGGCCACCCTACCGCACGTAAACTCCGGCTCAGGAACGCCTCTGCTGAGGTTCGGACCTGCCTTCGGGCAGAATAACCCTTACCTTACCTTTGCAGAATCCTAATCAAATCTGGATTTATCATTATTAAATTTGTTATTCTACACCACTGACCCCGATGTATTTACAACGACAGCTTAGCTCCAACTGAGCGCGCCGGTCAACACAGTGCCATCTTATAACAGAGCATGCGTGTGACGTCACATATTTAGAACAAATTTTGGCTTAGTTTGAAGCGCTATTTCAAAAAAAAACTAGGTTTCAGATTTTCATATATTTAATTTTTTATGCAACATTTAGACTCCCTTTTTTATCTGTCAATTGAGATATTGAACATATCGTAAGTTAGATACATTCAGTGATATACGCGTCCTACCCAAACACTAAAAACGTCTTAAAATTTTTCTGTCCATGTACCCTTTGTTGAGAACATAAGTCTACGTTAAAAATATTTCGAATGATTCCCTTTAAGTAAATTAACCATGCTGCTTCCTTTCTTTCTAACAAACTCACGCGACTCTGGGATTAAATTACTACTAGTATTTATGTCTTCTCTAAATATAAAGAATTTACTTAACCTTTGGGGTATTGGAACGAAGCGGACGACATATTGCACGCCAAAGATGTTCTAGAATTGCACGAGAACTTTTTGTTAATTAATTGCACTCTGGACTACCTAGTCTTTGAACTGCTCAAATCAAGAAGGCTATGCAATCGTACAGTGGAGAAATAAACATAATGGACCAATTGGAATTGTCACCATATCGAGATATTTACAATTCCTCGGTATCGGTTATAAATATAGAATACAGAAGTTAATTTTAAATATTCTTGCTTAATTTAATAGTCTTCATTTAAAGAATGTAATGGTGGAAGGAGTTACAGGGCCATCGACTTAGATGTCACGAACCACAATCAACCACTGGTTTATTAACCCAGTTGTTGGCAGGTCTTGCGGAACTACGATAAACACGAACGTCATTTTTTAGCTAATGACCCTCTTTGAAAAACATACAATAGACACCTTTACCTTCGCTTCACTATACATCATGTATTTGTTGCACTCAAGAAATATGCGGTTGTGGCTCCGCGCGCCTGGCTTCTTTGACTCGCTCCCGTTCGGCTTTTTTCCGCTCTGTAGCAGTCGTAGACGGCTACAAGCTGCTGTATTCCCGCGTTGTCATTTTCAGAAGTAGCTGCCTCTGTGGATCAGCGGTAGAGTGTCGGCCTCCGGATCCCAAGATAGCGGGTTCAAACCCGGCAGAGGTAGTCGGATTTTTGAAGGGCGGAGAAAAGTCCATTCGACACTCCATGTCGTACGATGTCGGCATGTAAAAGATCTCTGGTGACACATTTGGTGTTTACCCGACAAAATTCATTAAATCTCAGCCATAGACGCCCAAGAGAGTTTCGGTTTACTCGGTCTTCCGTCTAGTGGGGACCTAGAGTAAAACGGAACGTCGAAATTGACAAGCAGACAGCCAGATGGCGTCAAATTGAAATGTCTGCACACGGTAGCTGAGGCCATACAATTATTATTACTATTATTATTTTCAGAAGTTTTGGTGGTATTTGTTATCAATTTTAGGATCACCTTTAATTTTTAATATTCTATTTCAAACTCTTATGACACCAAGAACAGCGTCCTAGTGCATCGAGAGCCAGAGCTGTCCTAATTTATCACGCACAATGCTCGGCCATTCTGACATGTTTATCGTCCGCGCACTATCAAGGCCAGATGACATCACAGCAGTGTAGTAATGGTCTCAAATTAAAAAATTTAAAACATGTCCTGAAGAAAGATTTACGTAAACGATTACCAAAAGTAGAATATTCATAAAGATAGTGTTATTATTTAATCACAGTATTCGTTCCACACTGATGAGGCTTTTCAAGTTCAGTAGTATCGAACGAAAGAAATTTTGTATTTATTACCTGGAAAAACAATCCTGGGATGTGGAAATCACATCAAATGTAACTCATTAATAGGTCTGAAAAGTTTAAGCTTCACCATTTCAGAGATTGAGGTAGGGAAAGAATATTATTTAATGAGTTTGAATAGGAATCGTTGAAATGCCGCATCGGTAAGGGGTTCACTCATTCTACAAAAGTGAGTACAAATGTATTTCCTGGTAGCAAAGACACCCTATCTCTATTAAAAATGAAAGCAAACGTATAGATTTTGCATTATAGCCACAAAACCCAAACCGCGAGGAGGTGAGGTTTCCTTTCAAAACTTCCACTCCATTGTCCGGGATTAAATCTGGGACTGCCTAGGTGAGGGACACGTAGTAGAACTCCTGCAGAACAAATTTCCGGCACCTTGATGTCTCTGAAAATCATAAAAATGTAGTCAGTTGGACATCAAACTAATGAGATTATTATTACTCCATGCCCGGCTGAGTGGCTCAGTCAGTGGAAGCGCTAGCCATTTTAGCCCAAGTTGGTAGCACGATCCCCGCTGCGGCCGATAATATTCCAGGATACTCAACTCATGCTTATACATTTATTAACAAGTAAAAAAACTCCTGTAGCACAAAATTTCGGCAGTTCGGCGTCTCTAAATCGAAATTATTTATCAAATTTAAAACCATAATCATCATTAACATTACCTGTATCCCCTATCATGGCAGCTGTTACATTGAGTGTGAATTTCCACATACATTTCCAGAATCACCATAGCAAAATTATTCCTTTCTGTTAAACGCCCGTCTCTTTCACACGTTTAGATAACAACAATGACAATTGAATACTAATAGACGTACTTTATTATTGCATTGCATTAGAGTGTTTTCATGTGACAGGACGAGATACACCGAGCAGATGACCAACCCAAAATTAAGCAACAACAAACAAGAACGCTGAGATTGATATTTGTACGAGTATTATTATTATTATTATTATTATTATTATTATTATTATTATTATTATTATTATTATTATTAAGAAAAAATAATATGATAATCATTTAAATACCATTCGAGGCGAATTTTAAATAATTCATTTTGTCAGTTTAACATTGTGCAGAACCTTTGTCAATCTGAGAATAAAAATCATAACCCAGAGACTAAATAAGCTTTTGTTTGATTAAAATAACAGAAACTTTATCGTTTCTCTATGAATTCTGAATAAATGTAAACATGTATTTGACATTAGCCTAGAATTAGTACTTGATGTAACAAATTGAAAACATCTGTCCATATCAAATTTTCTATTCCAAAGGAACATTTATTCAGCTTGAAACACGTTTCCTAACCCAAAAATAGCGTGCAGTACAACAAAGCACTTCTATCTAAAAAGCATCTTCCTTGTTCGTCCAAATTTTCAGTTCCATTCCCTTCTCTGATCTCAATCACCCTCTTCCGTCTTGTTCCTGATATTGTTTACAAGCTTCATAAACAATACTCTTGCCTCTATTATCGTCCACTCTTTCTTATTTCTCTCTCCCCAACAGTTGTCGGCTGTACCCTCCACCTTGTTGTTCGCCCACATCCCTAAGAATCTCAGCAGAAGGATGTCTTTCTTCCCAAGTATCTCCTCCTGTCACTCCCGTTAGGGAGGGTGAGAAGGGAAACGTTGCTGCGAAATGATGGGTTTTAAGGCTTTAGATATTTTCACAGACAGCAGCATCCAGGAACTGAAGATTCAGTCATTCACACCCTCCTGAAAAGAAGACAGAGACATAAACGATCAGGTGGGAAAAGAAAAGAAATATCTACGAAATAGATTCCGACAGCGTATCTTAAAATGAGACTACAACGTTTCCTCCTGTTAAAAGGAAGAAATAGAAATACATCATATTTTCCCTAGGATATTGCTTCTCGTCTTTCCCTCCTTGTCGCATGTTCTCCATCTCTATTTATTGCTTCACTTTCTCATTGCCTTTTTCTTCTTGGCCCTCTCCTGATTTATAGATTCCCGTGGGAGGTTTTAATTCTTAGTACTTGGCTCAGAAACACTGCATCGTTGAGTCTACCGCAGATTGCTTCCGGGAGAGGCAGATCGAAAGACAGTAACCAGTTTCCTACTCCCTTGTCTGGAACGTATATATCTTGGAACTAATTGTTTGAGGCTAGTGAGACAGATGTACCGTGTGTAGACAGCTAATGGTCTTGACTATTTCTTAGAACTAACTCGACTTAATTCCTTTCCCTGACCATTTCATGTACCATATTTTCCACACTCCTCTGAAATTTCATTAATCAACTAACAGTTATTTACTACAGAAGGGCCGAAAGAGGGATTCTGAGCATGAGTTGAAATGACCTGAAGTTTGAAACCAATACCCGGAACACTTTCGTCCTTGTAACTTAAAACATTTTATTTGATACTATGTTGAATTTATTTTTTACTTAACCCTAGAAAGACCAAGCTTCGTTGGAATCTAATCAGACAGATATGTATCTGATGGTCCCATGTATGATTACAACTAGGTCTTTGCGGCCGTTTCATTGCTTTTTTCTTACATATCTGGGTACTACTATGTATTAGTGTTTGTTCCACTAAGACTGCTATCATTAATCACAACACCTCTGTAATAAGAACAGCAACGTTTCCAACAAGTTCACTTGAGTTTTGGACGGCATATTTACACAAATGATAAGCAAAACTTCCTGAAATTATCCAATGTTTATACATTTCTAAATATTTTAGCGTGATTTGATGGAATTTTCTTTCAAGAACGAGACACGCCAATCTATTTTAACCCGTAAGGACGCGCGTATGGGTAAAAATTACCCAAGCGAAATTGAAATGGATATTTCAGTTATTTCTAATGTGCTCTTCAGACCTCCTCTCTCAGTACCTTTCGAGTGAACCCTTCCAAATTTCATGACCTCGAATCAGCTGCGCGGTTTTGTTAGTTCCGCTCATACAATAGTGTGAGAGAAACATCGACTGGGTAAATTTCCCCCGTGCGCGCCTTCACACGTTTCAGAATGCCATTCTTGCTTGACTACTTGTTTTTACGGACGAACAGTGCAGTAATTATTATCAGACGAGTCTACTTTATAGTATATATATGCGTATTTTCGGCAAGTTTGGGCGAATTTTTTTTGAATTTCAGGAACTGAATAAGCATCACTCTATGAAGCAAAACGAAATTGTAAACCTGTTGCTCCCAGGGAAGACAGCGACATCACGGCTAGTGATGACGGGCCGATGACCTTGGATGTCAGGTCCCTTTAAACAACAAGCAAGCTAGTGATGACTGAGAATTAGACACTGTGGAAGAAAGTGATCAGACACTTTTCTAATATGTTTATTTCCTATATAGTGTATTTGACATTATTGCATGCTATTTCAAATGCTCAAGTCATCTATAAAGCAAGGAATGTCAACTGAACTCTGAACCTACATTCCGACAAAATTGTTTGAAAATGCTACCCATGGATCTCACAAAGGAACATTTGGCATCGAGAAGTAAAATACTGAATCCACCAGCAAATCTCCGAAGTCGTATTCAGTGGCTTTCTGTAAAATCTGGGGAAAGGTAAATGACAGAAAGTGACAAGCAGGAAGATGCAAAACCCGTGTAAACAAAAAGAGCAGGGAAAACACAACGTGTTGTGTAATGTGCGAAAAATTAGTTTACCGGGAACATGTGAAACCAGTGTGTGGGGAATGTGTGGACCAAGTGAATGAGCAACGGGAAGTAATGGACCAGGAGTGAAGTGTAATCAAGACTGAACTTTGAATATCCTCTACAGCTCTTACCCTTTGCTCTTCCCTCTATACCCAACGGGTGTTTATCACACGTGATTCTTTTGGTACAGTAAATATATGTCTAATATAAACAAATATCAACAATTGAGTGTTCCAGTGTATGTGTAAGCGTTATGAGACCATGAATATTTCAATATCCATTCTTATTATCGCAAGTTGCACATTGCTATAATTACTCCTAAACTATTAAAATTGATTTATTGCATAAATGTATCATCATTTACATGGTTTCCAATAATTAGAATTTCGGAGGATTTTTGCTTGTGGGTAATTTTTCACCCAGCGCGCGTCCTTGCGTCTCGACAGAGAGCCCGCGTCCTGCCGGATTACTTAAGCCGTTTCTTTTTCACTATAATTCTGTTATCATAGGTTTTCTTTTTCATGTAGTTTATAAGTGTGTTTAATAAAAATTGGTTTCGGCAGCCTGAAGAACCTAAATAAATTTAACGAGCACCTTGAAACAGAGCTCTGCATTCGTAATGCGGTAGGCTGGTCCCACCGTCGACTTTCCTGGGAATGGTTTTTCGTGACTTTCCATTCTCTCGCTAAGGCAAATACCGGGACATTTCCCTTTATAACCCACGGCCGCTCCCCTCTCACCCATCTCCGCACCTCATATCACCGCAGCACTCCTCCTGGCATATGAGAGGGCGTCACCGTGGCTTGTCTATCCACATCAGGATACGGAACGAAAGCAAGGAAAGAAGATCACATATGTCCAAAAGATGATTTCACTGTGAAGCAAATTCTGGGCAAATTAAAAGTGGTAATTGAAATTTCCATCCTGGAAAGACTCTCTCCTTACTTTAGCCGCTCTGCCGCATTCTCATCCTGGATGCTTGTTCACAAGGGGACGGCGAACATAGAGGCATAATGCGTTTGTATACCCGGTGGACGACGTAACCAGTACTTGGGAGAAGAAAAGTTCTGCGACGAGAAGGATCTAGAAAGCCGTTACGGAGCTGGTCATGTTAGCAGAGGCTTGCTGCGGAGAGAAGCTCCACGACAAGAAAAATGTAGATGATGTTAAGCAGATAGTCCAGATCACCAAAGGATTGCTGTTACAAAGTACTCGTACACTGAAGTACGATCGAATCATTGCTGACATGTTTGCAAGGCCTCCTTTTCAGGCAAGCGCACGAGAATCTCGCTGATAAGGCTCCAAGTCACTATAAATTGATCAAATGTAAAAACGATATTTTGAATGGAATTAGCCAATGCATATGTGCGTGTGTTTTACACTGTGACTGGAAAAACCACCCAACTATGAGTCTGATTTGTTTAGGAAGTACTGCTCAGTGTTTCAAGAATTAAGTGTGTTTCCATCAACTTAAAACTAACATGATAAGTCTGGAGCCATAGTTCGTTTCACTAAGGTAATTGCTTGTTAAAGTATCTGTCTAATTATTTTATTTTATTACATTAACTACAGGAGTCTTCCTAGCATTCAACAGTTCTGCGATTGCTTTGCGAGATTTGTTAAACCTGATCATGATAATTATCTTGCCACGTAATCTGTTCTAATAAATTTTTAACTTAGCAGTGTACACTGTTCTCAGCAGAGTAAGACATTGAATGAATGGGTCCTGTTTACAGACAAAGCCTGTAATTTACCATGAACATGTCTTTGCAATTTTACCATTTTTTTATGTGTCACCGACACAGATAGGTCTTATTGCGACGATGGTATAGGAAAGGGATAGGAATGGGAAGGAAGCGACCTTAACCTTAATTAAAGTGTAGCCCCAGCATTTTCCTAGTGTAAAAATAGGAAACCACGGAAAACCATCTTCAGGGCTGCGGACTGGGGCTCGTACCCACTATCTCCCGAATGTAAGCTCATAGCTGCCCGCCTTTAATCCCTATGTTTTGAGCATATAACAAACCAAAGAAGTGTTGAAAGGTGGCTTTGCCTCTCAGTCGATATAGGCCGTACGAAGAGATGAATGTTTCGATGATTTCATACATTTTTCACGTGTATTCAAAGAACAGTTAATCAGGGTAAAAATACACATTTGATCATTTAAATCGTTTATGTTTTTCACCAAAAATATGGTACATGATGGAAGAATGTATAACATATCGTCGCTGCCGGGACAAAACCTCCCATGTGAAATAATTTTAGCTTAGAACTTTGGCTGATAAGGTTCTGTCATCTAAGGTGCTATATCGTGTGCATATTGTCAAGGCATTCTCGCTCTTCACAACGTATGTGCTGCGGGTCAGTATATCTCCAAAACATATTATCACATAGGAGGTTTTGTCCCGGCAACGACGATATGTAAATAAACATTTTATTGCAGCCAATGGCCATTAAAATATGTTTACATGACTAATTACGTTAAACAGAATTTGGTTAGTCCCATCTGTCTTTTAGTAGCCTACACGTCACAGCATGATATAAGTCGCAAGTCTTCTCGCACAGTACACATATACATTCCTTTCTTAGGATGTGAAAAGTTTTGTTAGCACACACGCCACACACGCGGTGATGAAAACCGTGTGTTTGCCTTCATCCAGTCCGTACTGGTCATAGCCTCTGTGTGTAAAATGTTTCCCATATATCTTCGTTCTTGGTTCGCAGCTCCGTTTGTAACTGGTTGAATGCATCTGTAGATGGCAATGTTAACATATTAACACATTCCATATGGGAAGTATATTTTGTACACACTGAAAACACATCCACCGGGCGAGTCGGCCGTACGGTTAGGGGCGCGCGGCTGTGAGCTTGCATCCGGGAGATAGTGGGTACGAATCCCACTCTCGGCAGCTCTGAAGATGGTTTTCCGTGGTTTCCCATTTGCACACCAGGCAAATGCTGGGGCTGTACCTTAATTAAGGCCACGGCCGCTTCCTTCCAACTCCTAGAGCTTTCCTATCCCATCGTCGCCATAAGACCTATCTGTGTCGGTGAGACGTAAAGCCACTAGCAAAAAAAAAAAGTCTATCTGTATGTATCCCAACTTCCTTTCTTGTTTAACATTTCATATTTGTAGAATGAAATAAAATAGGAAAATATTTTTGTGTTCAAACACTCGCCCTGGTAGACCTATGCAAAATTGGAAATAATAATTAGCACTTCGCTTCGTATGTTTAAGCCCGTGAATAAATTCTCAAAGTCGTACTAGTGGTCCTAAACTATTGGTAAGAATTGTATGCATGTAATGACGTATAAGAGATGCAGGCAGACATTTAAAACAGAAGCCCTATTTCACGTACTTTCCTTCCTCCCGCCCCATGAGGAAGCAGATTGCACGCAAATTACTGTACCGTCTCCGATTCTCGTGTATGTTCAATCTGGTTGGTCATTGATAATTAACCCGTGGTTCGAGAAGGCTTTCTCTCACTCTTTGCCTTTCATTAATGATTTATTCTCGCGCCCGTGATTGGCTTCATTTCGGCTCTTTCAACCCCCGTCCCCATTTCACCTCTTCATAGCACGTGTCAATATTTCCTTTACGGCGCTGTGCTAGGGATTGCGCCAATCAATCAAGTTGTAGACCGCAGCAGGGGACCCTTAAGTTGTTTCATTCTTCGGACGAACACCGGGAGTAACAGAGGGGAAGGAAGCCTAACTGTAATGGTCTTCTTTGTGCCACCACAAAAATGGGAATGTAACAAAGAGGGAAAATGGAGTCACAAATTAAAGACCTTACCATTCAATATGTGCATCTCACTGCTGAATGTTTCAGAATTACTTGGAACAAGTACAAAGGTGAGCGTGATATTTCTCTTATTGCTTGTTCATCTTCTGCACGTTGTTGCAGTTCTTAATCACATCCGATGCTCAAGTTTTACAAGGTCGAAAACCGGTGCAATCTATTGAGGTAAATTTTCTGGGAGTTTGAAGCTTCCTTTCCAAGGTCAAATTCCAGCTTTACACACCAATATAGATTTACTTATTTATGTCAGGCTGAGTAACAGGTGGTAGAAATGGCCTCCTGAGCCCAAATTGGCGAGGCGGATACCGGATCCTTCCAAAGGCATTTGAAATTGCTCAGACACACTAACCTCGTGTTGATATGTTTACCAGAAAATTTTAGGAAACATATTTTCATAACTGTGGATCAGAGGGTGGGGGATCAAACACACCATTTCTAGAATGAATGTTTAGAGCTACATAGTCAACTAGCTCGATTACCAATAGTGATTGAATATAATATGAATATCTTGGACTGGAAGGGCGTCGTTGATTTATTGTTTTATGTTACATGGGGCTCAGTACTACAGTTGCGGTGAGGAATAATAGCCGAATGACGTAAGCACCAGATTGCCATCAACGTGACTGGTTTTTAAATTTTGGTCAATACATATGGGAGCTTTGAAATGACAATTCACATCCCGTTAGTTCGGATTTCACGTAAAACTTGGAGGTCCCGTGGGAATGATCATAGTGTCTGTTATCCTGTATAACTAAAATATTTTCCTTAATAACATGCACAGATTTGACATGCACAAACGGCCTTTACACCCTGTCCATACTGCGATAACCTTGTTTCTCACAACACATGCTGGATCATAATAACTGTATTTCAACAAGAGAGAATCCGCTCAAGTATTTCACATGATATACATGTCTCCTTCTCAGTGAAGAACTGAATTGTACAAATACATCTCTTGTCAATCTGTCGATTCCTAGAAAATCTGTCCCATTATTTCTCAGCATAACCAGGTTTTTCAAGATACATATAGTTAATTTGCTATAATTGTTGTGTTCTACTGTTGTAGTACGGATAATTAGAAAGCAACGGATAATTTCTACGACGAGGGAATATATTATGTTGCTCACACAATTGGCAAGTAAATCTCAAGACCAATGACAGCAGCTCTTTTATCTCAAAATATTTAGTTTGCATATCTCCATGATTTTTGTCAGAATTTCATAGATATAGAGGAAAATACTAGAAATTTCAAAAATGTACTATACATCTTCATTAACAACATGAGCATTGCTGAGTTGAAAGGTTGGAAGTGAATAAATATGTTGTAGGATATCCCAAATGTGTTTATATTAAGACACAATGTCCAATTCAGTATTATTAGACTAACATAAGAAAACATTCCCTTCGAATGAGATGACATTTTCGCTTTCCTGCCCGATGTGTTCCTTTTTAAGTGGTGTAATAAATTAGTATTACTCATACAGTTCAGTGACGGCCTCAGTTCCTAGAAGCGAGCTGAAAGCCAGCAGTCAATCACACCCTGCACCCTGCTGAGTTAACGAGTTCTAAGTGATCCTTGTTTGTTTTGGAGAGGCTGCCAAACCACTTTCTTCCTCACTCTCTGCAGTATTTACCCTTTCTTCGAGTAGAGTGCAGTAGCCGATTTGGCAACTCTGGCTGCAGCAGAGGTTGTAAATCCTATAAGTCGCTAATAGACACCGAGCTGCCGCTGGAAAGTAGTGGTGTGAGGCGAGGTCTTCATGATTTGTCCCCAACTATAATATAGTGCGGCTTGCTGGCAAGACAGCGGGCTTCCGATCATGAGTCATATCATTCAGATGATGATACTGATGATGATGATGATAACAGATGGAGTGGCTCAGATTGTAATGTTCTGACCCCACGAACCTACTACGCTGCCATAACAGGAAGAGAGGTGATACTCCAACGTGGCGCGTCCCAGGTGGCGGATAGTGGAGTCCTAACCGGCTTGCTTGCGGACTTGAGTGAAATAAAATACCTCTCAAAGATTAAACACATAACCACCTATGAGTGGAGGGAAGCAGACGAGGAATACACCCATGATATCCCCTGTCTGTCGTAAGAGACGACTAAAAGGAGCGACCAAGTGATCCTGAATTTTGAACAATGAGTTTACCTGTGATTAGTACCATCATTCGAGGAGCACCATAAGTCGACTTTTCTTGCGATTAGTACCACTATGTGAGGAATACCAAGGGTCTGTGGATGGATCACTATGTGTTTACAGTACCCGCCACTTTGACGGAGACTCACCCTCTGTCCAGATTCAGTTGAACACGCCAAGGGGTATTTCAGCATCTGGTCATGGATATCATCGGTCTGCATTCCGAGGAACACCTCAGGTCTGTGGTTAGTATCACTATATGAGTGACACCATGGGTCTGCTTTACCTGTGATGAATACCCACTATGTGAGGAACACCATGGGATAGTACGGGTCCCCGTAATTGGTACCACTATGTGAGGAACACTATGGGTCTGTGTTGCCTATGGGCCGCGCTATTTCGTGAGAAACACCACAAGTCTGCGTTACCTATGAGTAGTAGACAATATGAGGAACACCGTGAGTCTACGTTACTAGCTACGCTATATGAGAAATACCTTACTAGTGATAAATACAATTATTAGGGGCCGTTGACCTGGATTTTGAACCCCTGGGAAGTTAGGACTGAATTTATGGAAAATAGTAATTAATGATAGAATTGAATGAAATTCGGTTTATGGCCTCCTGATGGTTAAATAAGACCATATACCAATTTTCAGGAAAATAGCAATAGAACTTTCTGAGAAACTAACACTTACATTTTAAAAAAATTAAAAATCGATACGCATAAAAAATGCTCCAGCTGAAGAGTTACTTCAAATATCACATTGAAAACTGGTGTACAGGCACTTCAAGGTATGGAAAGAAATTTAACAGAGAGAAAGTCTGCATGTGTAATTCATGAATGTGAGAATGTTGTATGTGTTTATGTTTTTCTCAAATTATGCTAAAAAATACCCATTTGAAGGCTACTACCTTCTAAAGTATCAACATTATAAAACATTCCTTGTGTTAATATCAAGACAATACAGGTGTTAACAACCCATGAAATTCTCATGGAATTTGAAACCAAATTGGTTCAGCTGGAACATTTTAAATAACTGAAAATGTATATATATGAAAAAACACATTTTGTAAGTAAAAGCTAGTGGATGGGGACTCAACCGGACATTTAAATATCACGATAGTACTTTAAAACTGGCGGAACCCGAAAAATACCACCGCCAAATGATCCGCAGGAGTCCGGCGTACAATAATATGCACAAATTGAAAAATCGACAATTTTTACTTTTTTTTACCAAAAACTCAGTCCCAGCCTCCCTTAAACAACAAGAATCATCAATTCAGAATTGTACTTTGGAAGCAGCTCCTTGGTCTGTACATAATGTTTAAGTTAGTTTCTGGGAAGGTGGGGCATTGCGGGTCGGATCCAGTGATTGTTTTAAGTTCATAAGCATTGTTCATCGCCGTCTTCGTGAATTCTAGTCAGTGGATTGGTTTTGGAATTACTTTTTAACTTTCAGTATTGTGAGTCGGATCCGCTGATTATTTTTAATTCATATTCATTCATTCATTCAACATCAAGTTTTGAAGTCTGGTCAGTGGATGAATTTTGGAATTTAAAATTGGCATTACAATTGACTTGATGGTGATGATGATAACCTGCCCTAGTTGTCCACCTATTGGACACTACAATATAGTAATAACTTTAAGTACCGAAGGTCACCTGATCTGAAATGCAACTAAGTGATAATTGTTTTACAATGCCGTGAAGTAAGGAAAGAATGATGGCCTGATGGCCCTTTAGTCGAATTAATATTTTTAATAATATAGTCCGGCCCTTTAGCTGAATGGTTAGCGTAGTCTAGTGTAGTGTTCACTATTACGAAAGAACAATCTGGACAACGTTTTTGCCAGTTTCAGAAGTGAAATTTAGTGTTACGTGATTTATTATTGTAAATAGTTTTAAATATCAATGAACAAAAATATTCTTCGGCTCAGAGGGACGCGTGTTCGATTCTCGGCTGGCCTGAGGACATTAACTGTGTACGGTTAATTCCCCTAGTTCGGAGACTGAGTATTTGTGTTTGTCTTAATACATTTCACACACACACACACACACAAACACACCGCACTAGTACAAAGCCACGCAGTATTGAATACGTCCATCTGTGGAGGAAAGGGCATCCGTCCGTAACACTTGCCCTATAGATTGGAAAAAGACAAGGAGGAAGAAGAATATTATTATTGTTACGTTCCAGACCCATGGTGCCTCCTTTCGGTACTTTCCGGAAGGGGCTGGTGACGCAGACGACCTTCCCGTGTATTGTTCTCGGCGGCCGGCTTACCTGTGAGTTCGTTGGAGATTCAACGGGAATGATCTGCCCCTAGTGACATCGCGAAATTGCTTTGCCACATCACGCGAATTATGAAAAGGGTGGCCAGCCGCGGACAGTCAGAGTTGGACTCCGTGTGGGATTCAGTGTGAGATTGAGCGACAGTTGATCTCCGAGGTGCAGCAGGTGTGACACTCAGTGAACTGGGGTTCGGTGGCTGGGCTGACGGCGACAGAGGTTTTGGCTGTCACTAGTGTCCCACCCATGTCTGAACGAGGAGCTGTTGTTGTGGTGTTGGAGAGACCAGTGCGTAGGTAAAGACGACAGAACGAAGGATTGTGCTGTGTAATTCTGTTTACTGAGGATCGCCGTGAGCCAGCGAGGAAGCGCGCTATCGTGAGTGCGAGGACCTGGGTTAATGTTCACTGTTGTGAGTATCGTCCTTCTGTTGAATCCTGTGGAGCTGTTTGGTTGCTCACTGCATGTGACTGTGTAAAGTATAAATGGAGTCGAACCAACGAACAGTCATCGTGTGTTGTGTAGCCAGGGGCAGTGTGTTCAAATCCAGCTATCTACGCACAGTTGCTGTAGGAGGTGACTGGACATTGGGAAAGTGAAAGTAAGGATTAGTATCCCAGATAAAGGAACGGGCCATGAGTTAGAGAGATTTGTAACAAATCCTGGGTTTCTTATGATGTGTCTTATCATACTATTCTTCTGATCAAATTTCACCAAATCGTTCTGCTCTTACCAATTCGATTCAGTATCTCTTCATTCGTGTTTCGATTTACTCATCCCACCTTCGGCATCCTTCTGTAACACCTCATTTCAATGGCCTCTATGCTGTTTCTGAGGTAGGTGTCGTCCATGTTTCACTTACATACAATGCCACTCTCCAGACAAAAGTCTTCAAAAACATCTTTCTAACTCCTAAATCGATATTAAAAGTGAGCACTTCTTAAGAAAGACCTTCCTTTCTTGTGTTATTCTGCATTTTATTTTATGTCCTCCTTACTTCTGCTATAATTAGTTATTGTACTACCCAAATACCAATATCCATCTACTTCCTTTAGGACTTCATTTCCTAGTCTACTATTTCCTGCATCACCTGACTTCCTACGACTGTACTCCATCATATTTGTTTCGGGTTTGTTTATTTTCATCATGTACTCCTTGACTGTGTCCAAACCATTCAGAAATTTCTCCAGGTCTTCTGCCGACTAAGAAAACATAACAATATCATCGGAAAATCTCAGAGTTTTTATTTCCTCTCCTTAGATTGTGATTCCTTTTCCAAATTTCTCTTTGATTTCTTTTACTTCTTGTTCTATATAAACAGTGAAATGGCGATGGAACAAAAAACAGCCTTGCCTCACACTTTGCTGGATTGAAGATTCTTTTCTTGGGCCCTCTGTTCGTATCACTGCAGTCTGATTATTCTACAGATTGTAGATAATTCTTCTTTCTTGGTATCTGGTCCCGATCACCTTCAGAATCTTAAACAGCTTGGTCCAATCAACATAACTGAAGGCCTTTTCTAGACCTCCTTAATTCGATCCTCTAGAATCAGTCGTAAAGTCAGGATTGCTTAATGTGTGTATACATTTCTTCGGAAACCAAGCTTATCTTCTCCAAACTCATCTTCAATATGCCTTTGCATTCTCCTATAAATAATATGTGTTAACATTTTTCAAGCGTACCAGAGAACATACTAAACTAATCCTGTAGTAGGTTTGACACTTGTCAGCACCTGCTTTCTTGGGAATAAATATAACATTCTGTACAAAATCGAATGGCACTTCTCCAATATCATACATCTTATACAATAAATAGAATAACCTCGTCATGTTGATTTCTTCTAAGGCAATCAATAATTTTGAGAGTATGTCATTAAGTTCCAGGTGCCTTGCTTCTCTTTAGGTCTCTCAGTTCTCTGTAGATTTTTGACCTCAAAATTGGGTCACCCATTTCATCAGCATCTACAGCCTCTTCTTGTTCAAGAAACCTATCTTCAAATTCCTTCTCGTGATACAGTTGTTGGATATGTTCCTGCTATCTTTCTGTCTTGTCTTTTTCCCTAGAAGTGGTCTTCCATCTGAGCTCTTAATATTGGTACACTTAATATCTCTTTCTTCGAAGATTACCTTGATTTTCCTGTATGCAGCATCTATCTTTCCTAGAACCATACAACCTTCAACAACCTTGCACTTCTCTTTCAGCCAATCTTCCTTAGCTCTCTTGCACTTTCTATTTAATTCATTCTTTAATCACCTTTTTCTGACCTCCTCATTATTTTAGTATCCTTGCATTTTCGTCTTTTGTCAATCAGGTCTAATATCTCCCGAGTTATCCATTGATTCATACTTGATCTTGCATTATTTCCTAACCTTTCTTCAATAGCCCTACTGATCTCATTCCACACGACTGTCCTCTCTTCATCTATTGTATTTCTTTCAGCCTTTTCATTTAGTCTTTGTGCAGCATATTCTTTGAATCAATCCCTCACACTCTTTTCATTCAACGTATGTAGATTCCATCTTCTTGTATTCCTTCCTTTCTTAAATTTTCTCAACTTCACATGCCCTTTCATGACCACCAAGTTGTGGTCAGAGTCCACGTCTGCTCTCGGGAATTTCATGTAATCTAACACCTGATTTCTGAATCTAATCCTAATTATAATTAAATCTATTTGATACCTTCAAGTTTCTCCTGGACTCGTCGACGTATACAGCCGTCGTTTGTAGTGTCTGAATCCAGTATTAGCAAGGACTAAATTGTGATAGGTGCAGAATTCAACCAGTACGAATTCTCCTATTATATTACATTCAGATTCTCGTCTCCTTTTACTTATTGTATTAAATCTTCTATCTCTTCATGCTCTCTTTCGATTTCATCATCATTCGCTGAAATAGTAGGTATATAGACCTACACTATTGTGGTGGTCATTGACTTGGTGTCTATCATAATACAATAATCCGTTCATTATGTTGACCGTAGTAGCTCACCCGCTGTCTTACTTTTGTATTCATAATGAGACCAACACCTGGATTTCCCCCGTTTGTATTGTGTTGATAATTCTGTTGTCACCTTACCAAAAATCTTGCTCACCGAGCTCGATAGCTGCAGTCGCTTAAGTGCGGCCAGTATCCAGTATTCGGGAGATAGTAGGTTCGAACCCCACTGTCTGCAGCCGTGGTTTCCCATTTTCACACCAGGCAAATGCTGGGGCTGTATCTTAATTAAGGCCACGGCCGCTTCATTCCCACTCCTAGCCCTTTCCTGTCCCATCGTCGCCATAAGACGTATCTGTGTCGGTGCGACATAAAACAATTAGCAAAAAAAATCTTGCTCGTCTTGCCAACGTACTTCACTTACATCAACTACATTTAACTTCAACCTATCAATTCCCCTTTTCAGATTTTTCAACACTTCACGCTCCGACTCGCAGAATGTCAGTATCCACCTTTCTGATGATTGCCCACTCTTGTATAGTCCCTACCCGGTGATGCAAATGGGAACTGTTTTACCTCCAGAATAGTTTATCCCGTTGGAAGCCATCATAAGTACATTATCCATCCATAAAGAGAAACCTTCACGTAGTAGGTAGTTAGTTACGCCTGTAGTTTGCCGTTGCTTTCACCCATGTAGCAGCATCAACACAGCTAACCCATGTTAGATATTATTACAAGACCGTATCAGTCAGTCGTGGAGACTGGCGGCCTTGCAACTTATACCACCTGCTACCACCTTTCGATGAACCATACATTAGTCTGATCTCTCGACGGATACGCATCCGATATGGTTGCACCTACGGCTCGGCTGTCTACTTCATTGGGACCCATAAGTCTCCCCACTGCGGCGAAATCACGTGGTTCACAGGGGATGTGCGTAAATGTTACGGCAGAAAATTCAATAGTTGTGGGAGACGCGTTGGGCTTCATCATCACCATCACATGGACAGGGATTTGCACAGATGAGGATCCGGTAGCGGGGAACTAGCTTCAGGACGCTGGGCGTCCTTGACTTGGAGACACTGCCGATAATATTTTTATGATGATTTTGGACTCCGCTTAATACACTTGAATGGGTTTTCGATCATTTTGATGCATTTTAAATCCATAATTCGTGACATTTTTGTGAAAGGAATATATTTTTCGCACTTCTTCGCACCGCAAGTTTTCATTTCGCCGTATTGGTTTAGAACTCACTGAGACGTATCGAATGACACCTCACACGACGTGTCACCATACAGTAGTCCAGAGCTACCCTGACTAATAACCGAGCAGCACTGCGATTTTCTTACCTTAAATTGAGACCACCCACCGTGGGTGTGGGCTGTAGAATGACATCCACGGTATCCCTTGCCTGTCGTAAGAGGTTACTGAAAGGGTGACGAGGAGGTTTCGACTTGCGGACGGGGGCTGGCTTCAGTGGTTCCTCTAGCTGGGTCTGACATTGCTTCAAGTTACTTGTGTCAGGCTCCTGGCTTTTATCATTCCTATCCGATCTCCCTTGGTCAAGTATTGTTTTTTCCGACCCCAACAGTATTATATTTTGGAGGCCTAGTGAATTTTTCGTTGTTACAGCGTTTGTGACATTTTTGCCGATACCTTCATTTTTCGAAGTGTCTGACCTCTTAAATTGTCTTTGCAATTTAATTTCGTGTGGCTATTTCTAGCCGAGTGCAGCCCTTGTATGGCAGACCCTCCGATGAGGGTGAGCGGCATCTGCCATTTGTAGGTAACTGCGTGTTATTGTGATGGAGGAGAGCGTTATGTGTGGTGTGTGAGTTGCAGGGATGTTAGGGACAGCACAAACACCCAGCCTCACGGCCAATGGAGCTAACCAATGAAGGTTAAAATCTCCGACCCGACCGAGAATTGAACCCGGGACCCTCTGAACCGAAGGCCAGCACGCTGACCATTTAGCTAACGAGTCGGACATTTTTCTTGTGATTAGTGTTAATAGAGGATGGTTGCCCAGTTGCACTTGCTCTTAAAATAACAATCATCGGGAGATAGTGGGTTCGAGCCCTACTGTCGGCAGCCCTGAAGATGGTTTTCCGTGGTTTCCCATTTTCACACCAGGCAAATACCGGGGTTGTACCTTAATTAAGGTCACGGCCGCTTCCTTCCAATTCCTAGGCCTTTCCTCTCCCATCGTCGCCACAAGACCTATCTGTGTCGGTGCGACGTAAAGCAAAAAAAAGAAACAATCTCCACCACAGTCATCATATCTCTGTCGAGATCAATAATCCTTTCTCTTTGCATTGAGATACTGAAGAATGTCGCCAGAGGTTTGTCTAAAAATTATTTCGATTATTAAACTGTTATGTTTTATTACATTGGTGCAAGTTTGGATCTGAAACTACAGACGATAATAGATTTATCTTCAACCGCAAGGATGTTGGTTCTGTTTCATGGAAAATGTATAGACGAGGCCCCCGATTCTGGAGAGGCACATGCTTATAAGTTTCACTCAGTCTACACCTGAAATAAGTATCTGGGAATTGCTGTCGGGAGGGCGGGAGAACCTGTCGGAGATAGAGCGAACCACTCTACCCTATTAAGTGCCACGTTACGAATAGCGAAAGTCTTCACCTTCCGCTCTTCCAAGGGGCTTCAGGACCTTTGTGGAAATGACTTCGCTTTATTTTTTAAATTATATCCGAGAAAACACTACTTGTAATGACATATAATACAATAACACTGTACCACATTTGCCATGCATGAAAGAAAAAAAAACAACAAATAAGAAATGATTTACATAGAATTTCGACATTGTTTTGAAAATGTACGTATATGAACAAAATAAATTTGTCACAAATACATATACCGATACGAACACCTCCATTACACAGAACATCCGACAGAATTCCTAACTGCGTGCTTAGTCCACCATATGGTACAACCAAAGTAGGCCTACTACGTGTACTGTTTTCTCCCTGATCTACTAAGCATTTCATCACTCGATCGCTGCAGGCAGCTTGTCTTTCTCTCCGACTAAAACCCTTACACGTGATCTTTAACACTGGAGAATATCCAAGGCCAGTACATGTTATTCTCAAAGTACAAATGTGCCAACGTTGCGGGGAATTCACGGTAATCTCAGGAAGCAAGAGCAGAAATTAATTCTGCCTAGAAGAGAATGTAGCGGCGGTACAAAATCTTGACGGGAAATTGCATGGATAAAGAGGAAGTAATCTCCTTGCAGCATTGTTCTCGACTTGGTACAGACTAATCTAACCGGCTTTGTTAGGATCAGTGTCATGACACAACAGCCTGTAGCACAGCCTCTTTTGCTAGTTACACTTAACCTGAGGAGGACGGTCTAAGTCTAGTGTACCTTAACCGTACACAAATCATGTTCTGAAATATCTACAGACAATGCACTACGTTCTATATCTAAAGATTGTTTCTAGCTTCCACAGAGTGATGTAATGAAAAAGTTCAATAAGAACTAAAGCTTTCGCTCATATCAGTCATTGAGGGTAACTGTTTGCCAACTGGTGTTGAAGTGTCACGCTGTTAGTGTAACGGTCCCTCAGTCGACTTTCATGACCGAAGAAGCTCCATTTCGTATCAGGAAACGCCTCTGTTGACCTTCAACACTCAGCTCAGAATTAAAATTCAAATACGAGCCGGAGATCGAAACTGGTGTTTCCAGGTTAGAGTAAGGCATGCTCAATAACACCTAACATTAATGATATCACGAGATAGAAAATGATACGTGTTATAGGCTACGCCGTTGAAAATTAATTCTTCAGAGTTAATAATAGCAATAATAATAATAATAATAATAATAATAATAATAATAATAATAATAATAATATATAATTATTATTATTATAATTATTATTATTATTTATTATTTATTATTATTATATAATATTATTAATATATAATTATTATTATTATTATAATTATTATTATTTATTATTATTATTATTATTATTATTATTATTATTATTATTATTATTATTATTATTATTATTATTATTATTATTATTATTATTATCGCACCAGTCACTGAGGACAACAGGAGTAGTTAGGAGAGAGTACACCAGTTTTGGATCAGATGGAAGAACAGATGGAAGCAATACCAGTCAAGAACATCAAGATGGGTGATTATGTTGTTCAATTGCGTTTGGAAGCAAGGTACAGGTCAATAAAAGTAGAAGATATCTGGTTCACAAAATGACAACAAAAACGCAATAAGATTTGTAATGTCCACATTCTAAAAACACAAACCAAGTAAACAGATGACTTGGTGGTCAGGTGTTAATTGGAATGAAGGAAAACAGATTGATCATGTGGCAATCTCCAGAAGTGCGATGATGGAAATTGTGGGCGTTAAAGTACAGAGAGCTGTCAAGTTTGACTCTGACCATCATTTCCTATTCAAGATAAAGTTGAACTTCATCCCTTTCAGGAAGGCTCTGTAAACCAGAAAGAGCTTTCGTGGTATGGCGTGACAAAACTCAACATTGACCAAGAAGTTTTGGAACTGTACCACCTGCACGTGACATCTCAAACCAAGAATTGACCCTAAATCTCATCCAAATTTCAACAGACAGCAAATGTTTCAATCCAGGTAGATTACAAACGAAAATAAAGATGGTGGAATGAAACCCGTGACGATGCACTGGCACGTATAACGAAGTCTGGTAAAAGTGAAACTCTACTAAAATACAAGATGATTTTGATTTACTTCCCAAGATTAGAAATGATAAAGTTCGAGTGTTCCCGACATGCAAGACTATAACATGAAAACCAGATGGAAGAGTTTGATAAGAATTTACTAGGGAAGACATCAGGATATTTCATCAGACTCTCAAGTCCCCACTTGGTGCCTTAGAGACTTTCGAACATCAAACAAACCTGCGAAATTTGGGCTCAGTACTTTAACACGTTACTCCGACTGTGAGAAACGAAGGCAAATACTACCAATGTCCCACAGGCTCTGAGGTACATCTGCCACTCATTATTCTTGTAAGATGGGAAATTAAGCATATCATAGAAAATCTAAAGAATAATAAGACTACTAATTCATGAGGAACTGGCTGAAGCTTGTGAATGATAATACTCTGGATGTACTAGCAGAGCTTTTGCAGAATATCTGTAGAACTGGCAGGATACCTTGCGAGCGGCAGTCAGCACTAATTCCTTGTATTCACAAGATGGACACAAGAAGGACGTCAACAATTATAGAGGCATGTTCCTGTTTCCTGTTCCATACATGATCCTTTACAAAACACTCCAAAATAGAATTTAAGATCACCTCTTTAAACAGACCGGCGGGTACCAGACTGGTTTCAGAACAGATTTTCAACATGAACATCGTATGATCAATCAGAATTTACAATTACTTAATCAGTTTTCGTCTATTTTATGAGAGCATACGTTTCAGTTGACATATGGTCGTGATTGACTGTTCTAGAAGAGTTTTGGGTGGATGATATGACCAGAAGCATGATAAAACAGTCACTTACCAACACTGTGTCGGAGGTAAAATACAGTACATGTAGGAGGTGTCTGAACCCTTTGAGATGTTAGAGAAGCTGACGCAATCTCTCCACTCGTTTACAACCGTGTCTTTGAAAAGATAATTCGGTAATGAGAAAAGAAGAAGAGAACGAAGGTTGGTTCAGTTTAGGTTCCAAACTCAAAGAGGTGTGCGTTGACTGTCTGGTGTTTGCGAATGACTTGGATAGTTTTTCAAACAACAAATAAGCAATAAAGAAGAGCAACCGACTAAAAGAAACTATAGGTCTCCTTTGAGAAGACGAAAAACATGAACAACAACAATTATGGACTACAATGGGTGATCACTAGTTTTAGGAAGTTTATGATCTAAAGAAGTACAAAGTATGAAAGCAAATATGCCCTAAAATCTAGCTAAATATGACCTAAAATGGTAAACATATGACGTAACGTACGATAAAATATGAATTTTTGGGATAGGTAGGAGTATTAAAGTATTACTAACAGTATACGTCTTAAGTGCACCAGACACATCTAATCATACAAACCGTATGTTAAAATTTTCAACATTCGTTACGTAATTCGCGCCATCACATGGTGAGGTCAATGATCGCTAATATTTTGCTACAGGAAGAGTCGCAAGTCCACGAAGAAATCCCATGCATTTCCTCAGATGGATCTACTAGAAGAGTTGATATTATTACATTTTCTAACATCTCTATTGCACCCGTCCACCTCCCGAGTCCCAGACTAGCATTTATCTCAGGGGTGTCGGTTCATTATTTAAGTCATCAAATATAAATATAGCGACATCAATGAACACGGGAATGAACGGAGCAATTTAAAATTAAAAATGGGGAAGGCTCGATTGTAAACTTGAATTTAAGGACTCCATGATAGGACTAGGAAGTGACTGTTAACTTTAAAAAGGGTACCATCTAACTACAATAAAAAGATTATGAGAATGGTTTCCTTTGAAATAATTTGCCAGAAGGAGCAGTTTATTACGCCATCCGGCGTACGAAACTTTGATACATTTGGCAACGATATTTAAATTCCCACACATGTTACATAAATAAATCACTTGCTATACCGCAAGTGGTATCAATATGTTGCTGGGTTGCTTCTGAAAGAAATTACAAGTGGAGTATAACTTACGGATCGATTCCATTTGAATCGAACCGTTGTTCAAGGATATAGCTTCCTTCTATCGGGAGCCCGAGCATAACCCATGTTACGGTCGGCTTCCCGATTTAACTAAGATGATGTACCCCGGCTATATACATTTTTCCGAGACCGGTACTCGGACTGGGTAATGTTTCTCGTGAATTACGAAAAATGGATTACACGGACAGTTCCTATCTTACGACGTCCAGCTGATGCCATACCACTGAGTTAGCATTTATATTTTATTTACACATGATCTGAGATGTTACAAAGTAGCCTCAGTAGACTACTGCCACAGATGAGATAACGAGAAGCGGTGGGAAATACCGTGCCGATGACCCCCCTCGCATCGCGGGCGAAGTAAACAAACACACCAAGTATTACTGTAACTCGTCCCGTGCGGAAACCGTGTGATAACGAGGTAACAAAATGACTATAATATTTATCACTCTTATTATTCAACATACGAATAGAGGGATGTTGTCACCAATTAATTAATTCACTATCGTCAGAATATTCATCTATCCATGAAATTATCATCCTTGAAATTATTATTATTATTATTATTATTATTATTATTATTATTATTATTATTATTATTACTCAACGGTTCCTGGCACTGCCACGTTTGATTAATATCGTCATTATTATGCGGGACGCAAACACAAATGGTTATTACTGTTATTATTATTAATATATCCCTCTTGTGGTTATTATTATTAGTAAAGAATAGGTGACTCCAGATATTATTATTATTATTCACGTCACTCAAGAGGTTATTATTATTAATGAACCGGTCACTTCCGCCAAAATATATTAAGATATCGGTCGCAATTATAATTATTTCACTGATCAACCAACGGCATCATTACTGTTATTATTATGACAATTATTATTAATCTGAGAGCGATGATTTAACATCGTCCTTACATTATTATTATTATATCGGTTGCATATTCTCATTTAGATTCCCGTTTAACATCTTTATCAACGCTCAATTAATTAAGGCGGTCCAATCCTTTATCTGCAATATTTATTATTATTATTATTATTATCACGACATCATGATTGTCATCGCTCGTCATTACAATGATTACACTATACGATCATTTATGTGGACTCTGAACTCTCATTATCCTTAGATCCGTAGTATCTCGACGAATAGCTGTGCAGTCTATTTATTTCGTACATGCTGTCACGGGTCCGAATTCTACCCGCTACGTAACTCAGTATTTCTCTGTGACACTGCCCGTACATTTTACACTCATTTCAATATCCTAAGTGTCTCTCGTACGGAATTTATTTTCCTTTCTATCTCAATATTCCTTGATTCATTTATTTCTCACAGAATTATCAACTGACTTATTTATTCCACTTCTGACATCGTACGACCTTTTATTATCTGACTGCAGATTCTTTAACATTTTCTATCTCATTTTGATCTACGCCTTAGTTCATTCTCCACAAATAATCGTAACATCTTGAAATTATATTTACCAAAATTTGACAATCATGGTTTCGTAATATTAGTCCTACGTGTTCCGGCTAATGAATTGCAACTTTAAGACACGACATTTATACGTAAAAAAATATTGGACCGTAATTTAAACCAGACGTTCATTAACATGTACGGATTATTAGCACCGATCTTAAATTTCAATACTATTAATTGATCAAATTAAATTACCACACTCTTTAATTCCGAATTAAAAACGACCTCCCGTCATTAAATGGTTCCTGATAAACTCAACACCTGATCACTTAAATTTTATTATTACGCACGGCTCACTAAATTTCCGATAACACATGAATTATTATTATATCCAAATTAAAAAAAGTAAATTCTTCTTTAAAAAAGTAGTTTTATTATATTTATTATTATTAATTTTTAAAAAAATTAATTTTCGCCTGTTACACGGTAGTCCACTCTTAATATGTTTAACGCATAACCCCCTTTTACAATTTCGATTTATTCTGGCATTAATCAATCCAGATATGATTCACTTGGAAATTTTATTATTATTATCGCTTCTCCCAAATTTTAACAACTTCACTTTGAAAATATGAACATACTAATCATCAACAAACACAACTGGTATGACGAGGCTGGACTTTCCTTCAATGTCATTACATCGCTCGTTAAAATGACAAACAGAAAAGGACATATCGGGTCTATTTAACTATAATAACCAAAATCAAATGTAAAGAAAATTATTCTTGACTACAAAGAAAATATGAATGCATGCATGACTTAACGTACTACCCTATATCTACAAAATTTACATCTACAACAAACTGAATACATAAAAAGACCCGATTATTTACATTGTTATTATTTACTACTGTCCGTGCTACAAATTTAGGATGGGGTCGTTAAGCGACTCATCTTGTTACAGAAGGTAACCAAGTCTAATCAAATTATTCCCATTTTTCCCATCACGATAACATTTCCCAAATATTATTTACATTATGTACTCATCTTAGTTTCTCGGTATTCCATTACAGCTTTGCAGATGAGAGGCTCCTTTCGGCCCCTCTCTGCATTTTACTCCTCCATTCTTGATGGCGTAGTTCCACAAAAGATTTCCTGGCACATTACCATTTTACACTAATACCTTAATTATCACAAAACTTCACCATTGACAACGTTAACACTGAACACTTTAACTTTTATACAACAAATTAATATCCTAGACACAAAATTTTAATATTTTACACTATTTTAATCTTCGTCCAATTACCGCACAATGGACCTGGACACGTACGACGAGGTGTCAAATTTTACGCCCGTCGCGATTTATGTCGTCCGACGCGATACGCCCGTTTCATACGACCTTCTTGAAGTGTTCATGATAGCGGTTCGATATTGCAAAGTACAGGCTATTATTCCCTTAAAGTACTGTTCGTCACACAGTGAGTTATTTACGTACTTATTGCGGTGCAATTTATATTACTCTCTTACAGTGCAATTAATTTATTTCACTGATATTTATAACTGACAAACACTGTCCTACGTTAACTATTTCCAGTTCATGTTGCTTGAGCGCGATCACACTTTCTAAACACTGGCGGATGCTCGCGCCATTACATGTTGAGTTACTGTACGCCCGTAGAATTCTAAGTTAGCTGCGACCGACGGTTCAGCTCCAGAGATTCACTTCAAGTGTGGTGGCGAGTATCCCTCGCGCTCGTATATATGGATGAAGCTTTCCCTCGCGGATTCATTGACGTCATACCCCTGAGGGAGGGGGTGGATTTTTATTATCGGCCCTTGCACTCCGAATTGGACGTTAAAATTTATATCAAATTAATCCACTCCGCTAGCATATTTGCTGGGTTAAATATGAACTCCTGGCGATCACAGATTTAGGAGATACGGGTGGATTTAGTTCCTCACATTTCGCGCCTTTGGAAGCGTCCCTTACAACGTGGTCTTCGTCCAGCCAATGACATTCAAGCTGTCTGGTTTCCAAGAAATCCAGCCTTCAATTTATTTAATTTGCCAATAATTATTGATTATTTTTCCATGCGCGACATCTAATAAATTCATTACATCGATCCGTGTACTCACAATAATTTATTAATGATTATTTTTGAAGTTACGAGAATATCTCATCCATCATTCCTTAAGATGGTATCCCTGGGTCTTCCATCAACTTTTATCGATTGGCCGGCAAGCGGTCACGTGATTTAAATCTCCACCTGCCCGAACCTAGGCTAGCGAATGTCCTCGCAACCGCTGTAGTTTTCCATGACGTCACGGGAATCTCCGTCCTGCCAAAAATATCCCAGCGCATTACTCACGTTGCGAGCTTCCTTTGTGTCACCTATCCCCTTCTCTTTCTGACCAAGACTTATTTGTGGACTTGTATTTTTCCCTGTTCGCCAACTAATGAGATCCCCTGCTGTGAAGTAGCTAAATGTTGTTGTGTCGAGCTAATCCGTCCGGCTCCAGTCTGTCGTCCTTCCTCGCTCATATTTCGACATTACACAGATGAAATATTTTCAACTATACTTCTGTATTTCAATAAATGTACCATATATTATTTTATCAATCAATCATGATTGACTTTGGGCCTAAGTCACTCGGGTTCACTATGCATTACATAATAATTGACCCCTCCGTCTGATTCGAGGTTGGTCTTCAACAAGCTGAGGGGATGGATAAAGAAAAGAAAGCTATCTATGGACCTACCGCTCTTCAAAGACAGGTATAACTGAACTGTGTTTATGTAATAGGTCCATTTATAGGAGCATGGAAAGAAAATATTATAAGAGATACTACAAATTTAACATTCTAAATCCAGCATAATCATATACAAAATCACACACAACTTAGTTATTTCGATTGCTTAATACTGCGGCTTACACTACTATAGAATGAGCTTACTACTAGCTTAACAAGTGATAATAAAATAATGTTAAAGTATAATTTTCCAATAAAAACAACTACAACCACAAAAGTACAAAAAGCAATTCCATGGAAGCAAAATATTACAAGATATACTACTAGTTTAACACTCTAAATTCAGCATCATCATATACATGTTAATAATAATGTTATTGGCTTTACGTCACAGTAAAGACTTTTACGGTTTTCGTAGACGTCAAGGTGCCGAAATTTAGTCTCGCAGGAGTTTCTTTTACGTGCGAGTAAATTTTCCGAAACGAGGCTGACTTACTTGAGCACCTTCTAATACTACCGGACTGCGCCGGGATCGAACCTGCCAACTTGGGGTCAGAAAGCCAGCGCCTCAACCTTCTGAGCCACTCAGCCCAGTATATCTACAAATTCACACACAACTTAAGTATTTTCAGTGCTTAATACCACGACACGATACGATCGGTTGAGCTTACTACCAGATTAACAACACAAATGATAATAAAGTAAAGTTATATTTTTAAACAGGAAAGTTTAAATGTAACTAGCTGGTATATATATCACGTGTATATCAAAACGATTGTTTTGAAGTGGGAATAAAGGAAGATCCTTGTCACAATTGCTCAAAGATATATTATTTTACAGTTCTTGATGGATTACTATTTTTGCATCTGTCTCTTGGCACAGACCAGAGAGCAAATTGCAGTTCCTCTCGAATTCTCGGCCCAATTTACGTTGGTGACCGTATGGAAGCTGCTGAGATGAGGTATAGTGAGTAATTACATTCGGAGAAAGACTAGAGCCTCTAAATGCACTACTCATTGGGTGAGCAGTGCTAAAATACCACTTTGCGTTTAGTGACATAGGCAATGGCAAACTATCTCACGCCTCATCCTGGATAGCACACCTCAATTCTGGTCTGCTACCAATTTTTGAGGTTTCACCATAACAGCCGAAACATTTGCAGACAGACATAGAAATGGTTCGAAATTTCGTAAAAATTGGTTCAAATTTCAAAACTGAAATTGTCCAATTTAACAAAGAGTTTACCTCCCCAAATCACATCTCCAACCACTCCTTTCAATCCTCGTCTCCATCAACCTCCTCCAGCTCAAACGCAAGTCACACTACCCCATCGCAGCCGAACCAGCTAATTTTTTTTGCAAGGGGCTTAACGTCGCACCGACACAGATAGGTCTTATGGCGACGATGGGATAGGAAAGGCCTAGGACTTGGAAGAAAGCGGCCGTGGCCTTAATTAAGGTACAGCCCCAGCATTTGCCTGGTGTGAACATGGGAAACCACGGAAAACCATCTTCAGGGCTGCCGATAGTGGGATTCGAACCTACTATCTCCCGGATGCAAGCTCACAGCCGCGCGCCTCTACGCGCCAGCCAACTCGCCCGGTGAGCCAGCTAATTATGAATTCCCCAACACCTACATCAAGAATAACACAATATTCCCAGTTCCCCCTATGAGTAAATTCCTAATTCTCTCCCTCTCCCCCCCCCCCTTACAATCCCAGGATCGGTGACACTAACTCGGTGCACGGTAGAAGGAAATCCCCAAACCTATTATAATAAACACCCACAGACCCTGAATTTTAGCCAAGAGAAGAAAATAAAGAAGTGCCTATGCCCCGAATAAAACCAACGACCAGCACCTACCTCCTCCTCCTCCTCCCCCCCCTCCCGAACAACTACCCGCTGTAACCACAGAAGTACAAACGGCAACTTCCACACACAATAAACTCTACACACAGTTCACGGAAGACCAAAGCACACAAATCACACCACGCAAGATTAAAAAAAGAAATGGATCAAATAATCAACTCCCAAGTCACCCACCTCACCAAACCCACATCTCCCATAAACTCACGTAAACCTCAGGAGTGCACAATCACTCATAACCCGTACCACTTGGCGCCAAGTACCCCACACTGCCAGTCACCCTACCCTGGTCTCTATGTGCTTTAACTGGCTCAAATTGAACCACTCCGCTGCTGAGTACATAGGCGCCACCACAATGCCTCTAAGGTACCACGGGAGCACGCGCAGGACACCGCTTCGTTCTCTGGCCGCCTTTACTTCAAAAACACCAATTAAATCACAATACTCATGCAAACAGATGGACACACACCTTCACCCCACAACCTCAGAACACACACGCAGACACACACACCTCCTAAGCCTTCAAGCCAACACCCCTTTAGGCATCGCGACCCACAGACTCAATTAACTATCTCAATCCACAACGAAAACACCCGATCAGAACTATCTTTCCAGTTCCTGCTGTTAAATTCACTAACGAAACACTGGAATTAACGGACTCCCCACAAAGTATCTAAAACAGTATTACAATATCGTCATAAATATAGAAATTTCTGCAAACGAATTGAGCCAATCAAACTACCCCTCACTTCAATCCCCACCTCCAAACCCCGCACCTCCACCATTACCCGTTTCCATAGGACAGAGGACCATATAAGGTCGTCTGTGCCACATGTGACTGTGCCTGCCCGATTGAGGAACGCTCCTCAACAGAGTTGTGTTTCCACTAGTATAGTGAGTAATTAACACCCGTCCTTCATAGCTAAATGGAATATGGTACCTCACAAATGTTGGAATTATCAGGTGTCTCTAGAGATTTCTTCCAGCTGCTTGTAGCATTCGTTTTCTTACTGAACTAAAATCAAACGAAATATATCGTCCACGTAAGATTGAACTTCGTTGTTACCCTTTAAGTAACGAAGAAGAGAAATATTTTGTAAATGGGTCCCACTAAACAAACTGGTGCTTGCGTGTGACGGATGAAACAGTTGTGGAATTCATTTGTATACGTGTGACTTGTGTTAATATGTCTTGTTAGTGAAGACATGGGAAATCAAAAGCAGAACAAAACCAAGACGGAGAATTCACCCACATCATTGCCAGACCGAAGCCTGAGCTGCGTAGCGGGGAAAAGAGTAACGGAGGTTCAAGAAGAAATTTGATATCCTCTGGAGGCTGATTCATCTGACCCAACCAAAGAGGTGATTAGAGTTATGAGTAGCTCTACATTCTTAGATGTCGTGTTGGAACGTCTAGTTGAAAAAGATTGCTAGGTTAACTGACAGTATTGACTTTAACAATAAAATCATTACTGATTTAAAGGCAGAACTTAGTCAAAGAGATTCCCGAGTTGCAACAAAGACGTGCTGAATTCCAACTCACATGAAGAGGATGAATCAATCAATCAATCAATATATATAAGACGGAACAGCGTGGGAATCCATAGTGTGCCGGAAGTACATAATGAAGATGTTAATAGTATTATCAGCAGCATAGGTGCGTTGATCGCATGTGACATAAATAAAAATGATATTGACGTCGCACGTAGGTTACCGTCCGAAAACCCAGCGTTACCGAGGCCATTACTTGTAAAGTTTGTGAATAGATGGAAGAGGGCCGAATTTTTCAG
This sequence comes from Anabrus simplex, assembly GCF_040414725.1. Taxonomy (NCBI): domain Eukaryota; kingdom Metazoa; phylum Arthropoda; class Insecta; order Orthoptera; family Tettigoniidae; genus Anabrus; species Anabrus simplex. Next base: position 1,592,359,076 of record NC_090265.1, read on the forward strand.
CGCCAAGAAGTCCAAGAATTTCATCTCGGGCTATTGGTATCAATGCTGTGGACCAGCCGATCTATATAAACGAGCACTTAACTCCAAATTCAGAGGGAATCTTGAAGAGAGCAAAGGACCTTAGAACGAGAGTATTTAAGTGTATATGGTCCATAGAAGGGAAAATCATTGCTAGGAAAGATGACACCTCACAGGTAGTAACCATACGGAGCATATAGGACATCTTAAAATTAGAATCGGCGTAACTAGGTTATGTTATTCTTAGTCTTACGGCATTAATTGTCTAAAGATGAATACTATAGGTAATCTAGGTGATTAGTAGTATTTTTAAATATTCCACAACACACACACTAAAAGTAGACATTAAAAGTGCCAGGAAACTTTCATCTAAAAGTCCTTTGATATTTGATGCTAATGACAACTGTGAAACTACTGTTCATAAACTAACCTATAAGCAGAAGCCAGAATATCCATTTTCAAGACAATAGCTGAATCAAGATACAAAAACTCAGGATGTCCATGGATGACACCTGAACTCCTTAATCTCATAAAACATAAAAATGAAATATATGGGAAAATTAAGAGACAGCATTATAGGTTGCGAAGGGGATGCCAGTATGTCTCAGAATATCTAAAAGATGAATATACAATACTCTGTAATAAGGTCACTTAACTTAAAAGAGCAGCTGAAAGTTCTTATTACAGTAACAGGTTAGTTTCTAGTAAAAATCCATGGAAATTAGTTAACGAGATACTTCAAACAACAACAACAACAACAAAAGACAACATTTTAGCCAAAATATTAGCAAAAATTGTTAAATTAAGATGATTGAAATTCTTTCTTAAGAATAATTACTTTTATAAATATCAATGTGGCTTTATTCCAAATTCCAGCACTACAGTGCTGTTTTTTCGTTATTGGCTTTACGTCACAGATAGGTCTTATGGCAACGATGGGACAGGAAAGGGCTAGGACTGGAATGGAAGCGGCCGTGGCCTTAATTAAGGTACAGCCCCAGCAATTGCCTGGTGTGAAAATGGGAAATCACGGAAAACCATCTTCAGGGCTGCCGACAGTGGGGTTCGAACCCACTATCTCCCGAATACTGGATACTGGCCGCACTTAAGCGACTGCAGCTATCGAGCTCGGTACAGGGCTGTTGAGGATATTATTAGACTGCAGGAAGCTCTTGATTAACAAAAATTAGCTTCTGGGTTATTAATAGACTTAAGCAAAGCCTTTAACACAGTTGATCACAAGATCATAATCAGAAAACTGGAAGAAGCAGGAGTAAGAGAAGTAGCGATGAACTGGTTTAAGGATTATCTCAGTGATCGATCACAGTTCGTTTCATATAAAAATTCAAAACGTTTATCTCTTTCTATATCAATTGGAATTCCTCAAGGTTCATTAATTGGTCTAGTATTATTTCTAATATTTGTGAATGATATAGGCTCCCTAAAATTACATCTTTGCAGATGATACAAATATTTTCATGTTGGTACTTCTGCTAAAGACACTGAGGTAAAAATGCAGTATTACATTAGCTTATTACAATCTTGGCTTTCAAACAGTAGACTATCCATCAATCTTAGCAACACCAACTACATAATTTTTCACAAGCCCTCATGTGCAACTCCTCTTGATGTTACATTAACATTTTAGATCATCCTTTACGAGAGCACAATTTACTAAATTTCTAGGTTTACAAATGGACGAAATGCTTTACTGGAATGAGAAAATTAAAACTATATGCAAAAAAATAACTCCAGCAATACGAGTGCTTCACAGACTAGGATATACACTGACTGACATAGCAAATGCAACACCAAGGAGGAGTGGTTCGAAAGGGATGAAAGTTGGAGAAAAAACAGAGACGGCACGGACGAATAATTGATGTTTATTTCAAACCGATATGCAGGTTACACAATGCGCACGGCATCGACTCAGTAGGATGTAGGACCACCGCGAGCGGCGATGCACGCAGAAACACGTCGAGGTACAGACTCAATAAGAGTGCGGATGGTGTCCTGAGGGATGGTTCTCCATTCTCTGTCAACCATTTGCCACAGTTGGTCGTCCGTACGAGGCTGGGGCAGAGTTTGCAAACGGCGTCCAATGAGATCCCACACGTGTTCGATTGGTGAGAGATCCGGAGAGTACGCTGGCCACGGAAACATCTGTACACCTCGTAGAGCCTGTTGGGAGATGCGAGCAGTGTGTGGGCGGGCATTATCCTGCTGAAACAGAGCATTGGGCAGCCCCTGAAGGTACGGGAGTGCCACCGGCCGCAGCACATGCTGCACGTAGCGGTGGGCATTTAGCGTGCCTTGAATACGCACTAGAGGTGACGTGGAATCATACGCAATAGCGCCCCAAACCATGATGCCGCGCTGTCTAGCGGTAGGGCGCTCCACAGTTACTGCCGGATTTGACCTTTCTCCACGCCGACCCACACTCGTCTGCGGTGACTATCACTGACAGAACAGAAGCGTGAATCATCGGAGAACACGACGTTCCGCCATTCTCTCATCCAAGTCGCTCTAGCCCAGCACCATGCCAGGCGTGCACGTCTATGCTGTGGAGTCAATGGTAGTCTTCTGAGCGGACGCCGGGAGTGCAGGCCTCCTTCAACCAATCGACGGGAAATTGTTCTGGTCGATATTGGATCAGCCAGGGTGTCTTGCACATGCTGAAGAATGGCGGTTGACGTGGCGTGCGGGGCTGCCACCGCTTGGCGGCTGATGCGCCGATCCTCGCGTGCTGACGTCACTCGGGCTGCGCCTGGACCCCTCGCACGTGCCACATGTCCCTGCGCCAACCATCTTCGCCACAGGCGCTGCACCGTGGACACATCCCTATGGGTATCGGCTGCGATTTGACGAAGCGATCAACCTGCCCTTCTCAGCCCGATCACCATACCCCTCGTAAAGTCGTCTGTCTGCTGGAAATGCCTCCGTTGACGGCGGCCTGGCATTCTTAGCTATACACGTGTCCTGTGGCACACGACAACACGTTCTACAATGACTGTCGGCTGAGAAATCACGGTACGAAGTGGGCCATTCGCCAACGCCTTGTCCCATTTATCGTTCGCTACGTGCGCAGCACAGCGGCGCATTTCACATCATGAGCATACCTCAGTGACGTCAGTCTACCCTGCAATTGGCATAAAGTTCTGACCACTCCTTCTTGGTGTTGCATTTGCTCTGTCAGTCAGTGTAAATTCAACCATAAGTTTTTAAAATCTATTTATCATGTTCTCAATGAAAGCCATCTGACTTATATGATTCATGTTTGGGGATGTTGCAATAAGGACCTCTTTTAGAAAGATGCCATTTTACAAAAATTAGCAATTACTTTATAATTTGCCGCCCTTAACACCTATAGATTATCTTTATAAGAAATGCAGACTTCCGCCACTCGACATGTTACGTGATAAAGCTTCAGCTATGATAGTGTAATTAATTAAGCATAATTTGGTTCATATAAACACTATCTGTATCACATATTCTAACATACACTCATATAACACTCGAGGAGCAGAGAGAGTCCATACAAAATTTGTAAAAAATAGTAAGTATGGTTGGAACTCTTTATGGCACTACTCTGTGAAGGTGTACAATGCTCTCCATAAACATATACAACAGGCAACAACATTTTCAAAATTTAAATAAAAAATAAATAATCATTGGACAAAAGAAACTGAGCAGTAAATCTTACAAACCAACTTATGTACAGTGGTCGTAATATTTGTGTCGCTTTCCTCTTCTCTAAGACTGTAACGTATTTAGAAATAAGGTATTATTGTATTGTAAATATTTTGTAAACTCCGCCAATATTTAACCCTTGTATTGCACCGTTAAGAGCCTCGGCTCAGTTGCTCTTTCTTCCGTAAATAAAAAAAGTATTCCTCTACTAATGTCATTCCACGCCATCTCTCCACTGACAATTAAAAACATCAACAAATTAATCTAAAAAGCCACCTAATCGATACTTTATTTCTTTTGCCTTTGGCAAACTTAAAAATACATTAACAAACACAGTACATGTTTCGACCACTTAGTGGTCATCTTCAGCTGTATATAAAAAAATCTTAGATGATAACATTTAAAAGCAAGCACATTAGATCTTAAAACTATATCCCATGGGAATCCAAAAACTATTGTTCTAGATGCATTAAATGAATTGGAAGATGGGGGGGGGGTTGGGGGTAAGGAGATTTATGTGGATGATACTTAAATTACAGTATCGTTTACAATTGTGTTTAAAAAACTTAAATGGTGAAAAACATATTTAAAATATTTAAAAGCGTCTATGGTAAAATTCTTTTTGATAAAATTGGTGGCGTGAATAAAAAGTTCGTGTTTGTAATAATCTTCAGGCATTCGTGAGAAAATAATAACTTAATTAAAATTCGCGTCTGTGGTGCCGTTAAACACTTTGTTTTTAATAAACACACTTTAAAATATTCTAAAGTGTCTATGGTAAGGCACTTATTCAAAAACACTTGTGCTTGAATGAAAGTTTATGTCAGATGCACCAGTCTTCAGGTATTTATTGTTTGTATTTAATAACTTCCTTGAGTGATATTCTTGTGGTTAAAAGGCCGTGTTGACTGTTTAGCTTCCGAGAATTGCTCTTCGGAATGTGATATAAGAAATTGTGTTAGTCGTTTAACTTGTTAAAACCCTGTGGTGGCTTCTGTTATACAAACTGGCGATCTGATTCGGGCAGCTTGCCTCGCGATCTGTAACCAGCAGGAGATCGTAATATATTAAAATATAACATATGATAAAAGTAAAAAGCTCCGAATTCTAAATAGATAGCGGGAAGATATTTGTATTCGAGATTGCGTGGCCTTGACTTACCTTATCTGGCAAATGTTTAAACCGCGTTGCCTTGGAGAACTGCCTTCGTGCACGACCTAGTGTGATAGCGGTGTGACATGGTCTGATTGTTCGTGGAATATTCCGGAGAAAGGGGAAGTAGAGTTGTGTCGTCATCTAGTACGTCTTGTGAGGGGGGAGGGATTACTGGTTGTGTTTCAGTGACGTCGTGTTCGAGTATTTCATTTGTTTGTCTTGTTTGTTTACTGTTTACCATTTCCACGTATTTACTGAATTGTTCGTATAGGAGGTTGTTAATGTATTTTTAAGTTTGCCAAAGGCAAAAGAAATAAAGTATCGATTAGGTGGCTTTTTAGATTAATTTGTTGATTAAACTCATCGATACGGCCATGAAGTGGACAGCTTGCAAATTAAAAACATACCACTTAGTCGAGCAGCTCATCTCTTTTCTCCCAAGTCTTCCCTGCCCCAAACTTTACAACATTTTCGTAACGCTACTCTTTTGTCAAAAATCACCCAGAGCAAATCGAGCTGCTTTACTTTGGATTGTTTCATGCGGTTGGTAGTGTGGTGTGTTGTCTGAATATCAAGAGGAGGGTGTTGGGACAAAAACCTAGTCCCCGAGTCAGAAGAATTAATCACACAAGATTAAAATTCCCGGCTTTGCCACGAAATTTGAAAAGTGTTACGAGGGCTGGAGCGGGGTACTCAGCTTCGGGAAGTCAACTGAGTAGAGGGGGTTTGATTAACACCAAGACCATTCTCGAAGTGATTTTCCGTGGTTTCTCACTTCTCCTCCAGGGAAATGCCGGGATGGTACCTAACTTAAAACCACGACCGATTCCCTCCTCATCCTTTTCCATCCCTTCCATCTTCCCATCCTCCCACAAGGCTCCTCTTTTGCATGGAAGATGAGGTAGTCGGGGCGAGATACTGGTCCTCCTTCCCATTTTTATCAACCGACCCAAAGTCTAACTCTACGGAAGACTACCTTTGAGGCGGTAGAGGTGGGATACCTCGCTGAGTCCGAGTTAAAAACCAACCCTGGACGGTAAATGAATTAAGAAAGGAAAGAAAGAACAGTGGCTATTCTGAGTGTAAATTTGGTACAATATTATTGGGAACAGTCACTTATTGCCCCAAAATACTGATACTTACTTGCACATTTTTTTACAGTCTTTAATGTTACATGTTATGAGTCTCATTATGATAGCCGTATTGGAGTACAGAATGTAAAAGTTTCAAACAAATATTAAAAAACCACCATTCCAATACTTAACAATCTTTAAGTTTGAGATACAAATATTACATATATGTTAAAATGGGACATGTTTCGCTTAGACTTTGTAAGCATCTTCAGCCATACTTAATCTAAAGCTAAGTCAGGGCCCTGAAATGGGTTCCTCATTAAAGTATAATACATGCTTTAATACAAGATAAAACAGTCATAAAAATCTAGTCTATGGAGAAAGCGATGCTTAAAATGCAGCTAAAATTCAATAATGAACATGTCATAGTATTGTATGTACAAGGAATTAATACTAATGTCTGTATAAAAAAGTACAAGTTAGTTATTTGTAGAACGAGACATAGTAATAATGATCTGGCATACATTTGGATTGTACAGATTATTTGATATTAATGAAGTGTGGATTAATTAAAATATAAATCTTCGAAAGTTATTGATTGAGATTCAGGTACGTAGAATTACAGTAGAGTTGTTAACTTCAAGTGGTTGTTTGAATCTTTTACAGTCTTTAATGTAGTATAGATTATCAGGTAGCATGCAGAATGTAGAAATGATCGCTTACGATGTCCTAAATCTGCAAAGAGAAAGAATAGCGTCTAATATTTTGGTTTTATGGAGCTGCGAAATAATATTAAAATGTCTCGTTCTGTAGTCGTACAGCAGTGCACGTTTATTTCAGCTATGCTAACTGTTACTCCTTTATCTTATGTCTCCACTCTAGCATAAAATGAGCAAACTTTTATATTTTTGTTTCCGTGTGTTTGCTTCCCCTCCCTCCATTTTACTCGTTGCAGATAACTTTGAGAGATAAACGACGTCACACCAGCTGACCTTACTCCTCCTGTTCTCCTACTTGTCACGTGACAAAAACAAAGTGTCACAAATACGGGTAATGCTTATCTCATCCAGTACAGCCACTGTTCTGATACGACTCACCTGCGAGGATATTACTATAATGCTATGATTATACGTCTCTTTGAGATCCACGGCAGTTAAATATCACATAATTCAACATTCACAAAATAGAAAGAAGAAATATTTTATCTTGATACACCATTGAACATGGTAAATGCAACACAATGAAGCAGCAGACGAGCGTACAGTGATCGGATAACATTTACTGGTTTCTAAATCAATCAATCAATCAATCAATCAATCAATCAATCAATCAATCAATCAATCAATCAATCAATCAATCAATCAATCAATCAATCAATCAATCAATCAATCAATCAATCAATCAATCAATCAATCAATAAATAAATAAATAAATAAATAAATCAATCAATCAATCAACTTTGATGTGCATTTAGGGCAGTCGCCCAGGTGGCAGATTCCCGATCTCTTGTTTTCCTAGCCTTTTCTTAAATGATTGCAAAGAATTAGGAAATTTATTGAATATTTCCCTTGGTAAATTATTCCAATCCCTTCCTGTATGTTGGGTCCTCATCAGGTCCACCATTAACTGTCATAGATGGCCTAGGTATCACTGAAGAGGCGTACTAGGGAAATGAGGAGTGAGGTAGTTTCCCGTTGCTTTCCTCACTGAGTCAGACTTTGCTATTACATATCAGTCTGCCAAGCCCACTGAAATGCGTGCACCAACCGACCCTATGAGCGACATTTTCACACCTTTCATAGCAGGGACTGGCTGCATAAGGAATGGCATTACTAGCATCGCTCATACCTCAGTCACTTTCATATTGTCAAAGCCAAGGATAAGACTGAGACAGGTCAATGAAAGCAACAAATTTATTCTAGCTCATACCAGAAGACATAGTGCACTGTAAACACTACATCTTGCCATTCCTATAAACGAATATTTGCCCCAAATTTTCTCATGAATTCTAACTTTATCTTCATATTATGATCTTACCTCCTTTAAAAAACACCACTCAAACTTATTCGTCTACTAATGTAATTCCACGCCATCTCTCCACCGGCAGCTCGGAACATACTACTTAGTCGAGCAGCTCGTCTCCTTTCTACCAAGTCTTCCCAGCTCAAACTTTTCAAGATTTTCGTAACGCTACTCTTTTGTCGGAAATTACCCAGAACCAGTCAAGCTGCTTTCCTTTGGATTGTTTCCTCTTGAATCAAGTAATCCTGGTTATGGTCCCATACACTGGATCTCTACTCTAGTTGCTTTTTCTTCCTAATGGCTTTATGTTGCACCGACATAGATAGGTCTTATAGCGACGATCCTACTGTAGTTGGTGTCTTACGAGGGACTTATACGCCCCCTCCGTTAATCCTTACTACAACCCTAAACACCCTCATAATCATGTTGTAATCACCTCTGTACTGATGTTTGTGGAAATGCATTATGCCAATATACTGCATGAACACCTCAATCACTGGAGTTAATAAGATTCTGGTCTATGTTTACAGTATCACGTGGGTCAACATCGTTCCTCCAAAGCTCAGGTGGTTGAGATGAGTCATTTTTTTTATTTTTTTTTTTATTGATCAAGTAAATTACAGATTTTTTAATGTTACATCTTCAAAGAAATACTGTAATTCTGGTACGGACTGGATTGTCTTTTTAAAAATGCTGTTTACGTGTTACATGTTAGACACACCTAAGAAGTGATACAAACTAGTTTCACAGAGTATTCTAGACAAAGACATTACTGTACTGTGTTCAAATTTCTCTCTGTTGAGGTTTTAGAGTCCGTAATGTATCCGAAATTCCTGTGGCACTTTCGTAATTCCTGTAACAAAACCAACAAAGACGTCAACAACAAAGTACTACTTATCACAAATCACTTAGATAATGTCCACACACGTCGTTGACTCGGGGAGCAACAAACTTCCATCTTGTTCGCTTCAGGTATGCACCGTAAAGTTCCTTGTCCAGCTGTCCATCAGTAGTCATTATAAAATGGATAGTGTGTCCAATTATCCATAGTGAAGAATTGTGCTTTGTCCTTGGGGTAAGGAGGTAATCTGGTCTTATGAATTGGTCATCTCTATTGATTGTGAAGTTCAGTTGGTGAAGAAACACTTTGGCTTGCATATACACCGGTCTGACCCTCATACAAGTGGTCAGTCTGTGAAGTATTGAGTCATGTTGAGTACAATATGAGCAGGAGTCCGAATCAGTCATTCGTATTCGATATAGCCGTTCTTTTGTGGGTACAATGTCATGGACTACCATATACCATGTAGATCGCACTTTAGCAGGGAGATGAGGGGCACTAATGTTTTTCCAAAGTTGTTTAAAGTCGGTGTTTGAAGGCACTTGTTGAAATAAACGCATAAGTGGTGTAGGTGTTAGACGAAATAAATCAGTATAAACCCGACGTGTTAATTGTACTTCTGATACGAACTTGGCTTCCGTCAAATATCACCATTCTTGCAAATAAATTCGGAGATACTTCAGGGCAGACGGGACAATCCGAAGATCAGGTGGATTGCGCAAGTCCGTCACAGTAGACCAGTGTTTCAGCCAAGCAGATGAGAAGCTCCGTTGGTTCATTTCTATTTTTCTTCCACGACTCAAGAAGAGGGCTTGACATTTAATGATGACGTTTACCAACCCAAGTCCACCAGCTGTTGGTGGAAGACACAAGGTAGTTATCGGTACTCGGAAGATATTGCCACGCCATATGTACCAGGAACTAGCACATATTATCTGTCTAGCAAACGTTGCAGGCAGTGGTAGTACTTGTGCAAGATACCAGCATTGTGATAGAAGGTATGTGTGGACAGTCCAGATCCTTCGGATTAGAGAGAGGTCTCGGCAGTAGAGTTCTTTTGCATAGACTTTTATCTTGTTGACAACAGGTCCCCAGTTTTGTTGATTCATGTCACTGGTCTTTCGAGTGTAATGTATTCCAAGTATCTTGTGTGATTCTACCGTTTGTAGCGGTGGGAGTTGAGGTAATGATGCCCAGTCTCCTAGCGGAATCACTTTCGATTTACGATAGTTAATAGACAACCCAGATACTGCACTGAACTGTGCGAGAGCATTTCGCATGTGGAGTATATCGTTATCCGATGATAATATTACACTGACGTCATCCGCGTAAGCAGCTACCGCGAGCTTTGCACTTCCTTGTGTTATTCCTCCTATTTCTTTATGCAGCTTGCAAATGAGAGGATTTATGGCCAAGGTAAACAGCACCATCGAAGCCGGACATCCTTGTTTTACTGACCTCTTAATGGGAATGGTTTTAGTGTGAAAGCCATTAATTTGCAAAATCGCAGATACGTTTGTGTATAGGCACTGAATGTAAGAGATAAATGTGGGACTAAGACCATGCCACTTTAAGCAGTTTAGCAGATACTGATGATTCACACTGTCAAACGCACGCTGGTAGTCTAAGGACACTAGTAAGCTCTGTGAATGAGTGCGTTCCGTGGACGCCACGTAATCACGCAGCGAACAGGTAACATCAAAAATTGTTCGTCCAGGCACTCCACAGTGTTGTGCAGGGTGAATGATGGAGGATAATAAAGGTTGTAATCTGTTGACGAGAATTCTGGCTAATATTTTGTAGTCGTAAGTAAGGAGGGTAATTGGGCGATAGTCATTGACAGTGATAGCTGTAGAGAACTTCTTTATCAGTACAACAATCCCTCGACGATGTGATTCACAGAGTTGTTTCCTCTGTAACACAGTGTTCAGGACGCAGGTGAGGTCTTCTCCAATTATCGGCCAGCAGGTAGAGTAAAATTCCTGAGGTATTCCATCAATCCCAGGTGTTCTTGAGCTCTTCCCATGTTGTATCGCTTTTAAAACCTCTTCCTTGGTTATGGGTCCTTCAAGGCTTGAGTTATCCTCTTCTCTGAGCGGTGGAGGCTTACAGTCAGCAAAAAAATTAATTTCATTGTCGTGGGTGGGCTCGGCATCAAACAGTTGTCGATAAAAGGAATCGAAAGCCTTACTTATAGTCGGTTGTGTTATGTACTCTTGTCCTTCTGGGTCCTGAACTTTCAATATGAGAGATGATCTGCGGCGCTTGAAGTCCTTCATTAAATGATAAAGATTGATCCGTTCATTTTCGATTGGTTCGTTGACCCGACTGCGTATTTTGAGTCCCTGCAGTCGTTTGTGATATATAGAAAGTATTTTTGCTTTATAGCGGCTGATTTTACTTCTTCTCTCTGGTGATGGCTGGTAGTTTTCTTGTAAGTCATAAATACACCTAAAATAAAGGTTTATTAGACGTTCTTCGTCTTGATAAAGTTCGTAAGATTTTCGCTTAAAGAAATACTTTATTTGCGGCTTTACATACCGATCCCACCAATCAGCACAATCTTGATATCTAATCTTTCTTTTACTCCATTCTGACCAAAGCAATTTCAGCTCTTCAAGGATACTAGAATTTTGAAGACAGGTTACATTCATCTTCCAGTAAGACCGTCCTCTAGGTATAAAATTTATATTTAATCTTATACGTAGGATAACAGCTTCATGATCAGAAAATGTGACTGGTACTACTTCTACACGACTTATGTCATTAGCTAAATTTTGAGGAACATAAAATCGATCCAGTCTTGCTGCTGAATTTGAAGAAAAGAAAGTAAATCCTGGGGTATTATGTTTTAGCACCCAAGGATCACACATTTGGAGATTTGTAACTAGAGTCTGTAAGCTGCTGCTCGGCTTAAAGGGACCTGTACAATCTACTGCACGCAGTACACAGTTAAAATCACCCCCCATCACATAATGCGTAGGCAAGGAGCGAAGTAAATATGTTAAGTCCGACTGGAAGAATTCGTTCCTTTCCTGGCGTTTATTACTCCCAGATGGTGCATAAACATTGTAAAACAGGTAATCTTGAAATCTGCCACTCATTCCACGACCAGAGGGAAGCTTCTCTATGAATTGCAGTTCAATACCTGACTTAGTAAGGATAGCAGTACCTAGGTTCTCACTACCAGTATTTACATAGGCATTATAGTTTAATACCGAAGAAAAATCATTGATGGAGACCTCCTGTAGCATTACAAGATATATATCATGACACTGTAGAAATTTCAGCAGAGCATGCATTTTAGTTGGGGATGAATTATTGTTGAAGTTGACTGTCCCCACTGTTAGTGTGAGGGTCATGACACTACAACAGAGAGAAAAATAGAATGCAGTCCACATATTGATATTCTGTCAAACTATTTCTTCGTAGTCGGGGGAGGTAATCCTTGCTTACTCGTTCCTGTCTTATACGGATGGTTTCGTTGTTTACTAGCTAACTTGCTTACTTTTTGCTGACCGGGGTTACATTTTGTTACATCAAGCGATATTTCTGCTACTGGGTCCTCACTCCGCAATACTTCCTCCTCCAGGTCCATCTGACTGTTCCACGATCCGAGAGTGGGAGGATGCTGTTCAGTGATCACAGACCTATCCATATCAGACGAAGATAATGTACTTTCCGGAGGGCGCTGGCTCTCAGTTTCAGACCTTGTCAAAGGTTGAAGAGTGATGGGCATTGTATCAAGTTGTTGGTCTTCCTGTCTCAGCGTGTTTGTGATCGCGTTATTTTCTTCTATGGTTCTTTTATCTGATACGTGTATGTCCCTGATATCTAATGTTTCTTCTACTGATACGGTATCTGAGTCTGTACTGTCATTTGAAGGTAATGGAAATTGGTCCCCTGCAGGTGCGTTAGCTATATCCTGTGAATCGGCTGTTAACACTAGTGTGTTTACTATGTCCATATGTTCTAACTTATTGTCATGACTTGAGCCAGGTGTTGTAGGGTTGACGTTGCTATCTGTGCTACTTTCCACTGCACCGTTCGCTACCCTGCTCTGCACGGACGTTGGTTTGTTTACATCCGTGAGAGCGGGTTCTCTATCTGACCGCGCACTGTCAAATGAGGGAGGTTTGAATAGATCGCTCAATGTGAAGCGTGATCTAGATGCCGTCGATGGTTTGCTGTTAGTAAATCTAGTGGGACAATTAGTCCGAATATGAGAACAACTTCCACATGAAAAACAATGTTGCTCCTGTCCGGGATAGGTTACATATGCCTCATAACCCGCTACATTGAGGGTTGAAGGAATAGGCTTTTCAATTGACATCTGAACTACCCTTATTCCTGTATCGACTTGATAGCGGTATCTGTTTGACCACTTCTCGTTTTCTATCTGTTGTACCTTGCCATAATTCTGCAATACGTACTGTACCCGCTCGTTTGGTACTTCCGGCGGTATATTCATTAAGCGTACAGTGATAAGTTCTATTTCACCGGGCATGATTGTAACTGTTACTGAATCGCCATTCATTAATGTAAGAGAATTTGTACCTCTAAAGGAATGTATGTACTTCTGGTAGCTTCTGTCATTATTAAATTTGAGATAGGCTGCATTCTGTTTTCCAACTAGTTGAATTGTTTGTAGTTCATCATCACATACCTTTAGAACGTCTTCTATCCACTGGTGGATTTCGTGGGCTGTTGGTCTTTGTTGCTCCTTGCCAAATACAACTTTCAGGGTGTTTTGCCGTGTAATTTTGGATGCCATGTTTCCTAACGGTACTTGTTCAATAAACTGCAACTTCAGATGAACAAACACTCACACTACCGTCCTCGTCAAGTTAGCAGGGCCCGGCCAGACAACCTGCTTGGCCGGCTGTACAAGCAAGACTGAGTCATTCAGTCGTCTCCACAACACGAGCCACACGGCGCATCGTATAGGTAGAGAAAGCTGGCGGACCATTGCAAAGTTATGAGCTTTAGAGATACGTGCAGTGTGAGTGCGGGAATTTTCCTGTAAAGTTCGCCTTCAGTGGGACAACTACTCGAATGAATCCCTTGTCAACATACAGACAGTCCACAACACCCAACAGCAGTATCACATTAAAACCAATAGCTCTCCAGTACGTTTTGCCTGGCCTTAGCCATATGAACTTGTCGACAATGAGATTCGTTCGGCCTCTTTCTCTAATATGTCCTCGGATACCTCTGTGACGATCATTGCCGCAATCAATAAAGGTTATCACCATAGATGACACCACCTCATTTTGAAATGAAAAATGTGTGTTCCTGTGGCTCCAATTCCACGTATGACTTCAGGTTCCGCGATTTATATGAACAGTCACATCAAGCTTCAGGCTTGAATTCTGCTTTACTATGCTGCTTAGGGGAGATTTGATATATTCATCATCCTAGGTTTTATTCACCATCCAATGTTTCATTCTACATGCGAGTGGCTCTTCTGTCATTTCGTCTTTCAAAGTCAACGGAGTTGATAAACTATCTAGAAATTTTGTAAACTCTTACTAATGACAGTGCAAACTTCTAAAAAATTACTTACCGATTTTTAGGGGGTAATTTAACTTCCAAGAACTATTCTGCAATTACATTATTGCGCGGTGATCTCCTAGAAATATTGTGATATGCAACACTGCACTACAATATGAACTCTCACCAAAGTTTACTAGCACGAAATGTTCCATCCCAATGTTATGAGCCTTAGGACCATCAGGGACGTATGTAGATGAGTTACTATGTTTCAACACTAATAAATTCTGCTCCGTGGCTAAATGGTTAGCGTTCTGGCCTTTGACCCAGGGGTCCCGGGTTCAATTTCCGAGTGGCTCGGAAATTTTAACCTTCAATGGTCATTACCAATGGTTCAGGGGATGGGTGTGTGTGTGTGTGTGTGTTTGTGTGTGTGTGTGTGTGTGCCCTCTTCAGCATTAGAAATGAAATGGCGAATGGCTTTTAGTGCCAGGAGTGTCCGAGGACATATTCGGCTCTCCAGATGCCGGTTTTTGATTTGACTTCCGTAGGCGACCTGCGCGTCGTGATGAGGATGAAATGATGATAAAGACGACACATACACCCAGCCCCAGTGACAGCGAAATTAACCAATTAAGGTTAAAATTCACGACACTGCCGGGAATCGAACCCGGGACCCCTGTGACCAAAGGCCAGCACGCTAACCATTTAGCCATGGAGCCGGACTTTAACATTAGAATTCATCCTAGATGATACCTCATACACTCAGACACGTATGTTGCCTATACGTCATAACTCGAAGGACCTGAACGAGGCCTCTTCGAAAGCCACTTGCCATTATTATTATTAACATTAATAAAAGAGTTAATACAAATAGTATTTATCGGTTAGTAGTAACATCTCTTTTGTATAATATTGGTGTGGTTAAAATGCTGTGCTTCTCTGTCGTCATAGAATAAAATATAAAAATCAAATACACAATTGAAATACAGTTTTCTTTGCTTGCTGCAGGTAATAATATATTCTTTCCACATAAGAGAATCGACATGTAGGATTACTCTTATATTTTTATAACTGTTCACATCGTATTTTCTTCGAGATGAGACGATCGTTTAACAAGGACCGGTTTGAGGGAAATTCGAATTTAAATTTAAGCAGTGTTTTTTAATATATAATCCGATTTATGACGGAACCTGGTACACATTGACTTAACGCATAGTGTCATCAAGCGTGGTGGAAAAATTATGCCACTTCAAATTCTGACCAGCTAGGACTAATAGACGTCCACCTGACTTTAATGTACTTACGAGAATTGGGACTTGCCTTAATCGAATACGGAAAAAACGTGCCAGGTCATAACTCTAGCTTCATAAAGTGGAATCAAACCGAACATCGTTATTGTCATTGTGAGAACAAGCCTCGAACTATCTGTCATGTGGCAATGGAATGCTCGTAACAGAAGTTCACTGGGAGAACAACCACCGATGGTGCTATCAACGGGATATCCTTAATGGATGAGCAGCTCTGATGATTCGTTGAGTGTATTTTTCGTATCTGATATCTATTACTAACACTATGGCTGTTTAAGCAAAAATGTAATTATTGATGGGTCAATTTTTGCCGTATAAAAATAGCACACGTGCATACGTGCATACATATATACGTACATCTTCATTATAGACTGTTATGCCCTTCGGCGTTCAATCTGAAAGCCTTTGTGAATTTACTAACCGCTGCCACAACTTGTAACTAGTTCTGTGGCCTCCTTTAGTTCTATACCTAATCTCACCTTTAAGTCGTAAGAAACTGACTCTAACCATTGTCATCTTATTCTCCCTCTTCTTCTCTTACCCTGTATAACAGAGTCTAGTATTTTCCTAGGAAACCTATCCTCCTCCAGTCGCCTCACATGACCCCACCACCAAATCCGGTTTACGCGTACAGCTTCATCCATCGAGTTCATTCTTAACTTATCCTTCATCACCCCATTCCGAGTATTCTCCTGCCATTGCTCCCACCTGTTTGTACCAGCAATCATTCTTGCTATTTTCATTTCTGTTCTAACTCATGAATAAGAAATCCTTAGTCCACCTAGCTTTCACTCTCGTATAGCAAAGATCAGTTTCGCTCTCAATGTCAAAACATAGTGACGCTCGTCTCGGTGAACTCGTTGACGTCATACCGACTATATAGCATCCAGTTCTGCTCCGGGGATGGTAGCTGACGGTCTGTCGAATAAAGCTAGATGTTGCCGTAATGTGAGAAGATTTCGTGTGGTTTTGAAACGGTGATACTATTATGATCGGCAGGTTAATGTACTGCATTTGTTTGAGAGTATAAACACAAAGCGCTGTTGATCTTAACTTAATTGTATTCATGACCTTGTAATCAAACCTCCGCCAGGTGCTTCAGGGCCCGGCCAAGTTATGTCTGAAATTCAAGCAGCCCTTCGCCACCCTTGGAAGGGCGTGGCGTGCCCTTTGCACGATTCAATCGACGTATACAGGAGCCGTGTACAGACAATAAGCTTATTGAAGTCGCTCAGGAAAGGTTAATTGGGCTTCTGGCCAGGCCATGGGGGAGAAGGGGAACCTTAAAGAGAAACTGAGCACGTTTAAAGAGGTACAGCGGTGAGAAGGGTTTGTATTTCACGGAAGACCAGCCCTGTGTTTGTGCTCAAGATACCTGCCTCATTACGCAACAAGAATAGGTTATTGTACGAAGAACTTTATCTCTTAGAGATCATTGTCTAATTCTTTCAAAAACTGAATCGTTTACGTAGATTTAAGTTTTTTGATTTAGCAGAAATTTGAAACTATATATCAGAGACAATTTTCAAAATATCTAAATATTTAAAAGGATGCCTATTCCAAACAAATTCGTTACAAGATTAATAATATAGAAGCATAACTACTCACGGGAATCGAATCGAATCGAAATCTCTACTATAGAAATGGGAGCGGTCTTTTTCGTAATATGGTAAGTACATCCCACTCCGATCTTCTACGTCGAACTGCTTGTCCATGGAGACTTCTGCCTAGCAAAGACCAAATTACTGCGAATCCATCGCTTTCTTCGTCCAGGTTAGGCAGTGCTCTTGTTCTACAGTATGTTAATTATGCACAGTTTAGCAACGTTTCAAAAATATTGTAGTATTCTTAATCAAGCCGAAATTATTAAATTCCCCAGCCAGCTAAAAGACCTACGCTGCTCGGATCAAATTCGGGTGTTTCAGTCGGTCTTATAATGAAGGCTGCTATACACCTGTACATAATGGTCATTAAACAACAGCACGATCCAAGTCGGATTAAGAACGTACATTTAGTTCAACAGGCCGTGGGATCCTTAACTCAAAGTTCTCACGAATCCACTTTTCGTTATTATTATTATTATTATTATTATTATTATTATTATTATTATTATTATTATTATTATTATTATTATTATTATTATTATTTCGAACAATTATGACACTAATGATACCGTTTATAGCTGTAGATGAAAATTAACGTGGTTTGAATGCAACTGCCTGGTTTCGTTCCAGGTAATAGATCTTCAAAAATCCCTTCTGCAGTTTAAATATCATTTAGCAGTTATTGGTACCATGTATACGGAGTTACACAGCAGAGTAACTACATTCTACTGTTCAAATAGAAAGAAATTTTTAATGTATAGTAGCCTACTTTCATAATCAAATAGGATGTGTAATTTAATTGATTTGGCACAGTCGGTTTCAGTTATTAAAATACAAAGAGGTATGTGCCAGTCGAATTAATAACACAGTAAATAATCTCTTTTATGGAAAACATTGTGATAATTCAGCATCCCTCAACATCAATAGTAGTCGAAAGAACATTACATGTATTATTATTATTATTATATTAAAATTTCAATTACAAATATATGAATAGATATACGTCATCTGCATTCAACACGCACAGTCTCTTTCAAAATAACTAAGAGAACTCGATGGATCCATCCAAAATATTTTTAAAATCTCATTTAGGTCCAGCTGGAGATACAAAAGGGAACATTGTTTTCATCATCTGCGGTGAAAATAGATGCGGAAATATTAAATTCATAAAATGTTGTATTGTTAATATAATAGTTGCACGAATCGATTATATTAGTCCACCTTCAACAACAGAGAAATGAAACTTCTCAAATACGAATTATTGATGAAGCAAGTAAACAGCAGCCCACTTATACCAACTTAAACTGGTAACGCTGGAACGTATATTTTAATACAATATAAAAATTGCATCATAATCTCTTCAAAATACACAATAAATAATTTCAAATGAAGTATGCCTAAATAAACACAATCGAATGGCGTGTTCCAAGCTCATAAAACAAAAGAAGAATGTATAAAAATGTTGTTCAGAACACTTGCAATGAATCAGGATCAAAAGGCAAATATTGTTATAAGCTCTTAACGCTCCAAAATATAACTGTTGTTCCAAGTTTTTGCAACGAGTTCGAAAAGGACAAAAGAAAATGTTCAAAATTCTCTAAATTAATGGGAAACAAACCAACATCATAACTTTTCTGGCTCTCACAATTCACCAGAAACAAATGCGGAATAAAACATTATTTCAAGCGTTTAATTGAAAAAGGGAAAACCAAATCAAATGTAGTTCAAACTAGTAAAAGTATTAGATGTATATAATGATTGTTCCAAACTCTTACAACGAATCAGAAATAAACAAAATTAAATGTTCTTCTAAGCTCTTGCACTAGTTATATACAAACAAAAATGAATATTGTTCCAAGTTCTTTAAACGGATTAGAAACAATCACTAAATAAAGGTTATCGAAGCTCTTAAAAACTAATTAGAAACAACAATATATAAATGTTACTCCAAATTCCAGCTCACTCCAGGTGATGCAAGGATGGTGCATCACTTCACACATTACACACACACACACACACACTACTGTGCTATTTAGTAAACAAATGCTGAACTGTGTATGTGGACCTGATGATCACATCCTTTCAGACCCCACTGTAATCAACAACTGATTTTTAAAGTCATTGCAGAAATCTATATGTATTGTGAACGCAATGTGAGGGACATGCAAGTTTTCTGTATTGAGGAGAAAAGGTCTTGATATTGTGGGCGAGTTCCTTTCCTTTGGGGAAAGAAGAAAAATACTTGACTTGCGTTCAACTTCTACCCACATGCTACTACCATTATATCTTGAAGAAATAGCAATATAGCCACAGAGTGTACACAAATAAAAGATGACAAGAAAAAGAAACATGCAGTTGCCTCAAATCATATATTTCTTACATTCAAATCATACAGCGGGTCATTCTGATAAGGCAAGAAAAATTTCTTGTATATATTAGACCCTGTACTGATGATAAGTTTACGCTTCACTGGGAAAAAAACCGTTATAGAATATCGACCAAGTCAGAATGAAACATACATGTGTTCTCTTTTGTATACAAGTGTATGTAGCTGGGGCAAGAATAGAAGAAGAAATGAATATTACTTGCATCCGGCATGTACAGCGTAGAGGATGTAGAAAATGAGGGAAAAGTCTTATCTTTTGAAACTCGATGCTATTAGTTAACATGAAGTTTGCTCCTTTTCTTTACTAAATTAATATGCTGATTTTATCTGCATGTGGATTGTTAAATTTAGGTCAACAATCTGGTGTAATTAATTTTGTGTGAAATGTGTATCGTGACCTGTATGGTAGATATCAACCCTGCATTCTCCTCTCGTTGAAGAAGAGCAATAATATTGAGTTCTTTATTTTTTATGGTTACCCTATGTAATAAGTGTAGCGAGTGTAAAAGCTCATTAAGCTTTTAAGGGCGGAATGTTGTGATCTGAAAAATATAACAAGAGGTGCCCTGAAGTGAATTCGTTAATCTAATGCGAATTCGAGGCCATTAGCCCATTGTAAATTTTAAATTATAAATTGTGGTTCAGGTTTCGAGGCCCACATCATGCGTAACTTCGAATTTAAGGGATCAATTCCCCTGTTGTTAACATTGTTCTGGGGCTCCTCTCCTTTCTAAGAAAGTTCCTACATTCCTTCTGCTGGAGGACATCTTATGTAATATCATTTATGCCAAAGATTTAAATATTTGTAACATCTATTGTTCTGGTTGTGACTGAAAGATTGTGTGAGTCCATCCTCCATGGTTGTGAATTAACTAAGCCTCTACGATTGTCTTTTATTTATTTCCTGTTGTTAAATCTCTATTTCTGTTGTTTTCTGAAACGATGTTCAAAGAAAAGGAAAGAGATCATGATAAATAACATTTTTTCAATTTAAACTGGTTCTCGCTCTGTCCAGCCATTTACTCCTTTCGCCTTTCCTCTTCTCTGATCCATTTAAATCCCCGGAATAATAATAAATAATAATAATAATAAATAATTATTAATTAATAATTAAATTTAATATTGATTTGTTGTTATTATATGCCTTTGTTGGCAGGATGTAGTGTTTACAGTGCACTATGTCTTCTGGTATGGGCTAGAATAAATGTGTTACTTTCATTGACCTGTCTCAGTCTCATCCTTGGCTTTGACAACTCGAGGTACGAGCGATTCTAGTAATACCGTTCCTTATGCAGCCAGTCCCTGTTATGAATGGTGTGAAAATGTCGCTCATAGGGTCGGTTGATGCATGCATTTCAGTGGGCTTGGCAGACTGATATGTAATAGCAACTTCTGGCTCAGTGAAGAAAGCAAGAGGAAACTACCTCACTCCTCGTTTCCCTAGTATTCCTCTTCGGTGACACCTAGGATATCTATGACAGCAGGTAGTGTAGCTGTAGAGGATCAGATCAACCTTCGGGCTGAATATCCAAAATACATTATTATTATTATTATTATTATTATTATTATTATTATTATTATTATTATTATTATTATTATTATTATTATTATTATTATTATTATTATTATTATTATTGTGAAAGCCGTATATAATATAACGTGCTAACAGTTCCCACGGCTCCTCTGGCGTTGAAGTCAAACTTAGATTTGTGCGCTGCTGGCAACAAAAGCTAATAGTTCAACAATAATTTTATCCCTGACTATCTTCTCTGTGTAGTACGGGCCGTATCGATGGCCTAGAATGAATACCTTGTATCTGACAAAGTTCTTCCTATCCATTATTTCCCTTAAGATTAGTTACGTCTCGCAGCCACACATGAATATGCAGTCCATCAGAACAATGTTCGTTCGTTGTGTTCCTTCTTCCTATGCCGATGTGTGAAGGAAAATGAACCTTACCGTACCGTACTATAGAAAAGTATGTCTGCGTGACGTATTTACTAACTCCTAGAGTATAATTTTTATAAGGCTCATTTTCCTTTACTCGTAAGCATAGGAAAATAAACCCAACGAACATTGTTCTGATGGACTGAATATCCAAATGTGGCTGGAAGGCATGACCAGTCTTAAGGGAAATAATGGATAGGAAGAACATTGTGAGATACGAGATATTCAATCTAGGCCATCGATGTAGCTATTGGCTTGCGTTCGGAAGATGGTGGCATCTACATCAATTTGCATGCGGAGCTGAGTGGCTCAGACGGTTAAGACGCTGGCTTTCTGAGCTCATGTTATCAGATTAGACCCTGACTCGGTCTGGTGATATTTAAAGGTGCTCTTATACGACATCCCAGTGTCGGTGGATTTACCGGCACGTAAAAGAAACCCTGTGGGACAAACTTTGGGTACCTCGGCGTCTGCGCAACCCGTTAAAGTAGTTAATGAGACGTAAAAACCAATGGCAGTATTACTGTAATCAATTGGCATGTCCAAGGCCGTAGCTAGGAAACATTTTCCTGTATTTAACTTGTACATGTAACATACTGTTAATAGGCTGTGCATTCCCTTTAAAGTGTTCCAGACATATGTTTAGTATGGCTTTGTCCATAATTTTTTTAGTGCTCCTTCTTTCAGCCTCAATCTTTCTTTCAGGCAGTGAAAATGGGCAGTGAAAATGTATAACGAATATTGTTCTTGCACCAATAATGAATTAAAACTAAGCAGTTTTAGCCTTAACCACCCAGCTATACCATGCTCGCCATGCACATGCCCTGGCCACATGCAAAAAAATGCTTGTATAAACATGGTAAACGCGCAATTTTCGTGCAAAATTCTGAAGCTATGCAGTACACGAATAGGGATATTTTATAGAAAATTCAATTCTAAATCCTGTATTTATGCTCCTTTTTATGAGACTAACTGTTTACTTGTTAGTTTGGTTATCATCGGATCGAGCATGCGCCAAAACAAAGGCACCTTATTCCTGGATAGTTAGTTAGTTGGGAAGAAAATGCATATGATGTATTTATTATTTTTGTTTGGAAAACTTCTTAGCACACTTCGTGAGCTCTGCTTGTAATAGAATTAACTTTTCAGGCATTTTTAAGGGCCTCGAACGCACATATTTGCCTATTTGCTCTGCCTTTTAAGAACTATCTGCCCCCAGATAAGCATACATTCGTATATGTCCGATATAATTAGGAACAAATAAGCTTTCTAATGGTGAAGGATTAGCTGAAATTGGTTGAATAGTTCCCAATATCACCCTCCTCATAAAAAAGCTCACAATGTCCTCTCTTTACAGTGTATGTGTATACATAATTTTATAATAAATAATACTTATAATTTATTTATTGTTTATATTTTTTCATTCCACCGTTCGCTGTCCTGGAAATGTTTTCTATGGTTTCTCATTCTCACTTTCATCTCAATTCCAAGACAGGTCCTGTTATAGGCCACACATTCTTCACCACATCTCAGATCAACGCCACACTTTTCCTGGCCAGAGAGAATGAAAATTTATATTATATTTATCCTATATATTCTATATAATGAGCCGCCGTGGCTCAGACGGCAACGCGTCGGCCTCTCACCGCTGGATACCGTGGTTCAAATCCCGATCACTCCATGTGAGATTTGTGCTGGACAAAGCGGAGGCGGGACAGGTTTTTCTCCGGGTACTCCGGTTTTCCCTCTCATCTTTCATTCCAGCAACACTCTCCTTTCTCATTTCATAGCATCTATCGGTCATTAATAAATCACTTTGGGAGTGGCGACCCCATCGTACTAATAGCCTATATATGATTCATTCATTACATTCCTGACCCGGTCAATGACTGGAAAATTATTTTATTTTTATTTTTTTGCTATTGGCTTTACGTCGCACCGACACAGATATGTTTTATGGCGACGATGGGAGAGGAAAGGGCTGGGAGTGGGAAGGAAGCGGCCGTGTCCTTAATTAATGTACAGCCCCAGCATTTGCCTGGTGTGAAAATGGGAAACCACGGAAAACCATCTTCAGGGCTGCCGACAGTGGGATTCGAACCTACTATCTCCCGAATACTGGATACTGGCCGCACTTAAGCGACTGCAGCTATCGAGCTCGGTAATGACTGGAAAACAGGTTGTAGGTTTTCATTTTCATTCTATATCATATATTATTTTTATTTATTTATATACTTTATAATAGATATTTTCTTTTGCAAATTGTTGACCTCGGAAGATACATTTGTATCCACGCGGAGTTGAGACTACGCAAGCGTACACCATGCAGTAATACGTTCCCACGAAACAAACTAGGAAATAACCTGTATAATAGTGCTCCTCAGGATCAGCTAAACTGATGAGTTAAACTGAGCGTTGTCCGTGCATTCCAGGAGGCCATAGCCCTTAGGGTATTTGCAAGGCTATTTATTTATTTACTAGCAAATGTGCCCATGCTTCACTACGGTATTCTACCTTGTATAAGGAGTTCTACGTAAATTGTTGTACACACGGTGAGTAAGATTATATTCATTTGCATAACTCTTAGCGCTACCCGAGAAACAAAACAAGGAGAACCTCATATATTGATCCGATGTACGGTGCACGTTGGGGAAATTTTGATGATAATGGAGGGCCACATTTCCTACCCTGCCATTCACAATCAAGTAAAGGAGTTTCTACAATAACGGCAGGCTCACATGCCAACTGCCATTCACAATAGAGATGGATAGTTTTCATTATAATGACAGGCCCCCTTTCCTAATGCCAGTCGAAATGAGAAGCTTGTTTCCAAAAAGTAATATTTTACACGAGAGAGGAAAAACGCTCAGAGTGTAAAATTTCAACTGAAAATTCATTTGAGTACTTTTACTATGTTCAGATAGAATAAATGCATTGTTATACTAATTATTTCTGTGAAGCTTTTGCAGTTTAGGAAATATTCAAAGAAAATGATGGATTTGGTATTTTTTTGGCACTGAAACTCTAAATACCTTCACCTGAAAGACATAAATTTCACTGGAGTCATCAGAATCCTTCATAAAACTGACTGTATTTAGTTATACACTAATTAGATTTAAGATACTTACAGTGAAAGCACAGATTATTAAAATAATATTAAATAAAATTGAACAAAACAATGAAAATCATGCAAAGTATCAGTACTGAACTTAAGGAATTATAATTGTAATTTGTGTGTAAAGAACATGAATATGGTAAATAACTTGTGAACTAGACAATGGATAATATTATCCAGTACACTGACAATACCGCTATTACTTCTAGCTTTATATTTAATCGTCATTTTCTTCGAAACATGCGTACATTGTGTCTTTTGATTAGGCCTATGCCTTTCTGGTGATACATCAATATACGAAGCAATTTTTTTTTTGAGAAACAGCATCTGTATTTTCCCAGAAGGCACCATGAAACACTACTATTTCTTGTTCTGTTGAATCACGGGCTCTACAAATCTCACCGACATTGTGGAAAAAAGCAATTTTTGGTTTAACACTCGCTTTACTCCCGTATTTTTGCACTCTAGTACGCGTTTTCTTCCATTTATCTGGAGCTAATAGCCTCTTCCTTGCTTTATTTGCTTCTTCGCGAGTATCACAGTACTCATCTGAGATATCTGATTCCATACTTTTGAAAAACAAATAGCACACAGTAACAAAACCAACTTCGTAAGAAAACTGTCACTTCACATCTTGTGAACAGAGCGCGGCCATTTTGCTGCTGTTCACGTGACCCGGAAATGGCCTCTCATTGGCTGCATGGATACGGTACGTATTGGCACATTCAGGCCACAGTATTTGGTACTTATTGGCATCAAACGAGATTTTTAATGCCCCGTTTGATATGGATTTAGGTCGTTTTGGCTATTTCTTTTTCTTTCATACGATGGAGCAACCAATGTACGTTTTCTATCATAATTTCAATTTCAACTTTTTTGGATTTGGTACCTTTTTGGAAATAAGCTTGACAAATAGAGTTGGAGAAATTTGATTATAATCGAGAAATGCAGCGCTTTTTAATGTATAAAGAATCGATATATGGCAATAAAGCATAGGACCAAAATTGAAGATCTCTCCAAATTGAGCAGCCATTGTGTAATCTGCTTTGTGAAATTACTTACCGTTTAGAAAGCAGTTATCACGAAACGAATATCTGCGCTGTCATTGAAATTGCCTCCATATTTTGATATGTTTCGGGGCCTAAACGTAATACATTTGAACGGCAGGGATGTAAGACTGTTGCGGTTTCCCTATGAAACCCTATCTATTCAGTGATCTTTAAGCATAATAGTGGTAGTGTCATCGAGTGATCTGTCTGCGTTGTAGTGACCATGTAGTTATAGGCTTGTATTCGGAAGATGGTGTGTTCGAACGGCACCATTGACAGACCTGATAATGACATTCCGTGATTTACCATTCTCACACCAGTTAAATTCCGGAGCTGTACCTTAAGGACTGCGACGTTTCCATTTATATTCCTTTATTTACAAACTGCTTTACGACACAGATAAGTCTTACGGCCACGATGGGATAGGAAAAGGGTAGGAGAGGGAAGGAAGTGGCCGTGGCCTTAATTAAAGTACAGTTCCAGGATTTGCCTCGTGTGGCAATGGGAAACCATGGAAAACCATCTTCAGGGCTGCCGACAGTGGACTTCGAACCCACTATTTCCAGAATCCAAGCTCACAGCTGCACGACCCTAACCCTGTGGTCAATGGCTCGATCCGAGCCCTTTCCTATCCCTTCATCACTGAAACCCTGTCTCAGTTAATGTGATGTTAAACGAGTTGCAATGTATGGTAGTGTCAATTAATTTCAATATAAACGTAACAATGAGGCCCCTGTTAAGCATAGCAGGTGAGGCCGCCTGGGCGAGGTACTGGTCAGCCTCCCCAGTTGTATCCCCGACCCAATGTCTCACGCTCCACGACACTGCCCTTGAGGTGGTAGAGGTGGCATCCCTCGCTGAGTCCGAGAGAAAAACCAACCCTGGAGGGTAAACAGATTAAGAAAGAAAGCAAGAAAGAAAGAAAGAAAGAAAGAAAGAAAGAAAGAAAGAAAGAAAGATAAACGTAACAATAACGTTACTACACGAATGCCAGTGCTATAGTGCTATTTGTGAATACAATAATTGGTAACAATTGATTACGTATATAAAAACACGGTAGCCAGATGTCTAAACAATGGCATGAAATCTATAAATCATTCAGTTGCAAGAAAATAAATTTAAATGTAGGAAAAATGTACTCATATTTTAAGGCCTTAGGAAATGTGAGTGTTTATAATACTCAGTCCTATATCGTGTCAATAATAATAACAACAGTAGCCTCCGTGGCTCAGACGGCAGCGCGTCGGCTTCTCACCGCTGTATACCGTGGTTCAAATCCCGGTCACTCCATGTGAGATTTGTGCTGGACAAAGCGGGGACGGGGCAGGTTTTTCTTCGGGTACTCCGGTTTTCCCTGTCATCTTTCATTCCAGCAACACTCTCCGTTCTCATTCTCATTTCATAGCATCTATCAGTCATTAATATAAATCACTTAGGGAGTGGCGATCCCATCGTACTAACAGCCTATATGTATGATTCATTCATTACATCCCTGACCCGGTCAAAGACTGGAAAAAAGGTTGTAGGTTTTCACTTTCATTTTCAATAATAACAATAATAATAATCAAAGGGTCTCAGCTGACGTATGCAGACACTTTAATTTGACGCCATCTGGCTGTTTGCTCGTCAATGTCGATGTTTTCCGTTTTACTCTAGGCCTACTACATGACAGAGTAGTGCCGAATGGACTTTTTTTTTCGCCCTTCAAAAACCCGACTACCTTTGCCGGGTTTAAACCCTCTATCTTGGAATCCGGAGGCGACACTCCACCACTGATCCACAGAGGCAGCTTACATTTAGGGAACTGAAATGAAATGAGTTTGGGTCCGAAAGAAGAGAGAGATATGAGAGTTATATTGTAAATCCAATTATGGACTATCAAGAGAATGTTTAAACATTTTATAAATGATCCAAAGATCTCTAACCTATTTCCTGCTGACTAGGATATAAAATCCTAGCACATTGATATATTTAAATAATTGTCATACTTTGAGTAGTGATATTGTACTCAGAAATCTCGAAAATTTACTCGGTACTATTCTCTGTACCTCGCCGGGCTGAGTGGCTCGGACGGTTGAGGAGCTGGCCTTCTGACCCCAACTTGGCAGGTTTATCAAGGCTCAGTCCTGTGGTATTTGAAGGTGCTCAAATACGTCAGGCTCGTGTCGGTACATTTACTGGCACGTAAAAGAACTCCTGCGGGGCTGAATACCGGCACCTCGGTGTCTCAGAAAACCGTAAAAAGTAGTTAGTTGGACATAAAACCATTATTATTATTATTATTATTATTATTATTATTATTATTATTATTACTGTAACTATATTGCAGTGATATCCTGAACTGTACTTGAATATCCTAGTTCTTCCAATAAATAATGATGCACCAATCATTATAACGAATATTAACGTTTTTCTCTCCTTATTTCAGGTGAGTTTCTCGCGCAATGAAGAAAATTGCTCCCCAGTGTTGCTGCTGGTAAGTAAAGTAACTGTTTCTTCAGGTCACAAGAAGACAAGCTTATATTAGAGTTAATTAACTTAACCACTACATGATAAATGGATGACTCAATTTAGCCTCCTTATAATTATTATGCTGCATTCTAATTATTCCATCCTTTAAATTCCAGTTTTAAGATCCGGTCTAACTTGAGTTTGTATAATCTGTAAAACTATTTCTCTAATCTTATCTGTTATGTGACATTGAAATGAGATCCAACCTAGCGGTGCGGTACGCGGTACGCTTGCTTCACAGTCGGCTGTCCCGAGAATGCTTTTCTGTAGTTTTCCATTCTCGTTTTCATAAAAATTTAGGGACAGTTCCTGTATTAGGCCAGACACTCTTCAACAAACCCCACATCACCGTCACACATTTCCTGGCCAGAGTTATTAAAACTTTAAAGGATATTTAATGAGATCCGATCGAACGATATTTCGAGTTCCGCGGGGAAGAAATTGGAATGTAAAAAAGTTCTAGCTAGTAACACAATATTCAATGTATATACTGTAAGTAAAATCGTAACGACCATGTATCTGTACGTCGATTATTGTGGCGATTTTTTAACAGTGAAAATATTTCTTAGATCACACAGTAATTGTAGGCCCCCCCACTTCAGCAAAAACGTGAAGTTTTGAAAGTATTGAAATGCTGAAGGTGCAAAAACATATGTTTTGGAGATCTTTATCAAAAGGAAAGAGAAAGTTACGGAAATCATATCCGGTCCAAATGTTGTTCACGAAAACCCGTACAAAGGACAAATGTGAAAAATGACCTTGTTCCACAATTATTACCCGATGTTCATTTTAAATATGTCAATAGATAGATTGATACTTTTCTAAACGTGCCAGATTTTTAGTTTCGCAATACTAAGGTCTCCAATTCGATTTGAAGAGGGTCATGTATGATGTGACAATAGCATTACTAGTGTTAGTCAACCAATAAGTTTCCAGTTTGATGTTATGTTATCTAACAATGAATCACGTGAGTATATCGTGCGCCCTTATGCCACCAACACGTACACGTCGTTTGGTTGCATATAGAAAGTTATAAAATTGGGGAAAAGAAATGAAATTAAGGAAATATAGTGAGGAACCAGGGCCGAGTGATACATTGTAAGCAATCTCATGGTTTATTTTCCTTAATGTCATAAAAGTTCCCTTTTCCACATGTCGGGAAGGAACATTTTCAATGTTCAGTTGCTTGTTCAAAGGAGTAGAACTATGGATTTTTTTTTATAGTTATCCGTTTCGGGTGTAATAATTACTGTTTGAATGTTTCCTGTTTGAGTTTTTATCACTGGAAAACTACTGATAACATTTTAATTAAACTTCATATTTAGTATCTACCCATCCAAACGTAGGTTTTAGGGTCTATCTTCTTCTTAATTTGTTTACCCTTCAGGGTTGGTTTTTCCCTCGGACTCAGCGAGGGGTCTCACCTCTACCGTCTCAAGGGCAGTGTCAGTGAGTTTAGGGTCTATACTATTCCAAAATCCCTGAATATACTCAATTGAGTTACAAAATTGTGTTATTTGGGTAACTTGGTTAACTAATGATGGTAGTAATAAGAAGGACGTAAAATGCAGAACAGCACAAGCAAGGAATGCCTTTGTTAAGAAAAGAAATTTTCTCATTTCGAAGATTGATATAGAAATTGAAATAATCGCGGCATTATCCGGAAGTGAAACATGGAAGAGAACTAGCTTAAAAGGAAAGAGAATTAAAGCTTTTGAAATGTTGTGATGCAGAAGAATGCTGAAGGTGAGATGGATAGATTGAGTGATGAATGAAGAGATACTAATTCTATTTGGTGAGGGGAAAACGATTTGGCGAAATTTGACCAGAAGAAGACATAGAGTGGTAGATCGCATATTAAGGTACCCAGGATTGGTTCGGTTGGCTTTTGAGGAAAATGTAAGCGGGAAAAACGATAGGGTTAGACTAAGGTATGAATATGACATGTAAGATGTAGGATGAAATATTTTACGTAAAAATGGAAAGGTTAGCATATGATAGGGTGGGATTCTGGGCTGCATCAAACCAGTCTATACACTCATGACCCAAACAGTAATGGATGATTTGTGCCATTACTTACGAGAATTGTGTAAAGCAATAGTAATTGAAATGTCTTTTGATATTTTTTCAACAATAGAGTTAATTTGATTTAACACTCGACTAAGCGGAGTGGCCGCGGGTGTTAACGCGCTTCGGCTGTGGAGCCAAAGCTCTGCATTCTTGAGATTCGAACCCCACCGTTGTCTGTCCTAAGAATGGTTTTCTGTATTTTACCCATTTTTACTTTCTGACAAATGCCGGGTGAGATCCTATTCAAAGGGCACAGCCGGTTCCCTTCACTTCCCTTCCAATGTCTGTCACCATCATTTATTTCATCTTCATTAACTTCTCAACTGAGATTGATGTCAGGAAGGGCAGCCGGTCTTAAATACATGCAATGTATAGTCATCTCACCTCGTCCCCGATCCCGTACCAAGAAACGGATTTAAAGTGTAGACATAGAGACTTCAATTTAAGACTTGCCTAAATTAGGAGATTGTCAGAAAACCATACGTATCATTTGGTCAAATGAATTACCCACTGAGGAATACATTCTGACCACTTCAACTTATTTCCTTCTTTTAGAAATACTTTCAATGGAGATATCACAATACAAGCGATAATGCACAGAAATTCCTAACAGACGTCCGCCTCTGTGGTGTATTGGTTAGTGTGATTAGCTGCCGTCCCCGGAGGCCCGGGTTCGATTCCCGGTTCTGTCACGAAATTTGAAAAGTGATACGAGGGCTGGTACGGGGTCCACTCAGCCTTGGGAGGTCAACTAAGTAGAGGTGGGTTCGATTCCCACCTCAGCCATCCTGGAAGTGTTTTTCCGTGGTTTCCCACTTCTCCTCCAGGCAAATGCCGGGATGGTACCTAACTTAAGGCCACGGCCGCTTCCTTCCTTCTTCCAAATCAATCAATCAATCAATCAATCAATCAATCAATCAATCAATCAATCAATCAATCAATCACTACTGATCTGCATTTAGGGCAGTCGCCCACGTGGCAGATTCCCTATCTGTTGTTTTCCTAGCCTTTTCTTAAATGATCGCAAAGAAATTGGAAAATTATTGAACATTTACCTTGGTAAGTTATTCCAATCCCTAACTCCCCTTCCTATAAACGAATGTTTGCCCCAATTTGTCCTCTTGAATTCCAACTTTATCTTCATATTGTGATCTTTCCTACTTTTAAAGACACCACTCAAACTTATTCGCCTACTGATGTCCTCCCACGCCACCTATCCTCTGACAGCTCGGAACATACCATTTAATCGAGCAGCTCGTCTCCTTTCTCCCAAATCTTCCCAGCCCAAACTTTGCAACATTTATGTAACGCTACTCTTTTGTCGGAAATCACTCAGAACAAATCGAGCTGCTTTTCTTTGGATTTTTTTCCAGTTCTTGAATCAAGTAATCCTGCTGAGGGTCCCATACACTGGAACCATACTCTAGTTGGGGTCTTACCAGAGACTTATATGCCCTCTCCTTTACATCCTGTCCGACTCGTTGGCTGAATGGTCAGCGTACTGACCTTCGGTTCAGAGGGTCCCGGGTTCGATTCCCGGCCGGGTCGGGGATTTTAACCTTCATTGGTTAATTCCAAAGGCTCGGGGCCAAGGTGTTTGTGCTGTCCCCAACATCCCTGCAACTCACATACCACACATAACACTATCCTCCACCACAATAACACGCAGTTACCTACGCATGGCAGATGCCGCCCACCCTCATCGGATGGTCTGCCTTACAAGGGCTGCACTCGACTAGAAATAGCCACACGAAATTATTATTATTATTCCTTTACATCCTTACTACAACCCCTAAATACCCTTATAACCATGTGCAGAGATCTGTACCCTTTATTAACAATCATATTTATGTGATTACCCCAATGAAGGTCTTTTCTTATATTAACACCGAGGTACTTACAATGATCCCCAAAAGTAACTTTCACTCCATCAATGCAGTAATTAAAACTGAGAGGACTTTTCCTATTTTGTGAAACTCACAACCTGACTTTTAACCCCGTTTATAATCATACCATTGCCCACCGTCCATCTCACAACACTATCGAGGTCACCCTGCAGCCGCTCACAATCTTGTAACTTATTTATTACTCTGTACAGAATAACATCATCTGCAAGCAGCCTTATCTCTGATTTCGCTTCTTTACACATATCATTGATATATATAAGAAAATATAAAGGTCCAATAATACTACCTTGAGGAATTCCCCTCTTAATTATTACAGGGTCAGATAAAGCTTCGCCTACTCTAATTCTCTGAGTTCTATTTTCTAGAAATATAGCCACCCATTCAGTCACTCTTTTTTCTAGTCGAATTGCACTCATTTTTGCCAGTAGTCTTCCATGATCTACCCTATCAAATGCCTTAGATAGGTCAATCGCAATACAGTCCATTTGGCCTCCTGAATCCAGGATATCTGCTATATCTTGCTGAAATCCTGAAGTCTGTCTATCCCTTCCAATCTTCCCATCCCCCACCTGTTCAGCACAGCATGTGAGACCACCTGGGCGAGGCAATGATCATCCTCCCCAGTTGTATCCCCCGACCAAGAGTGAAGCTCCAGGACACTGCCCTTGAGGCTGTAGAGGTGGGATCCCTCGCTGAGTCCGAGCGATAAGCCGACCTTCGAGGGTAAAGAGATTAAGAAAGAAAGAAAGAAAGAAAGAAAGAATTCCTAACAGACAGTGCATAATACCTTCATGTTTGAAGGACAATTTACTCATTTAACATTGAAATAATATCTTATATATATAAAGCCGCAAGGCTCACTGACTGACATAAATGTTTGCCCACTTCGACATGAGCTGGAAACTTGAAATTTGGCAAGGTGATAGCTATTAGCGTGTAACCTACGGAAAATTTCCAAAAATTTTAAATTTTAAATTTTTGCCCCCCTCCCCCCAAACAAAATGGCGGATACCGTGATGCAGTGCCCTAGAAAATTAATATTTGGCAAAGTTCTAGCTCCTAGCCTGTAACCGACGTAGAAATTGCAAAAAGTTAAAATATTTAATATTTTATCCACTAAAAAATTCGAAATATTAAGCCAAATTCAATGACGGTGCAGGCTTTCGTTTCGAGCTCTCCTGTGGCTAAACGGCAATTGTTATCAATAAACGGACTGCACTTTCGTCCCTTAAAATGAAGAGATCTACAACTTTGGTCCTATGACTTTTTGCCGTATCTCGACTCCTTCTACCTTAGATTGAGCTTCATTTTCCCGGTTTTGGTCATTTTTGTTAAATTTCCATAAATGATTTTACTGATTCACACACTCATAAGATGGATAGATGAACTAAATTCAGGACACTCCTTGGCAACGTCATTGGCCATATGTAGACCGACTTTCGTTATTCTAGCTGCCTTGCAAGTATGGGAAAACGGAGGGTACATGTGGGAACACTATTGAAATTTCGGCCTAATTGATGATTCATAAGCAATTTATGGCGAAACCCGTTGAGATACGGCAAAACCTCAAATAACCAAAATTATAGGTCGTTTCATCGTCAACCTGCCTGCAAAGTTTCAAGACTGTAGCTGCCTGCCAAGTTGGCAAAATTATTTTTCAATTTGTGAAAAGTGGGCGAAATTTGACATGGATCGAAACGTTCACCTCTTTCTATGGCATAAATATGCGGGGCAGGAGAAGGCGCCAAAGATAGTAATATAGACCACTAAAAGGGTCGCCTAACGCCGCAAACCGTACCGCGATACGATGCACCGTTTGCTCGCAATAAATTTCCAAACGAAAGCCTGCACTATTCAGCGTGCACATTGCCTGGCTCTATCTTATCTTATATATATAAAGCCGCAAGGCTCACTGACTGACATAAATGTTTGCCCACTTCGACATGAGCTGGAAACTTGAAATTTGGCAAGGTGATAGCTATTAGCGTGTAACCTACGGAAAATTTCCAAAAATTTTAAATTTTAAATTTTTGCCCCCCTCCCCCCAAACAAAATGGCGGATACCGTGATGCAGTGCCCTAGAAAATTAATATTTGGCAAAGTTCTAGCTCCTAGCCTGTAACCGACGTAGAAATTGCAAAAAGTTAAAATATTTAATATTTTATCCACTAAAAAATTCGAAATATTAAGCCAAATTCAATGACGGTGCAGGCTTTCGTTTCGAGCTCTCCTGTGGCTAAACGGCAATTGTTATCAATAAACGGACTGCACTTTCGTCCCTTAAAATGAAGAGATCTACAACTTTGGTCCTATGACTTTTTGCCGTATCTCGACTCCTTCTACCTTAGATTGAGCTTCATTTTCCCGGTTTTGGTCATTTTTGTTAAATTTCCATAAATGATTTTACTGATTCACACACTCATAAGATGGATAGATGAACTAAATTCAGGACACTCCTTGGCAACGTCATTGGCCATATGTAGACCGACTTTCGTTATTCTAGCTGCCTTGCAAGTATGGGAAAACGGAGGGTACATGTGGGAACACTATTGAAATTTCGGCCTAATTGATGATTCATAAGCAATTTATGGCGAAACCCGTTGAGATACGGCAAAACCTCAAATAACCAAAATTATAGGTCGTTTCATCGTCAACCTGCCTGCAAAGTTTCAAGACTGTAGCTGTCTGCCAAGTTGGCAAAATTATTTTTCAATTTGTGAAAAGTGGGCGAAATTTGACATGGATCGAAACGTTCACCTCTTTCTATGGCATAAATATGCGGGGCAGGAGAAGGCGCCAAAGATAGTAATATAGACCACTAAAAGGGTCGCCTAACGCCGCAAACCGTACCGCGATACGATGCACCGTTTGCTCGCAATAAATTTCCAAACGAAAGCCTGCACTATTCAGCGTGCACATTGCCTGGCTCTATCTTATCTTATATATATAAAGCCGCAAGGCTCACTGACTGACATAAATGTTTGCCCACTTCGACATGAGCTGGAAACTTGAAATTTGGCAAGGTGATAGCTATTAGCGTGTAACCTACGGAAAATTTCCAAAAATTTTAAATTTTAAATTTTTGCCCCCCTCCCCCCAAACAAAATGGCGGATACCGTGATGCAGTGCCCTAGAAAATTAATATTTGGCAAAGTTCTAGCTCCTAGCCTGTAACCGACGTAGAAATTGCAAAAAGTTAAAATATTTAATATTTTATCCACTAAAAAATTCGAAATA
Organism: Anabrus simplex; assembly: GCF_040414725.1. Taxonomy (NCBI): domain Eukaryota; kingdom Metazoa; phylum Arthropoda; class Insecta; order Orthoptera; family Tettigoniidae; genus Anabrus; species Anabrus simplex. The sequence continues at coordinate 1,592,394,504 of NC_090265.1, forward strand.
TTAAGCCAAATTCAATGACGGTGCAGGCTTTCGTTTCGAGCTCTCCTGTGGCTAAACGGCAATTGTTATCAATAAACGGACTGCACTTTCGTCCCTTAAAATGAAGAGATCTACAACTTTGGTCCTATGACTTTTTGCCGTATCTCGACTCCTTCTACCTTAGATTGAGCTTCATTTTCCCGGTTTTGGTCATTTTTGTTAAATTTCCATAAATGATTTTACTGATTCACACACTCATAAGATGGATAGATGAACTAAATTCAGGACACTCCTTGGCAACGTCATTGGCCATATGTAGACCGACTTTCGTTATTCTAGCTGCCTTGCAAGTATGGGAAAACGGAGGGTACATGTGGGAACACTATTGAAATTTCGGCCTAATTGATGATTCATAAGCAATTTATGGCGAAACCCGTTGAGATACGGCAAAACCTCAAATAACCAAAATTATAGGTCGTTTCATCGTCAACCTGCCTGCAAAGTTTCAAGACTGTAGCTGTCTGCCAAGTTGGCAAAATTATTTTTCAATTTGTGAAAAGTGGGCGAAATTTGACATGGATCGAAACGTTCACCTCTTTCTATGGCATAAATATGCGGGGCAGGAGAAGGCGCCAAAGATAGTAATATAGACCACTAAAAGGGTCGCCTAACGCCGCAAACCGTACCGCGATACGATGCACCGTTTGCTCGCAATAAATTTCCAAACGAAAGCCTGCACTATTCAGCGTGCACATTGCCTGGCTCTATCTTATCTTATATATATAAAGCCGCAAGGCTCACTGACTGACATAAATGTTTGCCCACTTCGACATGAGCTGGAAACTTGAAATTTGGCAAGGTGATAGCTATTAGCGTGTAACCTACGGAAAATTTCCAAAAATTTTAAATTTTAAATTTTTGCCCCCCTCCCCCCAAACAAAATGGCGGATACCGTGATGCAGTGCCCTAGAAAATTAATATTTGGCAAAGTTCTAGCTCCTAGCCTGTAACCGACGTAGAAATTGCAAAAAGTTAAAATATTTAATATTTTATCCACTAAAAAATTCGAAATATTAAGCCAAATTCAATGACGGTGCAGGCTTTCGTTTCGAGCTCTCCTGTGGCTAAACGGCAATTGTTATCAATAAACGGACTGCACTTTCGTCCCTTAAAATGAAGAGATCTACAACTTTGGTCCTATGACTTTTTGCCGTATCTCGACTCCTTCTACCTTAGATTGAGCTTCATTTTCCCGGTTTTGGTCATTTTTGTTAAATTTCCATAAATGATTTTACTGATTCACACACTCATAAGATGGATAGATGAACTAAATTCAGGACACTCCTTGGCAACGTCATTGGCCATATGTAGACCGACTTTCGTTATTCTAGCTGCCTTGCAAGTATGGGAAAACGGAGGGTACATGTGGGAACACTATTGAAATTTCGGCCTAATTGATGATTCATAAGCAATTTATGGCGAAACCCGTTGAGATACGGCAAAACCTCAAATAACCAAAATTATAGGTCGTTTCATCGTCAACCTGCCTGCAAAGTTTCAAGACTGTAGCTGTCTGCCAAGTTGGCAAAATTATTTTTCAATTTGTGAAAAGTGGGCGAAATTTGACATGGATCGAAACGTTCACCTCTTTCTATGGCATAAATATGCGGGGCAGGAGAAGGCGCCAAAGATAGTAATATAGACCACTAAAAGGGTCGCCTAACGCCGCAAACCGTACCGCGATACGATGCACCGTTTGCTCGCAATAAATTTCCAAACGAAAGCCTGCACTATTCAGCGTGCACATTGCCTGGCTCTATCTTATCTTATATATATAAAGCCGCAAGGCTCACTGACTGACATAAATGTTTGCCCACTTCGACATGAGCTGGAAACTTGAAATTTGGCAAGGTGATAGCTATTAGCGTGTAACCTACGGAAAATTTCCAAAAATTTTAAATTTTAAATTTTTGCCCCCCTCCCCCCAAACAAAATGGCGGATACCGTGATGCAGTGCCCTAGAAAATTAATATTTGGCAAAGTTCTAGCTCCTAGCCTGTAACCGACGTAGAAATTGCAAAAAGTTAAAATATTTAATATTTTATCCACTAAAAAATTCGAAATATTAAGCCAAATTCAATGACGGTGCAGGCTTTCGTTTCGAGCTCTCCTGTGGCTAAACGGCAATTGTTATCAATAAACGGACTGCACTTTCGTCCCTTAAAATGAAGAGATCTACAACTTTGGTCCTATGACTTTTTGCCGTATCTCGACTCCTTCTACCTTAGATTGAGCTTCATTTTCCCGGTTTTGGTCATTTTTGTTAAATTTCCATAAATGATTTTACTGATTCACACACTCATAAGATGGATAGATGAACTAAATTCAGGACACTCCTTGGCAACGTCATTGGCCATATGTAGACCGACTTTCGTTATTCTAGCTGCCTTGCAAGTATGGGAAAACGGAGGGTACATGTGGGAACACTATTGAAATTTCGGCCTAATTGATGATTCATAAGCAATTTATGGCGAAACCCGTTGAGATACGGCAAAACCTCAAATAACCAAAATTATAGGTCGTTTCATCGTCAACCTGCCTGCAAAGTTTCAAGACTGTAGCTGTCTGCCAAGTTGGCAAAATTATTTTTCAATTTGTGAAAAGTGGGCGAAATTTGACATGGATCGAAACGTTCACCTCTTTCTATGGCATAAATATGCGGGGCAGGAGAAGGCGCCAAAGATAGTAATATAGACCACTAAAAGGGTCGCCTAACGCCGCAAACCGTACCGCGATACGATGCACCGTTTGCTCGCAATAAATTTCCAAACGAAAGCCTGCACTATTCAGCGTGCACATTGCCTGGCTCTATCTTATCTTATATATATAAAGCCGCAAGGCTCACTGACTGACATAAATGTTTGCCCACTTCGACATGAGCTGGAAACTTGAAATTTGGCAAGGTGATAGCTATTAGCGTGTAACCTACGGAAAATTTCCAAAAATTTTAAATTTTAAATTTTTGCCCCCCTCCCCCCAAACAAAATGGCGGATACCGTGATGCAGTGCCCTAGAAAATTAATATTTGGCAAAGTTCTAGCTCCTAGCCTGTAACCGACGTAGAAATTGCAAAAAGTTAAAATATTTAATATTTTATCCACTAAAAAATTCGAAATATTAAGCCAAATTCAATGACGGTGCAGGCTTTCGTTTCGAGCTCTCCTGTGGCTAAACGGCAATTGTTATCAATAAACGGACTGCACTTTCGTCCCTTAAAATGAAGAGATCTACAACTTTGGTCCTATGACTTTTTGCCGTATCTCGACTCCTTCTACCTTAGATTGAGCTTCATTTTCCCGGTTTTGGTCATTTTTGTTAAATTTCCATAAATGATTTTACTGATTCACACACTCATAAGATGGATAGATGAACTAAATTCAGGACACTCCTTGGCAACGTCATTGGCCATATGTAGACCGACTTTCGTTATTCTAGCTGCCTTGCAAGTATGGGAAAACGGAGGGTACATGTGGGAACACTATTGAAATTTCGGCCTAATTGATGATTCATAAGCAATTTATGGCGAAACCCGTTGAGATACGGCAAAACCTCAAATAACCAAAATTATAGGTCGTTTCATCGTCAACCTGCCTGCAAAGTTTCAAGACTGTAGCTGTCTGCCAAGTTGGCAAAATTATTTTTCAATTTGTGAAAAGTGGGCGAAATTTGACATGGATCGAAACGTTCACCTCTTTCTATGGCATAAATATGCGGGGCAGGAGAAGGCGCCAAAGATAGTAATATAGACCACTAAAAGGGTCGCCTAACGCCGCAAACCGTACCGCGATACGATGCACCGTTTGCTCGCAATAAATTTCCAAACGAAAGCCTGCACTATTCAGCGTGCACATTGCCTGGCTCTATCTTATCTTATATATATAAAGCCGCAAGGCTCACTGACTGACATAAATGTTTGCCCACTTCGACATGAGCTGGAAACTTGAAATTTGGCAAGGTGATAGCTATTAGCGTGTAACCTACGGAAAATTTCCAAAAATTTTAAATTTTAAATTTTTGCCCCCCTCCCCCCAAACAAAATGGCGGATACCGTGATGCAGTGCCCTAGAAAATTAATATTTGGCAAAGTTCTAGCTCCTAGCCTGTAACCGACGTAGAAATTGCAAAAAGTTAAAATATTTAATATTTTATCCACTAAAAAATTCGAAATATTAAGCCAAATTCAATGACGGTGCAGGCTTTCGTTTCGAGCTCTCCTGTGGCTAAACGGCAATTGTTATCAATAAACGGACTGCACTTTCGTCCCTTAAAATGAAGAGATCTACAACTTTGGTCCTATGACTTTTTGCCGTATCTCGACTCCTTCTACCTTAGATTGAGCTTCATTTTCCCGGTTTTGGTCATTTTTGTTAAATTTCCATAAATGATTTTACTGATTCACACACTCATAAGATGGATAGATGAACTAAATTCAGGACACTCCTTGGCAACGTCATTGGCCATATGTAGACCGACTTTCGTTATTCTAGCTGCCTTGCAAGTATGGGAAAACGGAGGGTACATGTGGGAACACTATTGAAATTTCGGCCTAATTGATGATTCATAAGCAATTTATGGCGAAACCCGTTGAGATACGGCAAAACCTCAAATAACCAAAATTATAGGTCGTTTCATCGTCAACCTGCCTGCAAAGTTTCAAGACTGTAGCTGTCTGCCAAGTTGGCAAAATTATTTTTCAATTTGTGAAAAGTGGGCGAAATTTGACATGGATCGAAACGTTCACCTCTTTCTATGGCATAAATATGCGGGGCAGGAGAAGGCGCCAAAGATAGTAATATAGACCACTAAAAGGGTCGCCTAACGCCGCAAACCGTACCGCGATACGATGCACCGTTTGCTCGCAATAAATTTCCAAACGAAAGCCTGCACTATTCAGCGTGCACATTGCCTGGCTCTATCTTATCTTATATATATAAAGCCGCAAGGCTCACTGACTGACATAAATGTTTGCCCACTTCGACATGAGCTGGAAACTTGAAATTTGGCAAGGTGATAGCTATTAGCGTGTAACCTACGGAAAATTTCCAAAAATTTTAAATTTTAAATTTTTGCCCCCCTCCCCCCAAACAAAATGGCGGATACCGTGATGCAGTGCCCTAGAAAATTAATATTTGGCAAAGTTCTAGCTCCTAGCCTGTAACCGACGTAGAAATTGCAAAAAGTTAAAATATTTAATATTTTATCCACTAAAAAATTCGAAATATTAAGCCAAATTCAATGACGGTGCAGGCTTTCGTTTCGAGCTCTCCTGTGGCTAAACGGCAATTGTTATCAATAAACGGACTGCACTTTCGTCCCTTAAAATGAAGAGATCTACAACTTTGGTCCTATGACTTTTTGCCGTATCTCGACTCCTTCTACCTTAGATTGAGCTTCATTTTCCCGGTTTTGGTCATTTTTGTTAAATTTCCATAAATGATTTTACTGATTCACACACTCATAAGATGGATAGATGAACTAAATTCAGGACACTCCTTGGCAACGTCATTGGCCATATGTAGACCGACTTTCGTTATTCTAGCTGCCTTGCAAGTATGGGAAAACGGAGGGTACATGTGGGAACACTATTGAAATTTCGGCCTAATTGATGATTCATAAGCAATTTATGGCGAAACCCGTTGAGATACGGCAAAACCTCAAATAACCAAAATTATAGGTCGTTTCATCGTCAACCTGCCTGCAAAGTTTCAAGACTGTAGCTGCCTGCCAAGTTGGCAAAATTATTTTTCAATTTGTGAAAAGTGGGCGAAATTTGACATGGATCGAAACGTTCACCTCTTTCTATGGCATAAATATGCGGGGCAGGAGAAGGCGCCAAAGATAGTAATATAGACCACTAAAAGGGTCGCCTAACGCCGCAAACCGTACCGCGATACGATGCACCGTTTGCTCGCAATAAATTTCCAAACGAAAGCCTGCACTATTCAGCGTGCACATTGCCTGGCTCTATCTTATCTTATATATATAAAGCCGCAAGGCTCACTGACTGACATAAATGTTTGCCCACTTCGACATGAGCTGGAAACTTGAAATTTGGCAAGGTGATAGCTATTAGCGTGTAACCTACGGAAAATTTCCAAAAATTTTAAATTTTAAATTTTTGCCCCCCTCCCCCCAAACAAAATGGCGGATACCGTGATGCAGTGCCCTAGAAAATTAATATTTGGCAAAGTTCTAGCTCCTAGCCTGTAACCGACGTAGAAATTGCAAAAAGTTAAAATATTTAATATTTTATCCACTAAAAAATTCGAAATATTAAGCCAAATTCAATGACGGTGCAGGCTTTCGTTTCGAGCTCTCCTGTGGCTAAACGGCAATTGTTATCAATAAACGGACTGCACTTTCGTCCCTTAAAATGAAGAGATCTACAACTTTGGTCCTATGACTTTTTGCCGTATCTCGACTCCTTCTACCTTAGATTGAGCTTCATTTTCCCGGTTTTGGTCATTTTTGTTAAATTTCCATAAATGATTTTACTGATTCACACACTCATAAGATGGATAGATGAACTAAATTCAGGACACTCCTTGGCAACGTCATTGGCCATATGTAGACCGACTTTCGTTATTCTAGCTGCCTTGCAAGTATGGGAAAACGGAGGGTACATGTGGGAACACTATTGAAATTTCGGCCTAATTGATGATTCATAAGCAATTTATGGCGAAACCCGTTGAGATACGGCAAAACCTCAAATAACCAAAATTATAGGTCGTTTCATCGTCAACCTGCCTGCAAAGTTTCAAGACTGTAGCTGTCTGCCAAGTTGGCAAAATTATTTTTCAATTTGTGAAAAGTGGGCGAAATTTGACATGGATCGAAACGTTCACCTCTTTCTATGGCATAAATATGCGGGGCAGGAGAAGGCGCCAAAGATAGTAATATAGACACTAAAAGGGTCGCCTAACGCCGCAAACCGTACCGCGATACGATGCACCGTTTGCTCGCAATAAATTTCCAAACGAAAGCCTGCACTATTCAGCGTGCACATTGCCTGGCTCTATCTTATCTTATATATATAAAGCCGCAAGGCTCACTGACTGACATAAATGTTTGCCCACTTCGACATGAGCTGGAAACTTGAAATTTGGCAAGGTGATAGCTATTAGCGTGTAACCTACGGAAAATTTCCAAAAATTTTAAATTTTAAATTTTTGCCCCCCTCCCCCCAAACAAAATGGCGGATACCGTGATGCAGTGCCCTAGAAAATTAATATTTGGCAAAGTTCTAGCTCCTAGCCTGTAACCGACGTAGAAATTGCAAAAAGTTAAAATATTTAATATTTTATCCACTAAAAAATTCGAAATATTAAGCCAAATTCAATGACGGTGCAGGCTTTCGTTTCGAGCTCTCCTGTGGCTAAACGGCAATTGTTATCAATAAACGGACTGCACTTTCGTCCCTTAAAATGAAGAGATCTACAACTTTGGTCCTATGACTTTTTGCCGTATCTCGACTCCTTCTACCTTAGATTGAGCTTCATTTTCCCGGTTTTGGTCATTTTTGTTAAATTTCCATAAATGATTTTACTGATTCACACACTCATAAGATGGATAGATGAACTAAATTCAGGACACTCCTTGGCAACGTCATTGGCCATATGTAGACCGACTTTCGTTATTCTAGCTGCCTTGCAAGTATGGGAAAACGGAGGGTACATGTGGGAACACTATTGAAATTTCGGCCTAATTGATGATTCATAAGCAATTTATGGCGAAACCCGTTGAGATACGGCAAAACCTCAAATAACCAAAATTATAGGTCGTTTCATCGTCAACCTGCCTGCAAAGTTTCAAGACTGTAGCTGTCTGCCAAGTTGGCAAAATTATTTTTCAATTTGTGAAAAGTGGGCGAAATTTGACATGGATCGAAACGTTCACCTCTTTCTATGGCATAAATATGCGGGGCAGGAGAAGGCGCCAAAGATAGTAATATAGACCACTAAAAGGGTCGCCTAACGCCGCAAACCGTACCGCGATACGATGCACCGTTTGCTCGCAATAAATTTCCAAACGAAAGCCTGCACTATTCAGCGTGCACATTGCCTGGCTCTATCTTATCTTATATATATAAAGCCGCAAGGCTCACTGACTGACATAAATGTTTGCCCACTTCGACATGAGCTGGAAACTTGAAATTTGGCAAGGTGATAGCTATTAGCGTGTAACCTACGGAAAATTTCCAAAAATTTTAAATTTTAAATTTTTGCCCCCCTCCCCCCAAACAAAATGGCGGATACCGTGATGCAGTGCCCTAGAAAATTAATATTTGGCAAAGTTCTAGCTCCTAGCCTGTAACCGACGTAGAAATTGCAAAAAGTTAAAATATTTAATATTTTATCCACTAAAAAATTCGAAATATTAAGCCAAATTCAATGACGGTGCAGGCTTTCGTTTCGAGCTCTCCTGTGGCTAAACGGCAATTGTTATCAATAAACGGACTGCACTTTCGTCCCTTAAAATGAAGAGATCTACAACTTTGGTCCTATGACTTTTTGCCGTATCTCGACTCCTTCTACCTTAGATTGAGCTTCATTTTCCCGGTTTTGGTCATTTTTGTTAAATTTCCATAAATGATTTTACTGATTCACACACTCATAAGATGGATAGATGAACTAAATTCAGGACACTCCTTGGCAACGTCATTGGCCATATGTAGACCGACTTTCGTTATTCTAGCTGCCTTGCAAGTATGGGAAAACGGAGGGTACATGTGGGAACACTATTGAAATTTCGGCCTAATTGATGATTCATAAGCAATTTATGGCGAAACCCGTTGAGATACGGCAAAACCTCAAATAACCAAAATTATAGGTCGTTTCATCGTCAACCTGCCTGCAAAGTTTCAAGACTGTAGCTGCCTGCCAAGTTGGCAAAATTATTTTTCAATTTGTGAAAAGTGGGCGAAATTTGACATGGATCGAAACGTTCACCTCTTTCTATGGCATAAATATGCGGGGCAGGAGAAGGCGCCAAAGATAGTAATATAGACCACTAAAAGGGTCGCCTAACGCCGCAAACCGTACCGCGATACGATGCACCGTTTGCTCGCAATAAATTTCCAAACGAAAGCCTGCACTATTCAGCGTGCACATTGCCTGGCTCTATCTTATCTTATATATATAAAGCCGCAAGGCTCACTGACTGACATAAATGTTTGCCCACTTCGACATGAGCTGGAAACTTGAAATTTGGCAAGGTGATAGCTATTAGCGTGTAACCTACGGAAAATTTCCAAAAATTTTAAATTTTAAATTTTTGCCCCCCTCCCCCCAAACAAAATGGCGGATACCGTGATGCAGTGCCCTAGAAAATTAATATTTGGCAAAGTTCTAGCTCCTAGCCTGTAACCGACGTAGAAATTGCAAAAAGTTAAAATATTTAATATTTTATCCACTAAAAAATTCGAAATATTAAGCCAAATTCAATGACGGTGCAGGCTTTCGTTTCGAGCTCTCCTGTGGCTAAACGGCAATTGTTATCAATAAACGGACTGCACTTTCGTCCCTTAAAATGAAGAGATCTACAACTTTGGTCCTATGACTTTTTGCCGTATCTCGACTCCTTCTACCTTAGATTGAGCTTCATTTTCCCGGTTTTGGTCATTTTTGTTAAATTTCCATAAATGATTTTACTGATTCACACACTCATAAGATGGATAGATGAACTAAATTCAGGACACTCCTTGGCAACGTCATTGGCCATATGTAGACCGACTTTCGTTATTCTAGCTGCCTTGCAAGTATGGGAAAACGGAGGGTACATGTGGGAACACTATTGAAATTTCGGCCTAATTGATGATTCATAAGCAATTTATGGCGAAACCCGTTGAGATACGGCAAAACCTCAAATAACCAAAATTATAGGTCGTTTCATCGTCAACCTGCCTGCAAAGTTTCAAGACTGTAGCTGTCTGCCAAGTTGGCAAAATTATTTTTCAATTTGTGAAAAGTGGGCGAAATTTGACATGGATCGAAACGTTCACCTCTTTCTATGGCATAAATATGCGGGGCAGGAGAAGGCGCCAAAGATAGTAATATAGACCACTAAAAGGGTCGCCTAACGCCGCAAACCGTACCGCGATACGATGCACCGTTTGCTCGCAATAAATTTCCAAACGAAAGCCTGCACTATTCAGCGTGCACATTGCCTGGCTCTATCTTATCTTATATATATAAAGCCGCAAGGCTCACTGACTGACATAAATGTTTGCCCACTTCGACATGAGCTGGAAACTTGAAATTTGGCAAGGTGATAGCTATTAGCGTGTAACCTACGGAAAATTTCCAAAAATTTTAAATTTTAAATTTTTGCCCCCCTCCCCCCAAACAAAATGGCGGATACCGTGATGCAGTGCCCTAGAAAATTAATATTTGGCAAAGTTCTAGCTCCTAGCCTGTAACCGACGTAGAAATTGCAAAAAGTTAAAATATTTAATATTTTATCCACTAAAAAATTCGAAATATTAAGCCAAATTCAATGACGGTGCAGGCTTTCGTTTCGAGCTCTCCTGTGGCTAAACGGCAATTGTTATCAATAAACGGACTGCACTTTCGTCCCTTAAAATGAAGAGATCTACAACTTTGGTCCTATGACTTTTTGCCGTATCTCGACTCCTTCTACCTTAGATTGAGCTTCATTTTCCCGGTTTTGGTCATTTTTGTTAAATTTCCATAAATGATTTTACTGATTCACACACTCATAAGATGGATAGATGAACTAAATTCAGGACACTCCTTGGCAACGTCATTGGCCATATGTAGACCGACTTTCGTTATTCTAGCTGCCTTGCAAGTATGGGAAAACGGAGGGTACATGTGGGAACACTATTGAAATTTCGGCCTAATTGATGATTCATAAGCAATTTATGGCGAAACCCGTTGAGATACGGCAAAACCTCAAATAACCAAAATTATAGGTCGTTTCATCGTCAACCTGCCTGCAAAGTTTCAAGACTGTAGCTGCCTGCCAAGTTGGCAAAATTATTTTTCAATTTGTGAAAAGTGGGCGAAATTTGACATGGATCGAAACGTTCACCTCTTTCTATGGCATAAATATGCGGGGCAGGAGAAGGCGCCAAAGATAGTAATATAGACCACTAAAAGGGTCGCCTAACGCCGCAAACCGTACCGCGATACGATGCACCGTTTGCTCGCAATAAATTTCCAAACGAAAGCCTGCACTATTCAGCGTGCACATTGCCTGGCTCTATCTTATCTTATATATATAAAGCCGCAAGGCTCACTGACTGACATAAATGTTTGCCCACTTCGACATGAGCTGGAAACTTGAAATTTGGCAAGGTGATAGCTATTAGCGTGTAACCTACGGAAAATTTCCAAAAATTTTAAATTTTAAATTTTTGCCCCCCTCCCCCCAAACAAAATGGCGGATACCGTGATGCAGTGCCCTAGAAAATTAATATTTGGCAAAGTTCTAGCTCCTAGCCTGTAACCGACGTAGAAATTGCAAAAAGTTAAAATATTTAATATTTTATCCACTAAAAAATTCGAAATATTAAGCCAAATTCAATGACGGTGCAGGCTTTCGTTTCGAGCTCTCCTGTGGCTAAACGGCAATTGTTATCAATAAACGGACTGCACTTTCGTCCCTTAAAATGAAGAGATCTACAACTTTGGTCCTATGACTTTTTGCCGTATCTCGACTCCTTCTACCTTAGATTGAGCTTCATTTTCCCGGTTTTGGTCATTTTTGTTAAATTTCCATAAATGATTTTACTGATTCACACACTCATAAGATGGATAGATGAACTAAATTCAGGACACTCCTTGGCAACGTCATTGGCCATATGTAGACCGACTTTCGTTATTCTAGCTGCCTTGCAAGTATGGGAAAACGGAGGGTACATGTGGGAACACTATTGAAATTTCGGCCTAATTGATGATTCATAAGCAATTTATGGCGAAACCCGTTGAGATACGGCAAAACCTCAAATAACCAAAATTATAGGTCGTTTCATCGTCAACCTGCCTGCAAAGTTTCAAGACTGTAGCTGTCTGCCAAGTTGGCAAAATTATTTTTCAATTTGTGAAAAGTGGGCGAAATTTGACATGGATCGAAACGTTCACCTCTTTCTATGGCATAAATATGCGGGGCAGGAGAAGGCGCCAAAGATAGTAATATAGACCACTAAAAGGGTCGCCTAACGCCGCAAACCGTACCGCGATACGATGCACCGTTTGCTCGCAATAAATTTCCAAACGAAAGCCTGCACTATTCAGCGTGCACATTGCCTGGCTCTATCTTATCTTATATATATAAAGCCGCAAGGCTCACTGACTGACATAAATGTTTGCCCACTTCGACATGAGCTGGAAACTTGAAATTTGGCAAGGTGATAGCTATTAGCGTGTAACCTACGGAAAATTTCCAAAAATTTTAAATTTTAAATTTTTGCCCCCCTCCCCCCAAACAAAATGGCGGATACCGTGATGCAGTGCCCTAGAAAATTAATATTTGGCAAAGTTCTAGCTCCTAGCCTGTAACCGACGTAGAAATTGCAAAAAGTTAAAATATTTAATATTTTATCCACTAAAAAATTCGAAATATTAAGCCAAATTCAATGACGGTGCAGGCTTTCGTTTCGAGCTCTCCTGTGGCTAAACGGCAATTGTTATCAATAAACGGACTGCACTTTCGTCCCTTAAAATGAAGAGATCTACAACTTTGGTCCTATGACTTTTTGCCGTATCTCGACTCCTTCTACCTTAGATTGAGCTTCATTTTCCCGGTTTTGGTCATTTTTGTTAAATTTCCATAAATGATTTTACTGATTCACACACTCATAAGATGGATAGATGAACTAAATTCAGGACACTCCTTGGCAACGTCATTGGCCATATGTAGACCGACTTTCGTTATTCTAGCTGCCTTGCAAGTATGGGAAAACGGAGGGTACATGTGGGAACACTATTGAAATTTCGGCCTAATTGATGATTCATAAGCAATTTATGGCGAAACCCGTTGAGATACGGCAAAACCTCAAATAACCAAAATTATAGGTCGTTTCATCGTCAACCTGCCTGCAAAGTTTCAAGACTGTAGCTGCCTGCCAAGTTGGCAAAATTATTTTTCAATTTGTGAAAAGTGGGCGAAATTTGACATGGATCGAAACGTTCACCTCTTTCTATGGCATAAATATGCGGGGCAGGAGAAGGCGCCAAAGATAGTAATATAGACCACTAAAAGGGTCGCCTAACGCCGCAAACCGTACCGCGATACGATGCACCGTTTGCTCGCAATAAATTTCCAAACGAAAGCCTGCACTATTCAGCGTGCACATTGCCTGGCTCTATCTTATCTTATATATATAAAGCCGCAAGGCTCACTGACTGACATAAATGTTTGCCCACTTCGACATGAGCTGGAAACTTGAAATTTGGCAAGGTGATAGCTATTAGCGTGTAACCTACGGAAAATTTCCAAAAATTTTAAATTTTAAATTTTTGCCCCCCTCCCCCCAAACAAAATGGCGGATACCGTGATGCAGTGCCCTAGAAAATTAATATTTGGCAAAGTTCTAGCTCCTAGCCTGTAACCGACGTAGAAATTGCAAAAAGTTAAAATATTTAATATTTTATCCACTAAAAAATTCGAAATATTAAGCCAAATTCAATGACGGTGCAGGCTTTCGTTTCGAGCTCTCCTGTGGCTAAACGGCAATTGTTATCAATAAACGGACTGCACTTTCGTCCCTTAAAATGAAGAGATCTACAACTTTGGTCCTATGACTTTTTGCCGTATCTCGACTCCTTCTACCTTAGATTGAGCTTCATTTTCCCGGTTTTGGTCATTTTTGTTAAATTTCCATAAATGATTTTACTGATTCACACACTCATAAGATGGATAGATGAACTAAATTCAGGACACTCCTTGGCAACGTCATTGGCCATATGTAGACCGACTTTCGTTATTCTAGCTGCCTTGCAAGTATGGGAAAACGGAGGGTACATGTGGGAACACTATTGAAATTTCGGCCTAATTGATGATTCATAAGCAATTTATGGCGAAACCCGTTGAGATACGGCAAAACCTCAAATAACCAAAATTATAGGTCGTTTCATCGTCAACCTGCCTGCAAAGTTTCAAGACTGTAGCTGTCTGCCAAGTTGGCAAAATTATTTTTCAATTTGTGAAAAGTGGGCGAAATTTGACATGGATCGAAACGTTCACCTCTTTCTATGGCATAAATATGCGGGGCAGGAGAAGGCGCCAAAGATAGTAATATAGACCACTAAAAGGGTCGCCTAACGCCGCAAACCGTACCGCGATACGATGCACCGTTTGCTCGCAATAAATTTCCAAACGAAAGCCTGCACTATTCAGCGTGCACATTGCCTGGCTCTATCTTATCTTATATATATAAAGCCGCAAGGCTCACTGACTGACATAAATGTTTGCCCACTTCGACATGAGCTGGAAACTTGAAATTTGGCAAGGTGATAGCTATTAGCGTGTAACCTACGGAAAATTTCCAAAAATTTTAAATTTTAAATTTTTGCCCCCCTCCCCCCAAACAAAATGGCGGATACCGTGATGCAGTGCCCTAGAAAATTAATATTTGGCAAAGTTCTAGCTCCTAGCCTGTAACCGACGTAGAAATTGCAAAAAGTTAAAATATTTAATATTTTATCCACTAAAAAATTCGAAATATTAAGCCAAATTCAATGACGGTGCAGGCTTTCGTTTCGAGCTCTCCTGTGGCTAAACGGCAATTGTTATCAATAAACGGACTGCACTTTCGTCCCTTAAAATGAAGAGATCTACAACTTTGGTCCTATGACTTTTTGCCGTATCTCGACTCCTTCTACCTTAGATTGAGCTTCATTTTCCCGGTTTTGGTCATTTTTGTTAAATTTCCATAAATGATTTTACTGATTCACACACTCATAAGATGGATAGATGAACTAAATTCAGGACACTCCTTGGCAACGTCATTGGCCATATGTAGACCGACTTTCGTTATTCTAGCTGCCTTGCAAGTATGGGAAAACGGAGGGTACATGTGGGAACACTATTGAAATTTCGGCCTAATTGATGATTCATAAGCAATTTATGGCGAAACCCGTTGAGATACGGCAAAACCTCAAATAACCAAAATTATAGGTCGTTTCATCGTCAACCTGCCTGCAAAGTTTCAAGACTGTAGCTGTCTGCCAAGTTGGCAAAATTATTTTTCAATTTGTGAAAAGTGGGCGAAATTTGACATGGATCGAAACGTTCACCTCTTTCTATGGCATAAATATGCGGGGCAGGAGAAGGCGCCAAAGATAGTAATATAGACCACTAAAAGGGTCGCCTAACGCCGCAAACCGTACCGCGATACGATGCACCGTTTGCTCGCAATAAATTTCCAAACGAAAGCCTGCACTATTCAGCGTGCACATTGCCTGGCTCTATCTTATCTTATATATATAAAGCCGCAAGGCTCACTGACTGACATAAATGTTTGCCCACTTCGACATGAGCTGGAAACTTGAAATTTGGCAAGGTGATAGCTATTAGCGTGTAACCTACGGAAAATTTCCAAAAATTTTAAATTTTAAATTTTTGCCCCCCTCCCCCCAAACAAAATGGCGGATACCGTGATGCAGTGCCCTAGAAAATTAATATTTGGCAAAGTTCTAGCTCCTAGCCTGTAACCGACGTAGAAATTGCAAAAAGTTAAAATATTTAATATTTTATCCACTAAAAAATTCGAAATATTAAGCCAAATTCAATGACGGTGCAGGCTTTCGTTTCGAGCTCTCCTGTGGCTAAACGGCAATTGTTATCAATAAACGGACTGCACTTTCGTCCCTTAAAATGAAGAGATCTACAACTTTGGTCCTATGACTTTTTGCCGTATCTCGACTCCTTCTACCTTAGATTGAGCTTCATTTTCCCGGTTTTGGTCATTTTTGTTAAATTTCCATAAATGATTTTACTGATTCACACACTCATAAGATGGATAGATGAACTAAATTCAGGACACTCCTTGGCAACGTCATTGGCCATATGTAGACCGACTTTCGTTATTCTAGCTGCCTTGCAAGTATGGGAAAACGGAGGGTACATGTGGGAACACTATTGAAATTTCGGCCTAATTGATGATTCATAAGCAATTTATGGCGAAACCCGTTGAGATACGGCAAAACCTCAAATAACCAAAATTATAGGTCGTTTCATCGTCAACCTGCCTGCAAAGTTTCAAGACTGTAGCTGTCTGCCAAGTTGGCAAAATTATTTTTCAATTTGTGAAAAGTGGGCGAAATTTGACATGGATCGAAACGTTCACCTCTTTCTATGGCATAAATATGCGGGGCAGGAGAAGGCGCCAAAGATAGTAATATAGACCACTAAAAGGGTCGCCTAACGCCGCAAACCGTACCGCGATACGATGCACCGTTTGCTCGCAATAAATTTCCAAACGAAAGCCTGCACTATTCAGCGTGCACATTGCCTGGCTCTATCTTATCTTATATATATAAAGCCGCAAGGCTCACTGACTGACATAAATGTTTGCCCACTTCGACATGAGCTGGAAACTTGAAATTTGGCAAGGTGATAGCTATTAGCGTGTAACCTACGGAAAATTTCCAAAAATTTTAAATTTTAAATTTTTGCCCCCCTCCCCCCAAACAAAATGGCGGATACCGTGATGCAGTGCCCTAGAAAATTAATATTTGGCAAAGTTCTAGCTCCTAGCCTGTAACCGACGTAGAAATTGCAAAAAGTTAAAATATTTAATATTTTATCCACTAAAAAATTCGAAATATTAAGCCAAATTCAATGACGGTGCAGGCTTTCGTTTCGAGCTCTCCTGTGGCTAAACGGCAATTGTTATCAATAAACGGACTGCACTTTCGTCCCTTAAAATGAAGAGATCTACAACTTTGGTCCTATGACTTTTTGCCGTATCTCGACTCCTTCTACCTTAGATTGAGCTTCATTTTCCCGGTTTTGGTCATTTTTGTTAAATTTCCATAAATGATTTTACTGATTCACACACTCATAAGATGGATAGATGAACTAAATTCAGGACACTCCTTGGCAACGTCATTGGCCATATGTAGACCGACTTTCGTTATTCTAGCTGCCTTGCAAGTATGGGAAAACGGAGGGTACATGTGGGAACACTATTGAAATTTCGGCCTAATTGATGATTCATAAGCAATTTATGGCGAAACCCGTTGAGATACGGCAAAACCTCAAATAACCAAAATTATAGGTCGTTTCATCGTCAACCTGCCTGCAAAGTTTCAAGACTGTAGCTGCCTGCCAAGTTGGCAAAATTATTTTTCAATTTGTGAAAAGTGGGCGAAATTTGACATGGATCGAAACGTTCACCTCTTTCTATGGCATAAATATGCGGGGCAGGAGAAGGCGCCAAAGATAGTAATATAGACCACTAAAAGGGTCGCCTAACGCCGCAAACCGTACCGCGATACGATGCACCGTTTGCTCGCAATAAATTTCCAAACGAAAGCCTGCACTATTCAGCGTGCACATTGCCTGGCTCTATCTTATCTTATATATATAAAGCCGCAAGGCTCACTGACTGACATAAATGTTTGCCCACTTCGACATGAGCTGGAAACTTGAAATTTGGCAAGGTGATAGCTATTAGCGTGTAACCTACGGAAAATTTCCAAAAATTTTAAATTTTAAATTTTTGCCCCCCTCCCCCCAAACAAAATGGCGGATACCGTGATGCAGTGCCCTAGAAAATTAATATTTGGCAAAGTTCTAGCTCCTAGCCTGTAACCGACGTAGAAATTGCAAAAAGTTAAAATATTTAATATTTTATCCACTAAAAAATTCGAAATATTAAGCCAAATTCAATGACGGTGCAGGCTTTCGTTTCGAGCTCTCCTGTGGCTAAACGGCAATTGTTATCAATAAACGGACTGCACTTTCGTCCCTTAAAATGAAGAGATCTACAACTTTGGTCCTATGACTTTTTGCCGTATCTCGACTCCTTCTACCTTAGATTGAGCTTCATTTTCCCGGTTTTGGTCATTTTTGTTAAATTTCCATAAATGATTTTACTGATTCACACACTCATAAGATGGATAGATGAACTAAATTCAGGACACTCCTTGGCAACGTCATTGGCCATATGTAGACCGACTTTCGTTATTCTAGCTGCCTTGCAAGTATGGGAAAACGGAGGGTACATGTGGGAACACTATTGAAATTTCGGCCTAATTGATGATTCATAAGCAATTTATGGCGAAACCCGTTGAGATACGGCAAAACCTCAAATAACCAAAATTATAGGTCGTTTCATCGTCAACCTGCCTGCAAAGTTTCAAGACTGTAGCTGTCTGCCAAGTTGGCAAAATTATTTTTCAATTTGTGAAAAGTGGGCGAAATTTGACATGGATCGAAACGTTCACCTCTTTCTATGGCATAAATATGCGGGGCAGGAGAAGGCGCCAAAGATAGTAATATAGACACTAAAAGGGTCGCCTAACGCCGCAAACCGTACCGCGATACGATGCACCGTTTGCTCGCAATAAATTTCCAAACGAAAGCCTGCACTATTCAGCGTGCACATTGCCTGGCTCTATCTTATCTTATATATATAAAGCCGCAAGGCTCACTGACTGACATAAATGTTTGCCCACTTCGACATGAGCTGGAAACTTGAAATTTGGCAAGGTGATAGCTATTAGCGTGTAACCTACGGAAAATTTCCAAAAATTTTAAATTTTAAATTTTTGCCCCCCTCCCCCCAAACAAAATGGCGGATACCGTGATGCAGTGCCCTAGAAAATTAATATTTGGCAAAGTTCTAGCTCCTAGCCTGTAACCGACGTAGAAATTGCAAAAAGTTAAAATATTTAATATTTTATCCACTAAAAAATTCGAAATATTAAGCCAAATTCAATGACGGTGCAGGCTTTCGTTTCGAGCTCTCCTGTGGCTAAACGGCAATTGTTATCAATAAACGGACTGCACTTTCGTCCCTTAAAATGAAGAGATCTACAACTTTGGTCCTATGACTTTTTGCCGTATCTCGACTCCTTCTACCTTAGATTGAGCTTCATTTTCCCGGTTTTGGTCATTTTTGTTAAATTTCCATAAATGATTTTACTGATTCACACACTCATAAGATGGATAGATGAACTAAATTCAGGACACTCCTTGGCAACGTCATTGGCCATATGTAGACCGACTTTCGTTATTCTAGCTGCCTTGCAAGTATGGGAAAACGGAGGGTACATGTGGGAACACTATTGAAATTTCGGCCTAATTGATGATTCATAAGCAATTTATGGCGAAACCCGTTGAGATACGGCAAAACCTCAAATAACCAAAATTATAGGTCGTTTCATCGTCAACCTGCCTGCAAAGTTTCAAGACTGTAGCTGTCTGCCAAGTTGGCAAAATTATTTTTCAATTTGTGAAAAGTGGGCGAAATTTGACATGGATCGAAACGTTCACCTCTTTCTATGGCATAAATATGCGGGGCAGGAGAAGGCGCCAAAGATAGTAATATAGACCACTAAAAGGGTCGCCTAACGCCGCAAACCGTACCGCGATACGATGCACCGTTTGCTCGCAATAAATTTCCAAACGAAAGCCTGCACTATTCAGCGTGCACATTGCCTGGCTCTATCTTATCTTATATATATAAAGCCGCAAGGCTCACTGACTGACATAAATGTTTGCCCACTTCGACATGAGCTGGAAACTTGAAATTTGGCAAGGTGATAGCTATTAGCGTGTAACCTACGGAAAATTTCCAAAAATTTTAAATTTTAAATTTTTGCCCCCCTCCCCCCAAACAAAATGGCGGATACCGTGATGCAGTGCCCTAGAAAATTAATATTTGGCAAAGTTCTAGCTCCTAGCCTGTAACCGACGTAGAAATTGCAAAAAGTTAAAATATTTAATATTTTATCCACTAAAAAATTCGAAATATTAAGCCAAATTCAATGACGGTGCAGGCTTTCGTTTCGAGCTCTCCTGTGGCTAAACGGCAATTGTTATCAATAAACGGACTGCACTTTCGTCCCTTAAAATGAAGAGATCTACAACTTTGGTCCTATGACTTTTTGCCGTATCTCGACTCCTTCTACCTTAGATTGAGCTTCATTTTCCCGGTTTTGGTCATTTTTGTTAAATTTCCATAAATGATTTTACTGATTCACACACTCATAAGATGGATAGATGAACTAAATTCAGGACACTCCTTGGCAACGTCATTGGCCATATGTAGACCGACTTTCGTTATTCTAGCTGCCTTGCAAGTATGGGAAAACGGAGGGTACATGTGGGAACACTATTGAAATTTCGGCCTAATTGATGATTCATAAGCAATTTATGGCGAAACCCGTTGAGATACGGCAAAACCTCAAATAACCAAAATTATAGGTCGTTTCATCGTCAACCTGCCTGCAAAGTTTCAAGACTGTAGCTGTCTGCCAAGTTGGCAAAATTATTTTTCAATTTGTGAAAAGTGGGCGAAATTTGACATGGATCGAAACGTTCACCTCTTTCTATGGCATAAATATGCGGGGCAGGAGAAGGCGCCAAAGATAGTAATATAGACCACTAAAAGGGTCGCCTAACGCCGCAAACCGTACCGCGATACGATGCACCGTTTGCTCGCAATAAATTTCCAAACGAAAGCCTGCACTATTCAGCGTGCACATTGCCTGGCTCTATCTTATCTCTATTATATAAAGCCGTACGGCTGACTCACTCACTGACATAAATGATTGGCCACTTCCAGATGTGGTAGAAATGTGAAATTTGGCAAAGTTACAGCTATTAGCGTGTAAGCTACGGAAAAGATCCAAAAAATTCAAATTTTTAATTTTAGCCCCCCGCCCCCCAAACAAAATGGCGGACGCCATGATGCAGTACGCTACAATATTGAAATTTGGCAAAAATCTAGCTCCCACCCTGAAACTGACGTAGAAATTGCAACAAGTTCAAATATTTAATATTTTACCCATTAAAAAATTCGGAATATTAAGCGAAATTGAATGACGGTGCAGACATTCGTTTCGAAATATTTTGTGGCCGAACGGTAATTGCTATCAATGAACGGATTGAACTTTCGTACCCTAAAATTAAGAGATCTACAACTTTGGTCCTATGACGTTTTGTCGTATCTCGACCCCTTCTACCTTAGATTGAGCTTCATTTTCCCGGTTTCGCAAAATTTTGTTAAATTTCCATAAATTATTTTACTGATTCACACACTCATATGATAGATAGATGAACGAAATTTAGCACGATCTTTGGCAACGGCATTGGCCATATGTACACCGACTTTCGTTATTCTAGCTCCCATGAAAGTATGGGAAATCGGAGGGTACATGCGGAAACACTATTGAAATTTCAGCCTAATTTATGACACTTAACCAATTTATGGGGAAGCCATTTGAGATACGGCAAAACCTCAAATAACCAAAACTATAGGTCGTTTCATCGCCGATCTGTGTGCCAAGTTTCAATACTCTAGCTGTCTGCTAAGTTGGCGAAATTATTTTTCAGCTGGTGTTAAGCGGACGAAATTTGATATGGATCGAAACGTTCACCCCTTTCAGTGGCATAAATATTCGAGATACGAGAAAATGCCTCAGACAGTACTGTAGGTGACTAAAAGACACGTCTGATGGCGCAATCCGTATCTCGATACGACTTATCGTTTGCCCGCAATAAATTTTCAAATGGAAGTCTGCACTGTGTAGCCTGCACATTGCCTGGATCTATGCTATCTTATATATATAAAGCCGCAAGGCTAACTCACTCACTCACTCACTCACTCACTGACATTAATGTTTGCCCACTTCCAGGTGAGCTAGGAACTTGAAATTCGGCAGTCTGATAGCTTTTAGGCTGCAACCCAAGGAAAAATTGCAAAAAGTTGAAATTTTTCATGTTTAGCCCCCCTTCCGCCCAATCAAAGAAATTTCGTGTTAGACCCTTCCAGATGAGCTAGGAACTTGAAATTCGGCAATCTGATAGCTATTAGGGTGTGTCCCATGCGGAAATTCCAAAAAGTTCATATTTTTTGTATTTAGCCCCCCCTTCGTCGAAACACTGAAATTTCGTGTTACACCCTTGCAGATGAGCTAGGAACTTGAAATTCGGCAATCAAATAGCTCTTGGGCTGCAACCCAAGGAAAAATTCCAAAAAGTTGAAATTTTTCATATTTAGCCTCCCTTCCGCCCAATCAAAATATTGGACTGAAATTTCATGTTAGACCCTGCCAGATGAGCTAGGAACTTGAAATTTGGCAATCGGATAGCTATTAGGCTGCAACCCAAGGAAAAATTCCAAAAAGTTCAAATTCTTCATATTTAGCCCCCCCCCCCAACGTATCACTCAAATTTCAGGTTAGACCCTTCCAGATGAGCTAGGAACTTTAAATTCGGCAGTCGGATAGCTATTAGGCTGCAACCCAAGGAAAAATTCCAAAAAGTTCGAATTTTTCATATTTAGCCCCCCCCCCACCAACGAATCACTCAAATTTCGGGTTAGACCATTCCAGATGAGCTAGGAAATTGATATTCGGCAATCGGATACCTAATAGGCTGCAAACCAATGAGGAATTCCAAAATGTTCAAATTTTTTATATTTAGCCCCCCCCCCAACGAATCACTCAAATTTCGGGTTAGACCCTTCCAGATGAGCTAGGAACTTGATATTTGGCAATCGGATAGCTATTAGGCTGCAACCCAAGGAAAAATTCCAAAATGTTCAAATTTTTCATATTTAGCCCCCCACCCCAACGAATCACTCAAATTTCGGGTTAGACCCTTCCAGATGAGCTAGGAACTTGATATTCGGCAGTCGGATAGCTAATAGGCTGCATGCAAACCAATGAGAAATTCCAAAATGTTCAAATTTTTCATATTTAGCCCCCCCCCGCCCAATCAATATATCGTTCTCAAATTTCGTGTTAGAACTTTCCAGATGATATACGAACTTGAAATTCGGCAATCTGATACCTATTACGCTGCAACCCAAGGAGAAATTCCGAAAAGTTCAAAATTTTCACAATTGCCCCTCCCCCACCAACTCCAAATATCGGATTCAAATTTAATATTTAATCTTTTACCCACTCAAAAATTCGAAATATTAAGCAAAATTTAATGACGGTGCAGACTTTCGTTTCGAGCTATCTTGCGGCTCAACGGCAAATGCTGTCAATAAACGGATTGCACTTCCGTGACCTAAAATGAAGAGATCTACAACTTTGGTCCTATGACTTTTTGTCGTATCTCGACTCCTTCTACCTTAGATTGAGCTTCATTTTCCCGGTTTTGGTCATTTTTGTTAAATTTCCATAAATTATTTTACTGATTCACACACTCATAAGATGGATAGATGAACGAAATTCAGGACGCTCCTTGGCAACATCATTGGCCATATGTAGACCGACTTTCGTTATTCTAGCTGCCGTGCAAGTATGGGAAAACGGAGGGTACATGTGGAAACACTATTGAAATTTCGGCCTAATTTACGATTCTTAAGCAATTTATGGCGAAACCCGTTGAGATACGGCAAAACCACAAATAACCAAACTTATAGGTCGTTTCATCGTCAACCTGCCTGCAAAGTTTCAAGACTGTAGCTGTCTGCCAAGTTGGCAAAATTATTTTTCAATTTGTGAAAAGTGGGCGAAATTTGACATGGATCGAAACGTTAACCTCTTTCTATGGCATAAATATGCGGGATAGGAGAAGGCGCCCAAAACAGTAATGTAGACCACTAAAAGGGTCGTCTAACGCCGCAATCCGTACCTCGATACGATGCACCGTTTGCTCGCAATAAATTTCCAAACGAAAGCCTGCACTATTTAGCGTGCACATTGCCTGGCTCTATCTTATCCTATATATATAAAGCCACAAGGCTAACTGACTCACTCACTCACTCACTCACTCACTGACTGACATTAATGTTTGCCCACTTCCAAGTGAGGTAGGAACTTGAAATTCGGCAGTCTGATAGCTATTAGGCTGCAACCAAAGGAAAAATTCCAAAAAGTTGATTTTTTTTATATTTAGCCCCCCTTCCGCCCAATCAAAGAAATTTCGTGTTAGACCCTTCCAGATGAGCTAGGAACTTGAAATTCGGCAACCTCATGTATATGAGGCTGTAACCCAAGGAAAAATTCCAAAAAGTTAAATTTTTTTGTATTTAGCCCCCCACGGAATCAAAATATCGGACTCAAATTTCGGGTCAGACCCTTCTGTTCCAGATGAGCTAGGAACTTGAAATTCGGTAATCTGATAGCTATTCGGCTGTAACACCAGGAAAAAATGCAAAAAGCTGAATCTTTTCCTATTTAGCCCCCCTCCACCCAATCAAAGTATCGGACTAAAATTTCGGGGTATATCCTTCCAGATGAGCTAGGAACTTGAAATTCAGCAATCTGATAGTTATTAGGCTGTAACCCCTGGAAAAAATACGAAAAGCTAAAATTTTTAATAATTAACCCCCTCCCACCGATTCAATATATAGGACGGTGCAGACTTTCGTTTCGAGCTATTTTGTGGCCGAACGGTAATTGCTATCAATGAACGGATTGCACTTTCGGCCCCTAAAATTAAGAGATCTACAACTTTGGTCCTATGACTTTTTGTCATATCTCGACCCCTTCTACCTTAGATTGAGCTTCATTTTCCCGGTTTTGGTAATTTTTGTTAAATTTCCATAAATGATGTTACTGATTCACACACTCATAAGATGGATAGATGAACGAAATTCAGGACGCTCCTTGGCAACGTCATTGGCCATATGTAGACAGACTTTCGTCATTCTAGCTGCCTTGCAAGTATGGGAAAACGGAGGGTACATGTGGAAACACTACTGATATTTCGGCCTAATTGATGATTCTTAAGCAATTTATGGCGAAACCCGTTGAGATACGGCAAAACCTCAAATAAGCAAAATTATAGGTCGTTTCATCGTCAATCTGCCTGCAAAGTTTCAAGACTGTAGCTGTCTGCCAAGTTGGCAAATTTATTTTTCAATTTGTGACAAGTGGGCGAAATTTGACATGGATCGAAACGTTCACCTCTTTCTATGGCATAAATATGCGGGATAGGAGAAAGCGCCTAAGACAGTAATGTAGACCACTAAAAGGGTCGCCTAACGCCGCAATCCGTACCTCGATACGACGTACCGTTTGCTCGCAATAAATTTCCAAACGAAAGCCTGCACTATTTAGCGTGCACATTGCCTGGCTCTATCTTATCCTATATATATAAAGCCACAAGGCTAACTGACTCACTCACTCACTCACTGACTGACATTAATGTTTGCCCACTTCCAAGTGAGGTAGGAACTTGAAATTCGGCAGTCTGATAGCTATTAGGCTGCAACCAAAGGAAAAATTCCAAAAAGTTGAATTTTTTATATTTAGCCCCCCTTCCGCCCAATCAAAGAAATTTCGTGTTAGACCCTTCCAGATGAGCTAGGAACTTGAAATTCGGCAACCTCATGTATATGAGGCTGTAACCCAAGGAAAAATTCCAAAAAGTTAATTTTTTTTGTATTTAGCCCCCCACGGAATCAAAATATCGGACTCAAATTTCGGGTCAGACCCTTCTGTTCCAGATGAGCTAGGAACTTGAAATTCGGTAATCTGATAGCTATTCGGCTGTAACACCAGGAAAAAAATGCAAAAAGCTGAATCTTTTCCTATTTAGCCCCCCTCCACCCAATCAAAGTATCGGACTAAAATTTCGGGGTATATCCTTCCAGATGAGCTAGGAACTTGAAATTCAGCAATCTGATAGTTATTAGGCTGTAACCCCTGGAAAAAATACGAAAAGCTAAAATTTTTAATAATTAACCCCCTCCCACGGATTCAATATATAGGACGGTGCAGACTTTCGTTTCGAGCTATTTTGTGGCCGAACGGTAATTGCTATCAATGAACGGATTGCACTTTCGGGTCCTAAAATTAAGAGATCTACAACTTTGGTCCTATGACGTTTTGTCGTATCTCGACCCCTTCTACCTTAGATTGAGCTTCATTTTCCCGGTTTTGGTAATTTTTGTTAAATTTCCATAAATTATGTTACTGATTCACACACTCATAAGATGGATAGATGAACGAAATTCAGGACGCTCCTTGGCAACGTCATTGGCCATATGTAGACAGACTTTCGTCATTCTAGCTGCCTTGCAAGTATGGGAAAACGGAGGGTACATGTGGAAACACTACTGATATTTCGGCCTAATTTATGATTCTTAAGCAATTTATGGCGAAACCCGTTGAGATACGGCAAAACCTCAAATAAGCAAAATTATAGGTCGTTTCATCGTCAATCTGTCTGCAAAGTTTCAAGACTGTAGCTGTCTGCCAAGTTGGCAAATTTATTTTTCAATTTGTGACAAGTGGGCGAAATTTGACATGGATCGAAACGTTCACCTCTTTCTATGGCATAAATATGCGGGATAGGAGAAAGCGCCTAAGACAGTAATGTAGACCACTAAAAGGGTCGCCTAACGCCGCAATCCGTACCTCGATACGACGCACCGTTTGCTCGCAATAAATTTCCAAACGAAAGCCTGCACTATTTAGCGTGCACATTGCCTGGCTCTATCTTATTATCTTATTATTATATTATTATATATATATAAAGCCGCAAGGCTAACTCACTCACTCACTCACTCACTGACATTAATGTTTGCCCACTTCCAGGTGAGCTAGGAACTTGAAATTCGGCAGTCTGATAGCTTTTAGGCTGAAACCCAAGGAAAAATTCTAAAAAGTTGAAATTTTTCATATTTAGCCCCCCTTCCGTCCAATCAAATTATCAGCCTGAAATTTCGTGTTCAACCCTTCCAGATGAGCTAGGAACTTGAAATTCGGCAATCTGATAGCTATTAGGGTGTGTCCCTTGGGGAAATTCCAAAAAGTTCATATTTTTTGTATTTAGCCCCCCCTTCGCCGAAACACTGAAATTTCGTGTTACACCCTTGCAGATGAGCTAGGAACTTGAAATTCGGCAATCAAATAGCAATTGGACTGCAACCCAAGGAAAAATTCCAAAAAGGTGAAATTTTTCATATTTAGCCCCCCTTCCGCCCAATCAAAATATCGGACTGAAATTTCATGTTAGACCCTGCCAGATGAGCTAGGAACTTGAAATGTGGCAATCTGATAGCTATTAGGGTGTGTCCCATGGGGAAATTCCAAAAAGTTCAAATTTTTTGTATTTAGCCCCCCCTGCGCCGAAACACTGAAATTTCGTGTTACACCCTTGCAGATGAGCTAGGAACTTGAAATTCGGCAATCAAATAGCTGTTGGGCTGCAACCCAAGGAAAAATTCCAAAAAGTTGAAATTTTT
The DNA here is from genome assembly GCF_040414725.1 of Anabrus simplex. Classification (NCBI taxonomy): domain Eukaryota; kingdom Metazoa; phylum Arthropoda; class Insecta; order Orthoptera; family Tettigoniidae; genus Anabrus; species Anabrus simplex. The sequence goes on from NC_090265.1 coordinate 1,592,421,892, forward strand.
CATATTTAGCCCCCCTTCCGCCCAATCAAAATATCGGAGTGAAATTTCGTGTTAGGCCCTTCCAGATGAGCTAGGAACTTGAAATGTGGCAATCTGATAGCTATTAGGGTGTGTCCCAAGGGGAAATTCCAAAAAATCATTTTTTTGTGTTTAGCCCCCCCTTCGCCGAATCACTCAAATTTCGGTGTTACACCCTTGCAAATTAGCTAGGAACTTGTCGGCATTCAAATAGCTATTAGGCTGCAACCCAAGGAAAAATTCCGAAAAGTTGAAAATTTTTCATATTTAGCCCCCCTTCCGCCGAATCAAAATATCGGAGTGAAATTTCGTGTTAGGCCCTTCCAGATGAGCTAGGAACTTGAAATTTGGCAATCTGATAGCTATTAGGGTGTGTCCCAAGGGAAAATTCAAAAAAGTTCAATTTTTTTTATTTAGCCCCCCCTTCGCCGAATCACTCAAATTTCGGTGTTACACCCTTGCAGATTAGCTAGGAACTTGATATTCGGCAATCAAATAGCTATTAGGCTGCAACCCAAGGAAAAATTCCGAAAAGTTGAAATTTTTTATATTTAGCCCCCCTTCCGCCCAATCAAAATATCGGAGTGAAATTTCGTGTTAGGCCCTTCCAGATGAGCTACGAACTTGAAATGTGACAATCTGATAGCTATTAGGGTGTGTCCCAAGGGAGAATTCCAAAAAGTTCAAATTTTTTGTATTTAGCCCCCCTTCGCTGAATCACTCAAATTTCGGTGTTACACCCTTGCAGATTAGCTAGGAACTTGAAATTCGGCAATCAAATAGCTATTACGGTGCAACCCAAGGAAAAATTCCGAAAAGTTGAAATTTTTCATATTTAGCCCCCCTTCCGCCCAATCAAAATGTCGGAGTGAAATTTCGTGTTAGGCCCTTCCAGATGCGCTAGGAACTTGAAATGTGGCAATCTGATAGCTATTAGGGTGTGTCCCAAGGGAAAATTCCAAAAAGTTCAAATTTTTTGTATTTAGCCCCCCTTCGCCGAATCACTCAAATTTCGGTGTTACACCCTTGCAGATTAGATAGGAATTTGAAATTCGGCAATCAAATAGCTATTAGGCTGCAACCCAAGGAAAAGTTCCAAAAAGTTGAAATTTTTCACATTTAGCACCCCTTCCGCCCAATCAAAATATCGGAGTGAAATTTCGTGTTGGGCCCTTCCAGATGAGCTAGGAACTTGAAATGTGGCAATCTGATGGCTATTAGCGTGTGTCCCAAGGGATAATTATAAAAAGTTCAAATTTTTTGTATTTAGCCCCCCCCACCGAATCACTCAAATTTCGGTGTTACACCCTTGCAGATTAGCTAGGAACTTGAAATTCGGCAATCTGACAGTTATTAGGCTGCAAACCAAGGAATAATTCCGAAAAGTTGAAATTTTTCATATTTAGCCCCCTTCCGCCCAATCAAAATATCGGACTGAAATTTCGTGTTAGACCCTTCCATATGAGCTAGGAACTTGAAATTCGGCTGCCTGATAGCTATTTGGCTGTAACCCAATTAAGAATTCCAAAAAGTTCAAAATTTTCATATTTAGCCTCCACCGAATCGAAATATCGGACTCAAATTTCGGGTAAGACCCTTCAGTTCCGGATGAGCTAGAAACTTGGAATTCGGTAATCTGATTGCTATTAAGCTTCAACCTTGGGAAAAATTCTAAAAAGTTGAAATGTTTCATATTTAGCCGCTTTTCCGTCCAATCAAATTATCGGACTGAAATTTCGCGTTAGACCCTTCCAGATGAGGTACGAACTTGAAATTTGGCAATCTGATATAAATTAGGCTGCAACCCAAGGGAAAATTCCAAAAAGTTCAAATTTTTCATATTTATCCCCCCACCGAATCAAAATATGGGACTCAAATTTCGGTTTAGATCCTTCCGTTCCAGATGCGCTAGAATATTGGAATTCGGCAATCTGATAGCTATTAGGCTGAAACCCAAGGAAAATGCCAAAAAGTTAAAATTTTTCATATTTAATCCCCCGCCCAATCAATATATCGAGCTCAATTTTTTTGTTAGAGCCTTCCAGATGATCTACGATCTTGAGATTCGGCGATGTGGTGGCTATTAGGTTGCAACCCAAGGAAAAATTCAAATTTAGTTCAAATTTTTCATATTTAGCCCTCTCCCCGCCCAATCAAATTATCAGACTCAAATTTGGCGTTAGGCCCATCCAGATGATCCAGGAATTGAAATTAATCAATATGATAGAAATTGGGCTGTAAGCCAAGATAAAATTCCAAAACATTCCATTTTCTCATATTTATCCCTCCACCACCCAATCAAAATCCTCTGCACCCCTCCCCCCAAACAAAATGGCGGACGCCATGATGCAGTGCCCTACAAAATCAATATTTGGCAATGCTCTAGATCCAAGCCTGTAACCGACGAATAAATCGCAACAAGTTCAAATTTTGAATAATTAACCCACTGAAAAATCGAAATATGAAGCCAAATTTAATGACGATGCAGACTTTCGTTTAGAGCTATTTTGTGGCTGAACGGTAATTGCTATCAATGAACTGATTGCACTTTCGCTTCCTAAAATTAAGATGTCTACAATTTTGGACGTATGACTTTTTGTCGTATCTCGACCCCTTCTACCTTAGACTGACCTTCATTTCCCCGGTTTTTATCAATTTTGTTAAATTTCCATACATTTTTTACTGATTAACACAGTCATAAGACAGATAGACACTAAATTCAGCACGCTCCCTGACACGACCATTGGCCATATGTAGACCGACTTTGATTATTCTACTGCTATGAATGTATGGGAAACTGAAGGAATAACTTACCTAGAAACGCTACCTTAATTTCAGCATAATGTATGTACCGTAATCAATTTATAGTGAAGACCATGGAGATACGGCAAAACCTCAAACAACCAAAATTGTAGGTCGTTATATTGTCGTCCAGCGTGCCAAGCTTCAAGAGTGTAGGTGTCTGCTAAGTTGGCAAAATCTCTTTTCAACTTGTTTAAAGCGGTCGAAATTTGACATGGATCGATATGTTCACCTCCTTCCTTGGTATAAATACGCAAGATACTAGAAAAGGCCTAAGACAGTAATGTAGAAGACTAAAGGGGTCGTCTGATGGCGCAATCCATACTTTGATACGACGTACCGTTTTTCCGCAATAAATTTCCTAACCAAAGTCTCCACTATTTAGCGTGCACATTGCCTGGCTCTATATTATATATATATAACTGTTTGGCTCACTGGCTGGCATAAATGTTTACCCACTTCGGCATGAGCTAGAAACTTAAAATTTGACAATACGATAGCAAATAGGCTGTATTGTGGAAAAGTTCCATATGTTGTTTTTGTGTTATTTTTACTTCCCTTGCCTTAAACTAAATTTTGGACGATATGTTGCAGTGCGCCAAAGAATTAAAATTTGTCGCAGTTACATCTTTGGCCTGCAACCGACGGAGAAATTCTAAGGAGTTGAATTGTTTAACGTTTTCATCTCCAGAAGTTATCGAAATCTGGAAGCTATTTTCATTATGGTGCTAAGTAACGTTTCGATAATTTTGGTGGCTAAACTGTAAGTCGTACCGCCAAATGGACAAGACGTTCGGATCCCATCATGAAGGGTTCTACAACTTCGGTCCCGGGAATTTTAGTCGTATCATGATCCCTTATGCCTTGGATAGAACTCCATTTTTCAGATTAACGTCAATATTTTACAGTTTTCGTAATTAATTTACTGTTTTACACACTTATAAGACCGATAGAATCATGAAATTTGGCAGGCTCATTGGAACGTTTGTGGGCCACAAGTGACCAAATGCATGATTCTAGCACCCTGTAAACATGGAAAAACGAAAGTAATACGTAAACCCTGTCCTCCTAATCCAAGGTTCTAAACCAATCTACGGTCAACTCGAACAGATACGACAAAACATCAAATAACGGAAATATAGAGCGTTTCAACCACAATAAACCTTCCAAGTTTCAAGATTATAGCTCCCCGTTACGTTAGGAAAATAATTTCTTATCTTGTGAGAATCGTACGTAATTTTCACCACGTCGGAACGTTTAACGCTACCTCGTCTATAAATCGTGAATATACGATACGAGAAAATATTACAGGACCAAATATGTACGCGAATATATGCGCCGTCTGGTGGCGAATTCGTTCTTCGTAACGAAGTACCTTTTCGTCACAGTAGTTTTCCATGTGAGCACTTGAAATATAGAGGAATTGGGGGTTTGGGGGCGCAGCCCCCAACGAGCGAAAGCGAGTCTTATATATATAAAGCCGCAAGGCTCACTGACTGACATAAATGTTTGCCCACTTCGACATGAGCTGGAAACTTGAAATTTGGCAAGGTGATAGCTATTAGCGTGTAACCTACGGAAAATTTCCAAAAATTTTAAATTTTAAATTTTTGCCCCCCTCCCCCCAAACAAAATGGCGGATACCGTGATGCAGTGCCCTAGAAAATTAATATTTGGCAAAGTTCTAGCTCCTAGCCTGTAACCGACGTAGAAATTGCAAAAAGTTAAAATATTTAATATTTTATCCACTAAAAAATTCGAAATATTAAGCCAAATTCAATGACGGTGCAGGCTTTCGTTTCGAGCTCTCCTGTGGCTAAACGGCAATTGTTATCAATAAACGGACTGCACTTTCGTCCCTTAAAATGAAGAGATCTACAACTTTGGTCCTATGACTTTTTGCCGTATCTCGACTCCTTCTACCTTAGATTGAGCTTCATTTTCCCGGTTTTGGTCATTTTTGTTAAATTTCCATAAATGATTTTACTGATTCACACACTCATAAGATGGATAGATGAACTAAATTCAGGACACTCCTTGGCAACGTCATTGGCCATATGTAGACCGACTTTCGTTATTCTAGCTGCCTTGCAAGTATGGGAAAACGGAGGGTACATGTGGGAACACTATTGAAATTTCGGCCTAATTGATGATTCATAAGCAATTTATGGCGAAACCCGTTGAGATACGGCAAAACCTCAAATAACCAAAATTATAGGTCGTTTCATCGTCAACCTGCCTGCAAAGTTTCAAGACTGTAGCTGTCTGCCAAGTTGGCAAAATTATTTTTCAATTTGTGAAAAGTGGGCGAAATTTGACATGGATCGAAACGTTCACCTCTTTCTATGGCATAAATATGCGGGGCAGGAGAAGGCGCCAAAGATAGTAATATAGACCACTAAAAGGGTCGCCTAACGCCGCAAACCGTACCGCGATACGATGCACCGTTTGCTCGCAATAAATTTCCAAACGAAAGCCTGCACTATTCAGCGTGCACATTGCCTGGCTCTATCTTATCTTATATATATAAAGCCGCAAGGCTCACTGACTGACATAAATGTTTGCCCACTTCGACATGAGCTGGAAACTTGAAATTTGGCAAGGTGATAGCTATTAGCGTGTAACCTACGGAAAATTTCCAAAAATTTTAAATTTTAAATTTTTGCCCCCCTCCCCCCAAACAAAATGGCGGATACCGTGATGCAGTGCCCTAGAAAATTAATATTTGGCAAAGTTCTAGCTCCTAGCCTGTAACCGACGTAGAAATTGCAAAAAGTTAAAATATTTAATATTTTATCCACTAAAAAATTCGAAATATTAAGCCAAATTCAATGACGGTGCAGGCTTTCGTTTCGAGCTCTCCTGTGGCTAAACGGCAATTGTTATCAATAAACGGACTGCACTTTCGTCCCTTAAAATGAAGAGATCTACAACTTTGGTCCTATGACTTTTTGCCGTATCTCGACTCCTTCTACCTTAGATTGAGCTTCATTTTCCCGGTTTTGGTCATTTTTGTTAAATTTCCATAAATGATTTTACTGATTCACACACTCATAAGATGGATAGATGAACTAAATTCAGGACACTCCTTGGCAACGTCATTGGCCATATGTAGACCGACTTTCGTTATTCTAGCTGCCTTGCAAGTATGGGAAAACGGAGGGTACATGTGGGAACACTATTGAAATTTCGGCCTAATTGATGATTCATAAGCAATTTATGGCGAAACCCGTTGAGATACGGCAAAACCTCAAATAACCAAAATTATAGGTCGTTTCATCGTCAACCTGCCTGCAAAGTTTCAAGACTGTAGCTGTCTGCCAAGTTGGCAAAATTATTTTTCAATTTGTGAAAAGTGGGCGAAATTTGACATGGATCGAAACGTTCACCTCTTTCTATGGCATAAATATGCGGGGCAGGAGAAGGCGCCAAAGATAGTAATATAGACCACTAAAAGGGTCGCCTAACGCCGCAAACCGTACCGCGATACGATGCACCGTTTGCTCGCAATAAATTTCCAAACGAAAGCCTGCACTATTCAGCGTGCACATTGCCTGGCTCTATCTTATCTTATATATATAAAGCCGCAAGGCTCACTGACTGACATAAATGTTTGCCCACTTCGACATGAGCTGGAAACTTGAAATTTGGCAAGGTGATAGCTATTAGCGTGTAACCTACGGAAAATTTCCAAAAATTTTAAATTTTAAATTTTTGCCCCCCTCCCCCCAAACAAAATGGCGGATACCGTGATGCAGTGCCCTAGAAAATTAATATTTGGCAAAGTTCTAGCTCCTAGCCTGTAACCGACGTAGAAATTGCAAAAAGTTAAAATATTTAATATTTTATCCACTAAAAAATTCGAAATATTAAGCCAAATTCAATGACGGTGCAGGCTTTCGTTTCGAGCTCTCCTGTGGCTAAACGGCAATTGTTATCAATAAACGGACTGCACTTTCGTCCCTTAAAATGAAGAGATCTACAACTTTGGTCCTATGACTTTTTGCCGTATCTCGACTCCTTCTACCTTAGATTGAGCTTCATTTTCCCGGTTTTGGTCATTTTTGTTAAATTTCCATAAATGATTTTACTGATTCACACACTCATAAGATGGATAGATGAACTAAATTCAGGACACTCCTTGGCAACGTCATTGGCCATATGTAGACCGACTTTCGTTATTCTAGCTGCCTTGCAAGTATGGGAAAACGGAGGGTACATGTGGGAACACTATTGAAATTTCGGCCTAATTGATGATTCATAAGCAATTTATGGCGAAACCCGTTGAGATACGGCAAAACCTCAAATAACCAAAATTATAGGTCGTTTCATCGTCAACCTGCCTGCAAAGTTTCAAGACTGTAGCTGTCTGCCAAGTTGGCAAAATTATTTTTCAATTTGTGAAAAGTGGGCGAAATTTGACATGGATCGAAACGTTCACCTCTTTCTATGGCATAAATATGCGGGGCAGGAGAAGGCGCCAAAGATAGTAATATAGACCACTAAAAGGGTCGCCTAACGCCGCAAACCGTACCGCGATACGATGCACCGTTTGCTCGCAATAAATTTCCAAACGAAAGCCTGCACTATTCAGCGTGCACATTGCCTGGCTCTATCTTATCTTATATATATAAAGCCGCAAGGCTCACTGACTGACATAAATGTTTGCCCACTTCGACATGAGCTGGAAACTTGAAATTTGGCAAGGTGATAGCTATTAGCGTGTAACCTACGGAAAATTTCCAAAAATTTTAAATTTTAAATTTTTGCCCCCCTCCCCCCAAACAAAATGGCGGATACCGTGATGCAGTGCCCTAGAAAATTAATATTTGGCAAAGTTCTAGCTCCTAGCCTGTAACCGACGTAGAAATTGCAAAAAGTTAAAATATTTAATATTTTATCCACTAAAAAATTCGAAATATTAAGCCAAATTCAATGACGGTGCAGGCTTTCGTTTCGAGCTCTCCTGTGGCTAAACGGCAATTGTTATCAATAAACGGACTGCACTTTCGTCCCTTAAAATGAAGAGATCTACAACTTTGGTCCTATGACTTTTTGCCGTATCTCGACTCCTTCTACCTTAGATTGAGCTTCATTTTCCCGGTTTTGGTCATTTTTGTTAAATTTCCATAAATGATTTTACTGATTCACACACTCATAAGATGGATAGATGAACTAAATTCAGGACACTCCTTGGCAACGTCATTGGCCATATGTAGACCGACTTTCGTTATTCTAGCTGCCTTGCAAGTATGGGAAAACGGAGGGTACATGTGGGAACACTATTGAAATTTCGGCCTAATTGATGATTCATAAGCAATTTATGGCGAAACCCGTTGAGATACGGCAAAACCTCAAATAACCAAAATTATAGGTCGTTTCATCGTCAACCTGCCTGCAAAGTTTCAAGACTGTAGCTGTCTGCCAAGTTGGCAAAATTATTTTTCAATTTGTGAAAAGTGGGCGAAATTTGACATGGATCGAAACGTTCACCTCTTTCTATGGCATAAATATGCGGGGCAGGAGAAGGCGCCAAAGATAGTAATATAGACCACTAAAAGGGTCGCCTAACGCCGCAAACCGTACCGCGATACGATGCACCGTTTGCTCGCAATAAATTTCCAAACGAAAGCCTGCACTATTCAGCGTGCACATTGCCTGGCTCTATCTTATCTTATATATATAAAGCCGCAAGGCTCACTGACTGACATAAATGTTTGCCCACTTCGACATGAGCTGGAAACTTGAAATTTGGCAAGGTGATAGCTATTAGCGTGTAACCTACGGAAAATTTCCAAAAATTTTAAATTTTAAATTTTTGCCCCCCTCCCCCCAAACAAAATGGCGGATACCGTGATGCAGTGCCCTAGAAAATTAATATTTGGCAAAGTTCTAGCTCCTAGCCTGTAACCGACGTAGAAATTGCAAAAAGTTAAAATATTTAATATTTTATCCACTAAAAAATTCGAAATATTAAGCCAAATTCAATGACGGTGCAGGCTTTCGTTTCGAGCTCTCCTGTGGCTAAACGGCAATTGTTATCAATAAACGGACTGCACTTTCGTCCCTTAAAATGAAGAGATCTACAACTTTGGTCCTATGACTTTTTGCCGTATCTCGACTCCTTCTACCTTAGATTGAGCTTCATTTTCCCGGTTTTGGTCATTTTTGTTAAATTTCCATAAATGATTTTACTGATTCACACACTCATAAGATGGATAGATGAACTAAATTCAGGACACTCCTTGGCAACGTCATTGGCCATATGTAGACCGACTTTCGTTATTCTAGCTGCCTTGCAAGTATGGGAAAACGGAGGGTACATGTGGGAACACTATTGAAATTTCGGCCTAATTGATGATTCATAAGCAATTTATGGCGAAACCCGTTGAGATACGGCAAAACCTCAAATAACCAAAATTATAGGTCGTTTCATCGTCAACCTGCCTGCAAAGTTTCAAGACTGTAGCTGTCTGCCAAGTTGGCAAAATTATTTTTCAATTTGTGAAAAGTGGGCGAAATTTGACATGGATCGAAACGTTCACCTCTTTCTATGGCATAAATATGCGGGGCAGGAGAAGGCGCCAAAGATAGTAATATAGACCACTAAAAGGGTCGCCTAACGCCGCAAACCGTACCGCGATACGATGCACCGTTTGCTCGCAATAAATTTCCAAACGAAAGCCTGCACTATTCAGCGTGCACATTGCCTGGCTCTATCTTATCTTATATATATAAAGCCGCAAGGCTCACTGACTGACATAAATGTTTGCCCACTTCGACATGAGCTGGAAACTTGAAATTTGGCAAGGTGATAGCTATTAGCGTGTAACCTACGGAAAATTTCCAAAAATTTTAAATTTTAAATTTTTGCCCCCCTCCCCCCAAACAAAATGGCGGATACCGTGATGCAGTGCCCTAGAAAATTAATATTTGGCAAAGTTCTAGCTCCTAGCCTGTAACCGACGTAGAAATTGCAAAAAGTTAAAATATTTAATATTTTATCCACTAAAAAATTCGAAATATTAAGCCAAATTCAATGACGGTGCAGGCTTTCGTTTCGAGCTCTCCTGTGGCTAAACGGCAATTGTTATCAATAAACGGACTGCACTTTCGTCCCTTAAAATGAAGAGATCTACAACTTTGGTCCTATGACTTTTTGCCGTATCTCGACTCCTTCTACCTTAGATTGAGCTTCATTTTCCCGGTTTTGGTCATTTTTGTTAAATTTCCATAAATGATTTTACTGATTCACACACTCATAAGATGGATAGATGAACTAAATTCAGGACACTCCTTGGCAACGTCATTGGCCATATGTAGACCGACTTTCGTTATTCTAGCTGCCTTGCAAGTATGGGAAAACGGAGGGTACATGTGGGAACACTATTGAAATTTCGGCCTAATTGATGATTCATAAGCAATTTATGGCGAAACCCGTTGAGATACGGCAAAACCTCAAATAACCAAAATTATAGGTCGTTTCATCGTCAACCTGCCTGCAAAGTTTCAAGACTGTAGCTGTCTGCCAAGTTGGCAAAATTATTTTTCAATTTGTGAAAAGTGGGCGAAATTTGACATGGATCGAAACGTTCACCTCTTTCTATGGCATAAATATGCGGGGCAGGAGAAGGCGCCAAAGATAGTAATATAGACCACTAAAAGGGTCGCCTAACGCCGCAAACCGTACCGCGATACGATGCACCGTTTGCTCGCAATAAATTTCCAAACGAAAGCCTGCACTATTCAGCGTGCACATTGCCTGGCTCTATCTTATTATATATATATAAAGCCGCAAGGCTAACTGACTGACTGACTGACTCACTGACTCACTGACATTAATGTTTGCCCACTTCCAGGTGAGCTAGGAACTTGAAATTCGGCAGTCTGATAGCTTTTAGACTGCAACCCAAGGAAAAATTCCAAAAAGTTGAAATTTTTCATATTTACCCCCCCTTCCGCCCAATCAAATTATCGGACTGAAATTTCGTTTTAGACCGTTCCAGTTAAGCTGGGAACTTGAAATTCGGCAATCTCATAGCTATTAGGGTGTGTCCCATGGGGAAATTCCAAGAAGTTCATATTTTTTGTATTTAGCCCCCCCTTCGCCGAAACAGTGAAATTTCGTGTTACACCCTTGCAGATGAGCAGGGAACTTGAAATTCGGCTATCAAATAGCTCTTGGGCTGCAACCCAAGGAAAAATTCTAAAAAGTTGAAATTTTTCATATTTAGCCCCCCTTCCGCCCAATCAAATTATCGGACTGAAATTTCATGTTAGACCCTGCCAGATGAGCTAGGAACTTGAAATGTGGCAATCTGATAGCTATTAGGGTGTGCCCCATGGGGAAATTCCAAAAAGTTCAAATGTTTTGTAATTAGCCCCCCCCCCCTTCGCCGAAACACTGAAATTTTGTGTCACACCCTTGCAGATGAGCTAGGAACTTGAAATTCGGCATTCAAATAGCTATTAGGCTGCAACCCAAGGAAAAATTCCGAAAAGTTGAAATTTTTTTATATTTAGCCCCCCTTCCGCCCAATCAAAATATCGGAGTGAAATTTCGTGTTAGGCCCTTCCAGATGAGCTAGGAACTTGAAATGTGGGAATCTGATAGCTATTAGGGTGTGTCCAAAGGGGAAAATCCAAAAAGTTCAATTTTTGGGTATTTAGCCCCCCCTTTCGCCGAAACACTGAAATTTTCTGTTACACCCTTGCAGATGAGCTAGGAACTTGAAATTCGACAATCAAATAGCTATTAGGCTGCAACCCAAGGAAAAATTCCGAAAAGTTGAAAATTTTTTATATTTAGCCCCCCTTCCGCCCAATCAAAATATCGGAGTGAAATTTCATGTTAGGCCCTTCCAGGTGAGCTAGGAACTTGAAATGTGGCAATCTGATAGCTATTAGGGTGTGTCCCAAGGGAGAATTAGAAAAAGTTCAATTTTTTTGTATTTAGCCCCCCCTTCGCCGAATCACTCAAATTTCGGTGTTACACCCTTGCAGATTAGCTAGGAACTTGAAATTCGGCAATCAAATATCTATTGGGGTTCAACCCAAGGAAAAATTCCGAAAAGTTGAAATTTTTCATATTTAGCCCCCCTTCCGCCCAATCAAAATATCGGAGTGAAATTTCGTGTTAGGCCCTTCCAGATGAGCTAGGAACTTGAAATGTGGCAATCTGATAGCTATTATGGTGTGTCCCAAGGGAGAATTCCAAAAAGTTCAAATTTTTTGTATTTAGCCCCCCCTTCGCCGAATCACTTAAATTTCGGTGTTACACCCTTGCAGATTAGCTAGGAACTTGAAATTCGGCAATCGAATAGCTATTAGGGTGCAACCCAAGGAAACATTCCGAAAAGTTGAAATTTTTCATATTTAGCCCCCCTTCCGCCCAATCAAAATATCGGAGTGAAATTTCGTGTTAGGCCCTTCCAGATGAGCTAGGAACTTGAAATGTGGCAATCGGATAGCTATTAGGGTGTGTCCCAAGGGAAAATTGCAAAAAGTTCAAATATTTTGTATTTAGCCCCCCCTTCGCCGAATCACTCAAATTTCGGTGTTACACCCTTGCAGATTAGCTAGGAACTTGAAATTCGGCAATCAAATAGCTATTGGGGTGCAACCCAAGGAAAAATTCCGAAAAGTTGAAATTTTTCATATTTAGCCCCCCTTCCGCCCAATCAAAATATCGGAGTGAAATTTCGTGTTAGGCCCTTCCAGATGAGCTAGGAACTTGAAATGTGGCAATCTGATAGCTATTATGGTGTGTCCCAAGGGAGAATTCCAAAAAGTTCAAATTTTTTGTATTTAGCCCCCCCTTCGCCGAATCACTTAAATTTCGGTGTTACACCCTTGCAGATTAGCTAGGAACTTGAAATTCGGCAGTCGAATAGCTATTAGGGTGCAACCCAAGGAAACATTCCGAAAAGTTGAAATTTTTCATATTTAGCCCCCCTTCCGGCCAATCAAAATATCGGAGTGAAATTTCGTGTTAGGCCCTTCCAGATGAGCTAGGAACTTGAAATGTGGCAATCTGATAGCTATTAGGGTGTGTCCCAAGGGAAAATTGCAAAAAGTTCAATTTTTTTGTATTTAGCCCCCCCTTCGCCGAATCACTCAAATTTCGGTGTTACACCCTTGCAGATTAGCTAGGAATTTGAAATTCTGCAATCAAATAGCTATTAGGCTGCAACCCAAGGAAAAATTCCAAAAAGTTGAAATTTTTCATATTTAGCCCCCCTTCCGCCCAATCAAACTATCGGAGTGAAATTTCGTGTTGGGCCCTTCCAGATGAGCTAGGAACTTGAAATGTGGCAATCTGATGGCTATTAGCGTGTGTCCCAAGGGATAATTATAAAAAGTTCAAATTTTTTGTATTTAGCCCCCCCCACTGAATCACTCAAATTTCGGTGTTACACCCTTGCAGATTAGCTAGGAACTTGAATTTCGGCAATCTGACAGTTATTAGGCTGCAAACCAAGGAAAAATTCCGAAAAGTTGAAATTTTTCATATTTAGCCCCCTTCCGCCCAATCAAAATATCGGACTGAAATTTCGTGTTAGACCCTTCCATATGAGCTAGGAACTTGAAATTCGGCTGCCTGATAGTTATTTGGCTGTAACCCAATTAAGAATTCCAAAAAGTTCAAAATTTTCATATTTAGCCTCCACCGAATCGAAATATCGGACTCAAATTTCGGGTAAGACCCTTCAGTTCCGGATGAGCTAGAAACTTGGAATTCGGTAATCTGATAGCTATTAAGCTTCAACCTTGGGAAAAATTCTAAAAAGTTGAAATGTTTCATATTTAGCCGCTTTTCCGTCCAATCAAATTATCGGACTGAAATTTCGCGTTAGACCCTTCCAGATGAGCTACGAACTTGAAATTTGGCAATCTGATATAAATTAGGCTGCAACCCAAGGGAAAATTCCAAAAAGTTCATTTTCATATTTATCCCCCCACCGAATCAAAATATGGGACTCAAATTTCGGTTTAGAACCTTCCGTTCCAGATGCGCTAGAATATTGGAATTCGGCAATCTGATAGCTATTAGGCTGAAACCCATGGAAAATGCCAAAAAGTTAAAATTTTTCATATTTAATCCCCCCGCCCAATCAATATATCGAGCTCAATTTTTTTGTTAGAGCCTTCCAGATGATCTACGATCTTGAGATTCGGCGATGTGATGGCTATTAGGTTGCAACCCAAGGAAAAATTCAAATTTAGTTCAAATTTTTCATATTTAGCCCTCTCCCCGCCCAATCAAATTATCAGACTCAAATTTCGTGTTAGGCCCATCCAGATGATCCAGGAATTGAAATTAATCAATATGATAGAAATTGGGCTGTAAGCCAAGAAAAAATTCCAAAACATTCCATTTTCTCATATTTACCCCTCCACCACCCAATCAAAATCCTCTGCACCCCTCCCCCCAAACAAAATGGCGGACGCCATGATGCAGTGCCCTACAAAATTATTATTTGGCAGTGCTCTAGATCCAAGCCTGTAACCGACGAAGAAATCGCAACAAGTTCAAATTTTGAATAATTAACCCACTGAAAAATCGAAATATGAAGCCAAATTTAATGACGATGCAGACTTTCGTTTAGAGCTATTTTGTGGCTGAACGGTAATTGCTATCAATGAACTGATTGCACTTTCGCGTCCTAAAATTAAGATGTCTACAATTTTGGTCGTATGACTTTTTGTCGTATCTCGACCCCTTCTACCTTAGACTGACCTTCATTTCCCCGGTTTTTATCAATTTTGTTAAATTTCCATACATTTTTTACTGATTAACACACTCATAAGACAGATAGACACTAAATTCAGCACGCTCCCTGACACGACCATTGGCCATATGTAGACCGACTTTGATTATTCTACTGCTATGAATGTATGGGAAACTGAAGGAATAACTTACCTAGAAACGCTTCCTTAATTTCAGCATAATGTATGTACCCTAATCAATTTATGGTGAAGACCATGGAGATACGGCAAAACCTCAAACAACCAAAATTGTAGGTCGTTATATTGTCGTCCAGCGTGCCAAGTTTCAAGAGTGTAGGTGTCTGCTAAGTTGGCAAAATCTCTTTTCAACTTGTTTAAAGCGGTCGAAATTTGACATGGATCGATATGTTCACCTCCTTCCTTGGTATAAATACGCAAGATACTAGAAAAGGCCTAAGACAGTAATGTAGAAGACTAAAGGGGTCGTCTGATGGCGCAATCCATACTTTGATACGACGTACCGTTTTTCCGCAATAAATTTCCTAACCAAAGTCTCCACTATTTAGCGTGCACTTTGCCTGGCTCTATATTATATACATAAAACTGTTTGGCTCACTGGCTGGCATAAATGTTTACCCACTTCGGCATGAGCTAGAAACTTAAAATTTAACAATATGATAGCAAATAGGCTGTATTGTGGAAAAGTTCCATATGTTGATTTTGTGTTATTTTTACTTCCCTTGCCTTAAACTAAATTTTGGACGATATGTTGCAGTGCGCCAAAGAATTAAAATTTGTCGCAGTTACATCTTTGGCCTGCAACCGACGGAGAAATTCTAAGGAGTTGAATTGTTTAACGTTTTCATCTCCAGAAGTTATCGAAATCTGGAAGCTATTTTCATTATGGTGCTAAGTAACGTTTCGATAATTTTGGTGGCTAAACTGTAAGTCGTACCGCCAAATGGACAAGACGTTCGGATCCCATCACGAAGGGTTCTACAACTTCGGTCCCGGGAATTTTAGTCGTATCATGATCCCTTATGCCTTGGATAGAACTCCATTTTTCAGATTAACGTCAATTTTTTACAGTTTTCGTAATTAATTTACTGTTTTACACACTTAAAAGACCGATAGAATCATGAAATTTGGCAGGCTCATTGGAACGTTTGTGGGCCACAAGTGACCAAATGCATGATTCTAGCAACCTGTAAACATGGAAAAACGAAATTAATACGTAAACCCTGTCCTCCTAATCCAAGGTTCTAAACCAATCTACGGTCAACTCGAACAGATACGACAAAACATCAAATAACGGAAATATAGAGCGTTTCAACCACAATAAACCTTCCAAGTTTCAAGATTATAGCTCCCCGTTACGTTAGGAAAATAATTCCTTATCTTGTGAGAATCGTACGTAATTTTCACCACGTCGGAACGTTTAACGCTACCTCGTCTATAAATCGTGAATATACGGTACGAGAAAATATTACAGGACCAAATATGTACGTGAATATATGCGCCGTCTGGTGGCGAATTCGTTCTTCGTAACGAGGTACCTCTTCGTCACAGTAGTTTTCCATGTGAGCACTTGAAATATAGAGGAATTGGGGGTTTGGGGGCGCAGCCCCCAACGAGCGAAAGCGAGTAGAATATATATATACATATAAAATCCCTACTCTGTCTGTCCCTCAGAGTGATACTGAGAACACGAGAATGTTTCAGGAGCTGATTGTTGCGTCATATTTACAAGAAAAATAGAATGTACTTCTCACGAGAATGACTTTTGTACTTTTTTAAAGAAAAATACTTTTCTGTCATCAAAATTATTGTCTCATTGACATGACGACGTAAGTACACCGCTATATCTATCGGCATGAGTTCTCTGTCACACTGAATAAGTCACCAGAACAAATTTTAAAATTTCGAGAAATCTCCCCACCCCAGTGTTTTGGACAGTTTTATGTATCTTTTTTCAAACATACACAGATCTATAGATGTCCAAGCTACAACTGCACGCTGTATGGTTTGTAAGAAAATACAATTAAATCTGTATTTATTCCGTTCAAATGCTGTATAAAACCTGGAAAATGTAACTTTTATTCGTAAAATATATTAATATTCCATTTAGAATTTCCAGTTACTTCACTGTTACCAATTTTGAATGTTGAAGACATTTATACAGTGAGTATAAAAATTTACCCCCTGTTGGTATTGCCAGGGTTTGAAGAACTGTATATTTCATTTTGAATGGTGTATATGATATACTGTATAATCTTCAGAAACAATTAAAATATATCCGTATAATACAACAATTGACAGTACAGCGTTAGCGGACGGAATCAATGTGTAACGTGATACGATTATAAAGTGTGATATTCATTAAAATGTCAGTCATTATTGAATAGGAGGACTTAGCCCGAGAGGAATAACGCGACACAGAGATATTGCATTGAGTTGCAAGGCGCTGTCCGGCTGTGGTCTTCTTCTCCCTTCTATATTGTATTGAGTGCTTAGGTTAGGGAAGGAGGGTGGGGGAGAGATTGAGCAGCTTTTCACCCTGACTGCGTCAAATAAGTCGATTTCCCTGGCTGTCCCCCTCAGCTTCCTGCCTCCCCTCTTTCTTCTCTTCTTTATCGGCTCTTCCTTCACTTGGTGGTGGTATTCTGGCTGAGATTGGTACAAGCTGAATGCAGTAGTGCACTTCCGAGCGGCCAGTAGGACTCGGCGTTTGTACACCCAAGTGGCTACAGCCAGTGAATGTGTTTTATTTGCCCTTCACACACACAGATAACAGGAAGGCGAGCTTTCTTCTTTCTGCTAAGTCCATTCTATTCCGTCAGCATTTAGGACCATCTCACTTCATCACAATCAATGTCTTTATATTCTGGACCTCGTCCCCAGCAGGTCCAGTTTTGGCATCTCTTTTAGACTGCAGAGAACACAACATTCTTTATTCAATTAATTTGATTTCATATAATTTTTGTTACTTGTCGTGGCTATTATCATGATATCTACAGTCATCGAAAGTTATTAGATTGCTTTACAGAGTATGAAAAATGAAATGTCGTATGGCTTTTAGTGCCGGGATATCCCAGGAAGGGTTCGGCTCGCCAGGTGCAGGTCTTTCTATTTGACACCCGGAGGTGACCTGCGCGTCGTGATGAGGATGAAATGATGATGAAGAAAACACATACACCCAGCCCCCGTGTCATTGGAATTAACCAATTATGGTTAAAATCCCCGACCCGGCCGGGAATCGAACCCGGGACCCTCTGAACCGAACGCCACTACGTTGACCGTTCAGCCAACGAGTCGGACATTTACAGAGTATTATTATTGATGATGATGATGATGACGATGATGATTGTTGTTTAAAGGGGCCTAACATCGTGGTCATCGGCCCCTAATGGTACGAAATGAAATAACAAAAAGTACAAATTCATCTACTGACCAAAATAACATAAAAAAATATCATGAAGAATGAATGGATGGACATGAACTCAACAAAAAAAAACAAAAAAACAAACGAAAACCAGTGGATCAGACTCAAAAAAGATCGTAAATAATATTATTACTGACCAAGGGACCACTTATGAAGCACAATGATGCTTGATGTCTAAAGGGGTGCAAAATCCACGTCTAAGGCCCCGCAGAATGGTACATGTCACGAGTAATGTAGAACCATGGTATTTGTCATGTTGGGGTACTAATCAAAAGTAGCGAAGACTCACGGTGTTCCACAGAATATATTACTACTCACAAGGATTGCACTTCGTACAGGGAACGCAGACCTATGGTGTTTCTCACACAATGACGCCACTCAGAGCAACGCAAATCGATAAGGTTCCCCAGCTAGGTGTACTGATCACGGGCGCCGGTATTCCCGTGGTGTTCCTCACATAGTGGGTACTAATCGCAGGCAACGCAGACCCACAGTGCCGCTCATATATTGGTACAACTCACAGGCTACGCCCAGACCCGCGGTGTTGCTCACATGGGTACAACGCACGGGTACTGGAAACCCCCCCAGGCCAGCCTCTATACTGCTACTAATCACAAACATATTTCGTACCAATTTAGTGGCATTACTCGTAAGTACAGGCAACCCATAGTGTTCCCCGCATGATGGTACGAATCAAGAGTAGTTTCATGGTTCTAATTCAATCATCCCTTGGTCGCCCCTTTTAGTTGCCTCTTACGACAAGCAGGGGATACCGCGAGTGTATTCTACATGTGCGTCCCCCAGCCGCAGGGGGTAGTATTATTATTAAAACTTTCATTGTAATTGGGAGATACCCGCTGGCAAAGCCGATTTATAGAATTAGCAGCGAAATGAAAACATACATCACAAAGCAACGGAAACAACAAATACATGAAATTGGAAATCCACAAGTAAATGTAGCAATTATGTTATTGTTTTTACGTTCCACCAACTATTTTGACTGTTTTCTGAGACGCCGATGTTTCGGAATTTTGTCTCACACGAGTTATTTCACGTGCCAGTAAGTCTCCCTACGCGAGACTGACTGACCTATTTGAGCACCTTCAAATTCCACCGGACTGAGCCAGCATCGAACCTGCTAGGTTGGGGTCAGAAGGTCAGCGCCTCAACCGTCTGAGCCACTCAGCCCGGCGAAGGAATTATAACAAAATAAAACAAAAATTAGGACGATGAAAGAAGTACATTAAGAGTGTAATTTAACACATTGTATGAAGATACGTTAGGATTCCAAGCCGGAGGCTGGTTGGATCCTCAAAAAGCAGCACCAAGAGTTCATCTCCGTATCATAACGGTTAACACTATTAGCTGCCGCCCTTGGAGGTCGAGCTTCGATTACCGATAGTCGGAAATTAAAGAATGGCAGGAGCGCTGGGTATGTCTTTAAAATAGTACATGCAGCTCACTTCCATTGAGGCTATGCCTGATAAGAGGTGCACTACCTCGGGAAGAAAAACACGAGTTTACCACCCAAGGTACTGCGATATAGGAAAATTGGAGAAAAAACAATGGCGCTGCCATAATCAGGCGCACAAGGCATGATGAAAAGTAGTTTGTCATTACTTTCCTCACCGAGTGCAATGATGCAGCATGACCGGTCCTATGAGTAGCACCGTCCATAACATCCAGACGCACTGGCCATGCTCTGAATATCATTACTCAGCATAACTCATACCTCGTGAGGTTCCATATTATCACAGCCATAATGAAACTGAGACTTGAGTGGAAGCTATATTTTACTCTGGCCTGTGCAAAGAGACAGGTGCAAAATAGTGTCTCCATCGAGAAAAAGCAACAGGTAGAATTAAAGCTCTTAATGTTTATTTTTTATGTACGGAATTGCCTCCCAATGGAGGTAGCCCTAAAGAACTCAGTATACACACATGACAATAATAATTAACATTAAAATTATAATTACAGTTTTAAAATATAATAATATGATAAAAATTTCAAACAACACCTAGAGGTGTGGATTAAGGTGGTGATTCAGAATTTGACAACTCTTCTTTAGTACTATGGTAACTATCTCAATTCGTACTGAAGTTGGAATGTGACTTTTTTCCTAAATTCCTCAAGAAAGCTCAGTAGACCTATTACATCAATGCATTTCAGCTTATATATCTCTTCGGAATAATTAACAGTAGGTTCATAGATAGCTTTCTTTTATTTATCCACCTCCTCAGCTGGTTGAAGACCAACGTCGAATCGGACAGAAGGGTCAATAATTATGCAACGCATAGAAGTGTTAGAATACGCAATAATATCAACTCCTCTAGTAGACCCATCTGAGGAAACGCGTGGGATTTCTTCATGCACTTGCCACCCTTTCCGTCGCAAAGCATGGAGTGAATTACGTAGTAATGTTCCTCTATCAGAGAATCCTAAGACATGTCCAAGTGATTCGTTCTCAGTGCAGAGTCTGCATCGAGTATCGTCTAAGGATCTGTCTGGAATGCTTGCAAAAGGGCAAAGCATCAATATACTTTTCCAGCATATTGTAATAATAATAATAATAATAATAATAATAATAATAATAATAATAATATAGAGCCTTCCTGGTTCAAGTGGCAGTGTGCTGGCCTTTTAGCGCTGGGTTCCGAGGTTCAAATACCGCTCACTCCATGTGAGATTTGTGTTGAACAAAGTGGACTTGGGACAGGTTTTTCTCCGGGTACTCCGGTTTCCGTGTCATCTTTCATTCCATTACCACTCTCCAATATAATTTCATTTCATCTGTCAGTCATTAAACATTGCCCCGGAGGAATACGGCAGGCTTCGGCATCTGGCACTATTCCTATCATCGCCGATAGATGTTTCCATTCCTGACCCGGTCGAGTGACCGGAAACAGGTTGCGGAGTTTCATTTTCAATAATAATAATAATAATAATAATAATAATAATAATAATAATAATAATAATAATAATAATCAGTGCTATTTTTCTCCCGGTATCTAACGGTACGCAGTACTGGCACCTTTTTTTCCCAAGTGTCTTTTTTAATAACTGCGATTTATTATTAGAAATATTATAAATATTCGGGTCGGCGGACCCCGTCTCATGCCAATCATGTGTCACTTATTACCTCTCTACCTCCAATATTCCGTGAAGTATGCCTCGTCTAATGTTTACGGGCTTTTGGGTAACCGTGTATATAATTCCTCATGCCTCAGGAGTGTACAACCAAGTAGATATAGTACTCTATGTTATTTCACTTATCTCTATATTCTTTGCAAATACAGTATTTTCACCTATGTATTAGTGTCATATTCGTTAGTCACTTTACACGAAGTTCGGATTACTTATTCATTTATTTATTTAATTTATTTATTTTATGTATATATTTATTTATTATTTGTTTATTTATTTATTTATTTATTTATTTATTTATTTATTTATTTATTTATTTATTTATTTATTGTAATTTTAGATTCATTGGCAACGTTGTTCATCGTTTATTCCCATCACTTTTGTAAATATGTTCTATATACATACATAAACGGCACAGGGCTAAATAGAGCTGTTACAAGATGTTGATTTCACTTCAGAAATGTGTGTAGGATATTTCCCTTGTGTCACGCGCGTCGCAGGCCAGTGGTCGCACATTATCGTGTGAGTGCGTGTGATGTCCGGTGATACACTTCGTGAACCTGTCAGCTCGCCCGGACGAACCGCGAGATATTGCTCAACATCAAGCAGACAGCTTAAACTAAATGGAGTGTAGACACTTCTCTTGCCTACAATGGACTCTCCACTTTCCTTCAGAAGGGAGACATTGATGATTTACTGTATATATACTGCCCTTATACTGTAGTCCCAAAATATAAATTTAGATCGATAATACACAGAATATTAATAAAATTAATAGGCCTATACCACAAATAGAATGCCAGTTTATCACTCCTTGTCCCAGTTATTTTAGTCTGAGATACAGAGTAATAATAATATAAAATATTTATTTTCCTTTAGCAGTGATGAAGGTATTATGCATTCATGGTCCCCTAGTACACTTTAACCGCATTACAGAAAATGTATAAAAACTTAAATATTAAAGATCGGTAGAATATCACATTATCTAATTTACACAAACTATCGTCGGTTTACGCATCTAAGACGTACTTTATGTATTAAATGACACTAAAGGATTCATGTCACGAGCGTTATTCGTAACTGAGCGTTACACTGTACATATACGGCCTGCTAAAGGAATTACAAAGAAAATGACAGAACGTGTGTTATACTGTCATATACATATACATATACATAATGTCATTTAAATTTTTAGGACAGGTAATGGGGAAATCTCTCAGTTAGGGATATGAATACAAGGACGAATAAATGAAGGCATCTCAGTTCTTGAAATATTGCTATATCAGATATTTTAGATGATTTTTTGCTTTAAGAAGTTTAAAAACGAGGTCATCGAACCTTTAAGATATTCTCTTCTATTGAATATAACAAGAATCCAGATTTTGGTACTAGCGTATTAATCATCATCCTTCCATATCCATCATTTTCGTGTATTACCTTTCCTCTTTTTGTTAAATGCCTGAATTATAGGTACATTTTCCTTTGTCAATGAAAGAGATTTATAAAAGTGATAACACGTACGTGGTGTTAAATCTGTATCCTTTTGCTCTTCCCAAATTAAACAAAAATGTTCTTAATTGTTTCAAAATAATATGAATATTGACTAGATAAGCATACAGCATTTTCAAAACTGACGGCATAATAATTTAAATTTATATAAATATTCTTAAGTTAATTTTGTAAATAGGTACTCGAATGTGTGAGAGAGCAAACGGGCCGATGGTCTGTTCGTAAAAATGGTCATTCTATTAAACATTCATAACGTAGGGTATTCTAAATATAAGAGGAATAAAACGTCACTACTAAATTAGAAGAATGATATTCTATGTTTGTGAATATAAATTTAATAAACTGAGAAGGAAATATAAAAAATTTCTATATAAAACTGTGCCATAAAATTTTACACTAAAGGAAATATAAGATGGATTCAGAATTGATGACTCAATGTTTATCCGTCCTTCCATACTTTCCATTTGCATCATTTAGCCCTATAACACTTAAGAGGAGTCCCCCTTATTATCATTTCACTTACTAACACTCATTATTTAAAACACTCATTAATTAATTAATAATTATACATCATAACAAGGCACATTCGCAATTACGTATTGCGTCGTTATCACGAATTCATATTCGTAAATTCGAAGTTCATTTTGTCATGATATCATGTGATTAAGGCATTGAATAAATTATGATAAGCACACCTCTGAAGTATTTGAAAGTCATATCATATCATAACACTAGCCTATTAACCCTAATTGAATTTTATTTACAATTATGCAATTAACACACGAGCATGTTTTGTCGGGATATGAATAATACGTAAAACGCTTCCAAGTGGTATAAACATCATCTGTTGTAGCAGCCCGCAGTCAATCTACGCCACCAGGCGATGAACATCCACCTGTTTCCAGTCAAACGTCCGGGTCAGGAATGGAATGAATGAAGCCCCCTTCTACAGACGAGGATAAGAATTGTGGCGGCTGCCGAAGCCAGTTGCACTCCTCTGGGGCTGCCAAGCGATATATAAATTATCTATCATAGCAGCCAATCATAGTCAATCTACGTTATCAAGCGATACATAAATTAACTGTCATATCAGCCAATGATGAATCTACGCTACTAAGAGACATCGGCAGTCAATCTATGATATCAAGCGGCTTATAAAATCAACCATCGTAGCACACCGTTCATTCTTCGTGTTTTTACCCTCTTTACATTTATCCCTTAGAAGCTGATTTTTTCAAAAATGTGCTGCACATTATCTTAGCAGTTGCGTGCGAAGTTATGACCAGAGGAACATTCTTATTGAACTTCCATCTCTTCACTTTCGTGGATCCTAAGACATTGTGAAGAGTCAGTGAATAGTATTTCGCATTTATGTACATGCGTGTAGATATATATATTGTACATAAATTATATTTATATATATATAAAATAAGAATTTTGTCTGTGCATTGCTCAGAATTTAAAAAGAATGGTATTTCTATATCGGTAGTGTCTATAGTAACAAGGAAATGTACTTTTTAATTTTCCGTAATGTCTGTCTGTCTGTCTGTCTGTCTGTCTGTCTGTCTGTCTGTCTGTCTGTCTGTCTGTCTGTCTGTCTGTCTGTCTGTCTGTCTGTCTGTCTGTCTGTCTGTCTGTCTGTCTGTCTGTCTGTCTGTCTGTCTGTCTGTCTGTCTGTCTGTCTGTCTGTCTGTCTGTCTGTCTGTCTGTACACGCATCACGAGAAAACTGCTGAAGAGAATTTAATTAAAATCGGTATGTAAAGTCCAGGAATAAGTCGCTACAATCTAGGCCATAAATAATCTTATTCACACTGAGAGATATGGTAGTTTAGGGGAAGGCCTGAAAGTTAATTCTCAAATATTTATGTTATTAGTAGTCCTTTTTTTTCTTTTGCTATTTGCTTTACGTCGCACCGACGTATTATGGCGACGATGGGATAGGAAAGGCCTAGGAACTGGAAGGAAGCGGCTGTGGCCTTAATTAAGGTACAGCCCCAGCATTTGCCTGGTATGAAAATGGGAAACCACGAAAAACCATCTTCAGGGCTGCCGACGGTGGGGTTCGAACCCACTATCTCCCGATTACTGGATACTGGCCGCATTTAAGCGACTGCAGCTATCGATCTCGGTATTAGTAGTCCTATCATAATGGAAAACGGTAAGTAAAGTCCGGGAATAAGTCACTACAATCTAGGGCCAAAATAATCTTATTCACGCTGAGAGAAATTGTAGTTTAGGGAAAAGCCTAAAACAATTTCAAATATTTGTATTATTAGGGGTCTTATGTTACTGAAAATCAGTATGCTAAGTAAGGGAATACATCGCTACAATTTAGGCCATAAATAATCTTTTTCACGCTGAGAGAAATGGTAGTTTATGGGAAGGCCTAAAATTAAATCCTCAAATATTTGTTATTAGTGGTCCTATATTAATGAAAATCGGTATGCAAATTCTGGGAATAAGTCGCTACAATCTAGGCCATAAATACTTTTATTAACGATGAGTCAAATGATAGTGTAAGGGAAGGCCTAGAATTTAATTCTCAAATATTTCTGTTATTAGTAGTCCTATCGACAAACAAACTGAAGATATAGTATTGAATTTCCGGTCATTTATGTGATACATTTTTCTGTACTGACTATGATAACAGAGATATTCATAAATTTGAATTTTTGCTGCTAAGTCCATATCAGCGTCGAGTCACGAGAAAATGGGTAGGCCATATACAGAATTTAATGAAAATCGGTACGTAAAGTCGGGGAATAAGGAACAACAGTCTACGCTGTTAATAATATTGTAAGGCGCCCTAATATCACAGAGTCGAAAGAAAACTAAATGTGAAGGCCTACAACAGAGAAAGCTCATAAGATGGATCAAAAATAACATTACATTGACCATTGTTTGTTGTGATGTGCTTTTTGTCTCTCTTGCCACTCATCTCCGATAGATGGGATTACTGCTGTATACAGAGTAATTTTCTTTAAATTTGCTTTACGTCGCACCAACACAGATAGGTCTTTTGGTGACGATGGGATAGGAAAGGGCTAGGAGTGGGAAGGATGCGGCCCTGGTGTTAATTACGGTACAAGTCCAGCATTTGCCGGGTGTGAAAATGGGGGACCACGGAAAACCATCCTCAGGGCTGTCGACAATGGGGTTCAAACCCACTACCTCCCGGATGCAAGCTCACAGCTGCGCGCCTCTTACCGCACGGCCAACACGCCCGGTCGTACCGAGTATAACAGCCTGCCTGAATATTGGCGAGAAGTACCTGGGGAGTTAGATAACTTTCTTCTTTAGCATGCCATTCCTCTGGTTCATACATTTTCTGATACTACTGGTACGTAACACACTTGTTCATCATAGCGTTCGAGCTGTTCAATTCCTACTTTGAGGCACTGATTGGAATGAGTAGTGTGCTCACTTACATAAACAACGGCAGAGGAGTGTTCACGGCTGTCTGCGACCTCGTCATTCCAACACTGGGACTTTGGACTGTTATATCGGCACCGTAGTACGTTTCGTTAAAAGTGCGAAAATGTGCGGTTTTTCATTTGATCGAGTATTTTATATGATAACATTGCTTTTAATCACTACATTCCTACTGACGTTTGTGTAATGACCTAAGTTGACGTCAGATAGGAAAACCACAAAGACAGTCTTTCTGGGGATTCCGTAGCGAAGCACGGGTACATCAGCTAGTGTAGTTATAAAACATTAGCAAGGGGGGATGATGGTGAAAATGCAGTAGTATGTAATTTAATGAAAAACCAATGCTTAATATTAACACATTTAAATGTGACCTGGCACAGCTATTTGAAGGAGGTCAGTCTATAGTTTTTGTTAGAAAAATAAGCTATGCAATGAATTGTAACAATGTCAATTCTTAATAACTATATAGTAACAGTAAACAATTTAGGAACACACAGTTTTCCAATCGATAGACACACTGTCCTGAAATTTAGCTAAAACAGTCTAACTGGTTCTGTTTACAACTGCGACTAAAATGAATATTACTGTTTCACTAATTAAAATTTTTATGATTTTTTTTACGAACTGTTTTCGAATGTCAATTTTTCACGTATTTTGTCACATGTCACTTGTAATACACCCCCGATTGATTTAATTGTAGTCCATTTCAAGCAAGTTACCTATACACACAAGATGAGAAAATTTGAAAGTGCTATCTTAAACCACCATGGAGTTATATGTTCCTAAAAACTAAAAAGAAAATATAAATATATATATATATTATGGATATTTAAAACCTTCCTGCACCGTGATCATGGTCTTCATCATCTTCTCTTCCTTGTCAACTACCTGTGAACTTTGGATGCTTTTGTCAATGCTGCATCAGCCCGATCAAGCCGCTCCTTGTCCAAGACTCTCAATGTTTTTAATGTGTGCATCCAAGTATTGATCCGTAAAAGTTCTAACACTTTCTTCTTCACTGCCGTCACTATAACAAATAACAGCATCATATGTTGCTATCTCAACAGTTTTAGCACCACAAAATGTAGTTTTGGGGCATCACAGCCAAATTTGATTGTTGAAACTTTCATTTGAAGTTCTGTGTACCTCCATGCAAGAATTTTTGTAAAAGCCTTGAATGTGCAAGATCTCTGTAAACAGACTTTATTTAATTTATAATTGCAGAAGGTATGCTATGATTGTGGTCATATATCTCACTAACCTCCTTAGCTTTCCAATATCCACACCATGTGTCGCTGCCTTTTGGGGGACAATATATGTTGCGTATGCTCATTAGTGGAAAGCTTACGGAAATATGAGGCCCAAACTGCTCTTTTCATTGAATCTACACTTGATGCGTTCTCTCTGATTGCTTTTCCATAATAAACTTGCAGAGTGTCTATTTCCTCGCCTAAAAGCCTACCTTCCCCACCCAACCCCTTTACATCTTCTACTTTTTTCCATTCTTTTTATCATTTCCCTCAATCTACTGCCTATACGTTTCTGAATGTGTCCTACACACTCCAGTTTTCTTATCTCACATTATTTACCCTATGAATTTGCTTCACATACTAATTTGAAAGTTTTACTATCGCCATCCCCCAAGTAACTGGTATACCTTACATTCGGTTTCATGATAGATCTTTGAAGCATTTTTCTATAGCTCCAACTTCCATGCCTCCACTTGCCCCACTGTAATTCTTGTTGCATGATACTTTATGACTTTGCTGCCAGTATTATTCTAATGTTTTATCTTCTAAAGGTGTCCTTCTTGAACAGGAGTGTCAATATTTCGACATACATTGCACATCCAGTACTTTCTCATTGTCAACACTGAACCGTCTACTGACACAGTAAGATCTGTACTTCCTTCATTATACTGAACAGCTTCCAGTACTTTGAGTACATGCATCTTCAAGAGCTTTATACAGCTTTGAATTTATGTCATCAAATCGCAGCACAGGTGGAGACATGTTCAGTGTACCTGTAAGCATAGCACCTGCTGCTCGCCCCCTCACCTAACACTCTCAAAGCATAACCTAACCTTAGGTTTGCCTCATAGTTTCCACTGCATGTTTTTGAGGTATAAAATGAATCCTCTGGGTCACAATTATTGCAGTGTAAAAATAAATTACAACTCCAGATTTTTTATTTACATTTTCTATAATTTCCACATTACCACCAACATCACACTCACTACGTTGTAAAACCGAGTTAATGTTGGAGCATAAAATGCTAATGTATATCTTGTTCACACGAATTATCAGATTGGGACAGCAAATTAGAAAATATCTTCTTCCTAGAAGCACTCTCATCAAGAGAACCTCCAGATGCATCTTGGTTTTTTTTCTTTTGCTAGGGGCTTTACGTCGCGCCGACACAGATACGTCTTATGGCGACGATGGGATAGGAAAGGCCTAGGAAGTGGAAGGAAGCGGCCGTGGCCTTAATTAAGGTACAGCCCCGGCATTTGCCTGGTGTGAAAATGGGAAACCACGGAAAACCATCTTCAGGGCTGGCGACAGTGGGGCTCGAACCCACAATCTCCCGATTACTGGATACTGGCCGCACTTAAGCGACTGCAGCTATCGAGCTCGGTGCATCTTGGGTTGTATTTCCTTTAATAAATCGATTCCCGGCAAACTTGCGTTTCTTCCTTGGTAAACTGGGCGTAATTGTGCATAATATATGTAAATTCACTTAAAACTGTCACATTCACCCTGTATAAGCAGCAATAATGTTTTGACATCAAGTACTATTTCCAGAGGGGACAAACCAAACTCCAAGACTTGTTTACATTGTTTATTCACAGAATGAGTGCCAGTATTGCCATCTGTGGATGACTCCTCTAACTTCAACAAAGATATTGCAATACTGGAGCATACACATGTCAGAGATAAAACAATACTGAAGTACTGAAGCTCTGCATTGAAAGGAAGTTGAACGATAAGCAAGTTGAGACGTCATTCAACTGAGCAGGCACTGATGTATTATTTTATTGTGGCGAAAATAATGGTCACAGATTCATAAAACTTGGTAACATATTGCCAATAAATGTTGAATTAATATAGGCCTATTAATTAGAAAACAATTATTTTGCATAAAATCACCATCATCAACCATATTTAACTTACAATTAAATGGAAATGCACTGTGATAGAGCCACACGTGTCCATGAAGACACCGTGAATATGTCTCGGGAACATAAAGTGGCCATCGCCTTTAAACCCATTTACTCCCCACAGAGCCCTGCGCTCTCCCCTTCTGCTGTGAAGAAGACGAAGCCACCGTATTAGATGATATTAATTTTAATCGGAGTTCAATAACCTACCCGTAAAGGATAAAATTAAATTTATTACCAACTTCTCCAACTGAAGATATAATTCAAAGAGTCCGTGGATGAGTGAGTCCATTCGAGGAACAGCTGGTACCAGGCCATCGGTTCCACACTCGACTGGATCATTTCAGTGGAGCGTATTGCTTTAAGAGACTTACAGTTCTATCGTGTTCTGCACCTCCAGGCATCTGTCTAATACCACCCATTCCGAAGAAAATGAACGTCACCTTTTTCTTTCTGTCACTGGTACATACAGTATAGAGATGGTGTACAGGCCAAATGGCGTAAACCTCAAAAAGCAAAGTTTCCAGGAGAGACCAAAACAGTTTGCACCTTACTAAAGGCATTGATCTGTCTTAATTGTTCATTATTTGAGTCCTATAGTGTGTCTAAAATTGTAGTCTACAGGAATATATAGTGTGGGATAATACAGTTTCTTGAAATTAATTATTTAACGTGAAAATTGAGGGTTACGCCATTTCAATAGGACTGATACAACTTCAATATTGGTTGTAAAAATGTATATATTGGGTTACACTAATTGTAATAAATAGCAATAATAACAACGGTAAGTTATTTATTATGTGAAAGAATGATCATTAATAGTAAGAAAACTACTGTGTCGTTTCTGTATTTGAGTCATCAGTCCAGAGACCGGTTTGATGCAGCTATACATGCCACCCTATCCTGTGCTAACCTTTTCATTTATACATAACTACCACATCCTGCATCTGCTCTAATCTGCTTGTCATACTCGTGATTCAGTCTACCCATATCGCCTTTAGTATTCTTCTAAAATAAAACACACATTTTCTATCCTGATTTATTTAAATAAATTACCCTCACGGAAGTAACACTCAGATTCAGAATGAAACTTAATTAGCATCGTATAAATACTATTACTGTGTTGGTGTGACGTAAAACAACTTGTAAATGAAAAAGTAAAAAAATACTATTACTGAATTATGTAGCTTATTATAGAGACAACTAAATCAGACACACTCGTCAAAACAAAGACAAAATCTGTGTTACGCCAACTGGCTTGCGCAGGCTTACGAGATCGAGACACTTATCTGTCGCAAGTATAGTGATTTACGCCAATTCACTGGTACAACCTACTGTTATCTGTCGGTTACCGCTAATTGATTATGCCAAGAGGCTTGCCTGATTTTGCCATTTTTTTGCCATTGAAGGAAGTTGTTGAGTGTTACGCCAATTTACCAGAATGTGCGTTACAGTGTTAACTATTTGATTCACACATAACCTTAATTTTGAAATTCGGCAAGGTTACGCCAATTGGCCTGTACACCATCTATATAATATATTCGCTAGCCTGTTGTTATTTGTTGATGGACACACTGTTTTGTACCTGTCTCTTAGCAAAAGCCAGAAAAAAGTGTACCTCCCCCCTCCCCCCGAAGTCTCAGTCTCATTTATGGCTGTGTCAGCATGATATCTGCCGAGGTAAGAATGGTGTAAAGCTCAGTTAGTGCTTCTGGGTGTTATGACGGATGCTACTCATAGAGCCAGTTGTGCTGTAGTCGTTGGCGATAAATGTCAGTCGGTCTTTTTCAAAAGAGCCGCCATTTTGACGATATTCTGTCAACCTATCTCAGTATTTGACTGGTGTGAAAATGGGTAACCAAGGAAATTCGCCTTCAGCACTGCTAATGATGGCGTTGGTACTCACCATGTTGTGATTTATTGCTTAAGCTACACGACTCGTACCACGTAGTTATTTCACTCATTGGTCTAAACATCACTATACTGCTAAACTTTTCAGTCAATAACGAAGGATTCAAGGTGCTGTTATAAAAATATTGCTTTTCAAATGTACAAAATCTGGAGTGAAATACCCGCTGTGATATGAGATCCACAAGTCATTGACTACCGCACAGAAGTGCGAAATGATCGTCGTGCAAGCTGTCACATGATAAAATTCTTCGCAACGTTCACAGGTGAAAAAATGTTAATTTTCCAACCAGAAGTAAACACGGGAATGTGAACTTTGAGGGAAAGACGGAGAAGGGGAATTTTTACGTGCTTCTCCCTCCTCAATACGAACACTGCTTTAAAACGGAGCAGCCACAACAGCAGTCGTCGATAAAAATGTGTATGGTTTATCTGTGTGTAGATACCAAACACACTCCACATGAGTTTTGTCTATGTATCAGTGCCTGGAGTGCCTGGCTTCGGATCCCAAGATAGATCGCGGCTTCAGACCTAATAGAGGTAGAGGAAAGAAGTCAATTTGACACTCCATTTCTTACGATGTCGGCATATAAACGATCTCTAGTGACACATTAAATGTTTGACCGACAAAATTAATTGAAACTCAGCCCTAGATCGGCCAAAAGAGATGTGGCTTACTCTGCTATCAGGCGGAGTAAAAATGAACGTCGAAACTGACAAGCATGCAGCCTAGATTGCGTCAATTCAAAATCATGCGCACCATAGGTGCAGCCATACGATTTTACAGGAAGAGGCCGAGAAAATTTTCCGGCACTTTGACGGGTGCTGCAGCGTAAGTGGACTGGAGAAATGTTTGCCCACTTTTCGAATGGTAGGGATAGTGTACGCGATCAGACAGCGCAGCGAACATGTATAGTAATAAGCGTATGGAATGAATCTTTTACGAGTGGAGTGGGGTTTTAGTGTCCGGCTCCACAGCTAAACAGTTAGTTTTCTGACATTTGGTCCAGAGAGTTCCGGGTTCTATTACCAGCCGAGACGGTGTTTTAACCTTCATTGCTTTATTCCGATGGTTCGCAGGCGAAGTGCCGTCTTCATCATTAGAATTCATCACAGGTTGGCCCCCATCTTCACAGGCGCGCAGATCACCTGTACGGCGTCAGTTCGAAAGACCTGCAACAGGCCTCTTCGAAGGCCACACGCCATAATAATAATAATAATAATAATAATAATAATAATAATAATAATAATAATAATAATAATAATAATAATAATAATAATAATAATAATAATAATAATAATTACTCTGCTATCAGGCGGAGTAAAATGAACGTCGAAATTATTATTATTATTATTATTATTATTATTATTATTATTATTATTATTATTATTATTATTATTATTATTATTATTAGAGTCCGGATTATTAGGTGCTGATAGGTTAGAATGCAAACTTACTTAAGCCATTAACAAGTATACCCTACACTGTACAGCGGTTATGCTATGAGATTTGCATAGATATTAGGGGTAAAGCATATAAAACTCCTTTAATCTATGCTACACTTCCTACATTGTGGTTCAACGGGTTGCATGGCACTTCCTACAAACCAAATTACTTTACATCCTAACCTATTTCCACCTACAAATTATTATTATTATTATTATTATTATTATTATTATTATTATTATTATTATTATTATTATTATTATTATTATTATTATTATTATTATTATTAGAGTTTTTACTGTTGAATTTCTACACTTTCGTTGAACGTTACTTGTGTTTCTATCGGTATGGTGACGTATAGCACTGAACAACGGATAATTCTAGTTGAGATAGTTCTCCTATAGACCAAATGATATGACAGAAACACTCGAAAATTTAATTTTCTGTAGGGATTTTAAAAACAGAAAGTGTACAACATAAATTCATCTTAAAGGCCTAGTGAATGAAATTAGACGACTTGTGAGTGAAATTTTTGAAATGAAATTTCTGTGGGTGGAGATACGAGTGTTTCAGAATGTTTTACGCCAATTCAATGAAGGATGGATATTATTTTCAACAGTTGCTTTGATGAAAGGTAAGATCTACATTAGTTTTCAACTTCATTCATTATTAACTCTTGACTATTAATTTAGACCTACCGTAATGAAACTGTTTTTTAAGTTGCTTTACGTCGCATCGACACAGATAGACCTTATGGCGACGATAGGACAGGAAAGGGCTAGGAT
Organism: Anabrus simplex; assembly: GCF_040414725.1. Lineage (NCBI taxonomy): Eukaryota > Metazoa > Arthropoda > Insecta > Orthoptera > Tettigoniidae > Anabrus > Anabrus simplex. The sequence continues at coordinate 1,592,455,271 of NC_090265.1, forward strand.
AGGGAAGGAAGCGGCCCTGGCCTAAATTGAGGTCCAACCCCGGCATTTTCTTGGTGTGGAAATGAGGAAACCACAGAAAACCATCTTCAGAGCTGCCGACAGTGGGGTTCAAACCCGCTATGTTCCAAATATTGGATACTGGCTACGCTTAAGCGACTGCAGCTATCGAGCTCGGTTGTAATGAACCTGAATGCCCGCCTGCGCTACTGCGGGCATTGTGTTCCTCCGACATGACTTCTGCAGTGTTCGCTAAGTCTTCGCTGCCTCTGTATTATGTACACTTCACATTGTCCAAAAGAAGGGTTTTTTTTTTCACAATTTGCTTTACGTCGCACCGACACAGATGGGTCCTATGACGACGATGGGATAAGAAAGGCCTGGAAGTAGGAAGAAAGTGGCCGTGGCCTAACTTAACGTGGAGCCCCAACATTTGCCTTGTGAAAAAATGGGAAACCACGGAAAACCATCTTCAGGGCTGCCGGCAATGGGGTTCGACCCCACAATCTCCCGGGTGCAAGCTGAGAGCTGCGCCCCTAACTGCACGGCCAACTCGCCCGGTAAGTAATATGTCTTTGCGATTTTAGCACAAGGATACAAGTCATACTTCCATTACAAGGGAGGCTCCACTTGGATAAACCCCGAGTGTAGACGAGTCATAACTCGTGGCTGTAACGACGTTCCCGTCAGGACCAGGTATTGAGGCGCGGGCTGAAGGGGGAGGGGGCAGCGCGTTGGAGAGGAGAGCCCTTGTATCACCCCTTCTGCCCCCGCACGATTAGCTCACACCATAGAGCGTATTCAAAACTCCGGTACACTTCAAGTATTGCTGCTGAAAACCGCTCAAGTAGCACAGATTTGTGGTAGGCTATTTTTCAGAATCAATGCAAAATATTTTATGAAAATAACCCATGATCTGATGGTTGTTCAAACAGGTACCAGAGAAGAAAAGTTAAGTTCATCCTTTGGAGTAAAACCGTGTACTTCCAATGCCAAGTTTCGAAATTACAGAACGAACTATAGGCCAGAGTAAAAATGATAATTTGATCTATACTGCGAGCCATCTTTTGAACCGACTAAGGGCAACCTTACAACATGGCAGAACGAACGGATCTCGCAGATATTTTTAAGGTGTTTGAAGAAATACTATGCGATGATGAAGAAGTGGTTCAAATTATTGAACGACCATGGACACCACGAGTTTTTTGAGCAAGGGCACGTCACGTTCGTATATGGAACGAAACAGATTTTTTAAAAATAGATTTAGGCTTACGAAACAGACTGTCATAAGCCTATTTCAGCAACTTGGTGCTAGAATAAAACAGGCAACGAAAAGTTAAGAATGTAAAAATGACTTTTTGAGCTGTTTGAATGTCAAAAGTGTAAATTTTAGAAAATAATATAAGTTCCTTCTATTTCAGAAATCATGCTGTAGAACCCCTCAGTCAGCTACTAATAGCATTGCGGTTTCATGCCTCCGGTAGTATGTTTATTACAATGGAAGATTTCGGAGGAATTTATAAGGCCACTGTTTCTATTTCCTTACAAGTATATTTAGGACAACGTTTATTGTTTTTATCCACCATTTTAACTACAATAAATAAACAAAACATTATCGACAGTCATCTTTTCTCGCAAGTCACTGCTAGCAAGATCGTAGATTTCCTTCTTCGCCTCAATTTAACCTAGGCCGGCCATTATAAGACTCAACATCAGTTTAAACTCAAGTTACAGTTCAACTCAACCTTCAGTTTAAACCTTCATTATAATGCCGGACCAAAAGCGGAAGTAATGCCATTGCCTCGCCCCACTCGACATGGTTGCCAAATGAAGTGGCGTGAGATTGAAAGTTACACTCGGCACTATAACACAGCACAGATCACCGATTGTAAGTTGAACACATTTAAAATAATTAATGCATCAATGTATTCGTATCTGTCGAGTCCCATATCGCCACTTAAAGGCTACGTCTTAAAATAATCAATAATCAATATATTAACTATAATTCCATGCTTAAAGCATTGCGAACGAATTCTTTTGACATACACAATAAACATGACATTACCGGGCAAGTGGCTGCGCGGTTTGGGTCACGTAGCTATCAGCTAGGTTTTAACCGCACTGTCCGCAGCCCTGAAGATGGTTTTCCGTGGTTTCCCATTTTCACACCAGGCAAATGCTGGGGCTGTACTTTAATTAAGGCCACGTTCGCTTCCTTTGGTGTCCCGCCGTCGCCACAAGGCCTATCTGTGTCGGTGCGACGTTAAACAGATATTAAAATAAATTAATTGAATTATTATTATCGATTTTTTTTAATTTAAAATAAATGCTATTTCTTCGGGACGTCGACCTAGGAAGATCTTTTGCCCCTACTTGCACCATATGGGAGGAACTTGCGTGTATTATGTAAATGGCGGAAGTGTAACGTGTTGAATGTCAGGAAAGGAACACTAAGAACGACATAAACACCTAGTCCCCAGGCCAGGGATATTAATCATTTACAATTAAAAACCCAGGGCCGCCGGGTGACAGGCAGACGCGTTGCCCCCTACCCCGCGGGGCCGGACTATTATTAGCGTAATTTATATATTATATATGTTGTACACACATAAATATTCGATAACCAGAAGAGGTAAGAATAAACTAACAAACGTACAAGAGGCTCGAAGAATAAATAATTAGCACAAAGTGCGCGCATACGCTGTTCTTTGATGGCGAATTACAGTGATAAAATTCGTTCCCTACTGCTTTAAAGGGGATATGATGGTAACTGCACGCTTGTAGTCAAGACATCTCCTGAGTAAGCGTGGCAGCTCCATATTGGCGACAGCGTTGCCGTAACTCGTGCTAACAAAGGGTATGGAACGCGCGCATTCTTGCCCCTCTTCTATCATGTATCAACATTGGAGGCGCAGTCCCTCTCACCCGCATTTTCTCTGGTCTACACTAGTGATGGGATAACCTAAGACTTTTAATATTCGAGTAACCTGCATCCGATTATTTAAACAATCAAATAAAATAATCGAAGGAGTTTGAAATATCAATCAGTTGTAGTGATGGCATAAACGAATACTTTTAATATTCGAATAACCTCCATCCGATTATTTAAATAACCGAATAAATAATCGATTAAAATAATGAAATGAGGTTTTTTTTGCTAGGGGCTTTACGTCGCACCGACACAGATAGGTCTTATGGCGACGATGGGATAGGAAAGGCCTAGGAGTTGGAAGGAAGCGGCCGTGGCCTTAATTAAGGTACAGCCCCAGCATTTGCCTGGTGTGAAAATGGGAAACCACGGAAAACCATCTTCAGGGCTGCCGATAGTGGGATTCGAACCTACTATCTCCCGGATGCAAGCTCACAGCCGCGCGCCTCTACACGCACGGCCAACTCGCCCGGTCAAATGAGTTTAAAAATCTTTCAATTGTATCGCAATGAATATTCGGGTTCGTCATGAATCAATTTTTCGGTTTCAGTATCTCGGGGGGATCATTGATTGAAATAGGCGAGTAGATGAACTTTTATGAAAAATAGAAATACGCTTTTTTCCAAATGTATCTCCAAATAATGAAATTAAACGAGTGAATTAACTGTCACAATAACATCACTTTTCATTCGAAAGCGTTCACTATTCAGTTGCCTCATTCATTCCAAATCAGTTCCGAATAAATAACCGAAAAGCTAATAGAATGGAAAAATTCACTGTCGATTGCCTCATTCGTTCGAATGGAGTTTTAAATGAATAAATCGGAAAAATAATCGGATGGAAAGATTATTCACTATTCGATTGCCTCATTAATTCGAATGGGAGTTTTAAATTAATAAAACAAAAAGTAATCGGATGGAAAGAATATTCACTATTCGATTGCTTCATTCATTCGAATGAAGAAACGAAAAATAATCGAATGGTAAATATAATCTATTAATCGAATCAAATGAAATAATCGGATAAAAGATTATTTTCTATTCGATTTTCCCATTACTAGCTTCCGGTTTAGCCTGCTCAAAACCTGGCTCGCAATGTAGTTAAATAGCAACGAATTTAACTATGTAGATGAATTATTAGATTACTTCCTCTACCATACTACGAGATCGCCAACATTAATGGGTGTTCATGTATGGATGGCAGCAATTCTGTCCTTCAGATTTTAACATACTGCATCACTCAATCTTCTTCTTGTTATTCTTCTCCTTTCTTATTGCTAGCCTTATTGTTGTCAGTTTATTGGGATAGGCTATTGATGTGTATTTCGCCAATTTTTACGGCCGGATGTCGTACCTGACGCCAACTCCACGTGCAGTGTTGTATTCATTATTGCTTGTCTCTGTGGTGGTAGGTAGTGTGGTCTGTCGTGTGTAGATGAAGAAAGTATGATAAGAAAAACACAAACACTCAGTTCCCACACCACACGAATTAACTGGAGATAGGTAAAATTCTTGGCCCACCCTGTAAATTGAACCCAGGACATTCTGAACCAAAGGCCAGGATGCTGATTATTGAGCCAAAGCCAGACCAACACCGACTACAGCATCAACTCAGTACCTGAGAGTGCTAGAGTACCTATTCATTGTATTACGAAATATCCATATATGTTTGAAGGTGTGTTTGGATCTCACTGTCTGATATCCATGGAGTCGTTTCACATCACCTTCCAAATGGACACTTTTGTTCTTGAAAAACATCTATGTCCACTTCTCCCATCTGTATAATAGAAAACGCACAGCAACTATAACAACAATAACAATAAATAAAAATAATACAATAACAACAAGTTCGATGATAGCAGCAATAAACAACATCTACAACAACAAATAACACGGAACTACCCCGTGGATAGAATATAAGAAATAAAGCCTGAATGTGCTGTAAATTCTGTTTAGTATAAGTTGATGCGTTCGTTCGGAGAATTTTATAGCTTTTCAGTGGTATGAATTGTTGAATTATTACACATTTACTGTATTTCAAATTTATCTTAATTTTGCTAGAAAGTATTACACACTACCTACTTTATAAAAATAACATGTTAATAATGTCATGTTATTTTATTTACGTCCCACTAACTACTCTGACGGTTTTCGGAGACACCGAGGTGCCAGAATTTAGTCCCGCAGGAGTTCTTTATCGTGCCAGTAAATCTACCGACACAAGGCCGACGTCTTTGAGCACCTTCAAATCGGACCTGTCAAGTTGGGTTCAGAAGGCTAGCACCTCAACCGTCTGAGCTCCTCAGCCCGGCATTAACATTTCAATAATAATAATAACAATCATAATCATAATAATAATAGCCTTCACAAATCTCGGATTTCTTGGTAAGACGCCTACAGATCCTCTACTGTTTTAAAAGGAATTACAAATCGACCCACTCAATGACTATTAACTCTTGCGATTAATCCCAATTCTCTACTATCGCCACTTTTAATGGCTTAAACTCCAGGTCTGGGAAGTTCCCGGAGCTTAAGTGAAGCACGCTATCTACCGCAAGTTGGAAAACAGTGGGGAAGAAAGTTTACTTTGTTTACTTTTAAAGCAGTATCTACACGGAAATTTAAAAAATCCGGTAGAATTACAATGTTGACAGTTGATGTCAGGCTAACCATTCACGATTCATTACCATAGTCTTAGTTTTCCAAATTGGCTTCTTACACACTTCCTGTTTACAAATTCTGTGTCATTATAAACATCTGATTATGTATTAAATTACGTTCAGTTGCTTTGTTTGAGCAACGGAATGTAATGTGTACAAGATCAGTCATCTCCGAAGAGCTACCGTACCCAGAGACCCGGGTTCTATTGTCAGAGAATTAAAATTGGCAGTGCAGCTGGTATGCGGTTGAAATGGTACATGTAGCTCACCTACGGCGTGAGAAGAGCTGCTCCACAAGCTAGCGGTGAATTAATATTTAGAGTCATTCTTCATCGTAGTCAGAATTACGTCCGGAGAAATTGTAGCCATTGACCAAGAAGTATAATAGACCATTAATACAACTAATATAAGAATTAATTAGGCTACCAAGTACACCACTGATGTTGACAAATACATATTCTTGCTTCTTGCTTCTCTGAAAGCTTTGATATGCTATTTGTGTGTACCCGCCATTGACGGGTACGTGTTTGCAACTGCAGCAGTATTGCCATCTGGTGAAGATGAGTGGTAGCAGAAGAGAGGAACCGCACATCAACTAATAACAACAATCAGTCTATATTATGTTATTGTTGATAAGTTCTAGAGTAATGGGACACTGGTGCTCGAGCACTCGGAACTTAGCTCTTCAGTCCCCCGTCCTGGATGATTAATTTTTCTCACATTCTCCGAGCGATCGTTCCTTCACGTTTTTCTTCTCATCTTGATTGTCTCCTTTATTATCTTCCTCATCAATAGAGGCTAATTACTATGAGGTTGTGTAGCTTATAAATACAATCATAACAGCCACCACCGTCGCTAGTTAGTTGTTACCATGGTGAGTAAACGGTATTTTCACGTCAACGATTCTCGCTGTTGATGGAATTAGTAGCCTAATAAAATATAAATTCCATTGTTATACATCACACGGTAAAAATGTATCAGATATTTTTAAAATGCAAACGAAATATTCTATAATTTATGTTTTATACACTTTTTAGTTAGAATAAATATTTCCGGACATATTTTAACGTTTGTATAAAATTTAATAATCCCAAATATCTCCTTTATTAATACGCGTAGGGCAAAAATGCAGGTCGCATAAAAGGTCTTAAATTTTCTATTTTACACAACTTTAGTTATGACCATTTCTTTCCAGCGGATAATATTAACGGAGGGATATGACTTTTTCCTGCTGTGGCACGTTTAACATTGCTATGCCACGGTATACTAATCAAATGCCACCTGACTATCCCTGAACTCAAATACCGAATCTGAATAAATGATTTAAGCCGTTTTCCCTTTATACCGTAACATACGGATGGAAAAAAAAATTGAATTGAATCTCTTTTTTTTAGGCTTTTACAGTATATTCGTAATCCTAGATAAAAGCGGTGTATGAGGCAAAATATTTGAAGTGTAAAGATTATAATTTTATTTTTATAGATGTAAGCGCACCAATAACTGGCACAGAAAAGTAATCCACATTTTCATCTGCTATGAGCAAGTAAATTGTCTATGTGAATATATATGTGGATACTGCGCAAGCTTTGCATTATATTAGACGACGCAATAATTATAACAAAACATGTTTTTATTACTTAAAACTATTAGAGGTCACTTGCACCATTAGTTGACACGACGTAAACCTTTATGTTTCAAAAGCTGGCACAATGAAATTCCTTAAGCTGACACTTTGTATAACTATGGCAAAAAGTCATGTTCGTTACTCTCTTATCAGAGTCCGCGCTAACCATGGGGGATGTGGAACAATGATGTTTTAGTGGAGTATGAGATATTCTCTAGCCTGTAACTGTGGTGCAGCCATATTGTCACCGAATGAGTTGTCAGGTCATTCGTTGGCTCATCACAGGATTTCGTGATAGCTTCTATTGAGACCTTACGATGGCTAGAAAATTTAGATCTAAGTCTTTGAATAACCGTTTGGTCGCATGATTGTTTCAACTGTTATGATATTTTTTACTTATAATGTACATGTGCATATTACAGCTTACTCTATATGTATGATATTTTGTGTACTACACCATAATAACTAAAGGAAAGTTTTGTAGGAGGTCAATGTTGTAACTAAAATTAAATATAAAATGACGTTTTAAAATTAACAGTTAAACTGCTTACATCCTAAAGTGAACGATATCGTCGCTGCCGGGACGAAACCTCCTATGTGAAATATTTCAGCTTAGAACTTTGGCCGGTAAGGTTGTGTCATCTAAGGTGCAATATTGTGTGAATATTGTCAAGCCATTCTCGCTCTTTTCAAATTAATGTGCTGCGGGTCAGTATATCTCCAAAAATATTATCACATAGGAGGTTTTGTCCCGGCAACGACGATATTCTATTTTTGGTCTAGGATATGTTCAAAGTTATACCACTGTTTGCCCTCTACTAATGGTCAATTCCATCCGCATGAATTCATTATCATGACTCTCACATAAGCTGTTGTAGACTTAATTTGCAATGCTTTTACCGGAAATCATACTGTACAGCCTCGTAGATGTTGTTATGTGGAAATGTGGACATGTCATGACTAAGTGAGCTGACTCCGCGTAGTTGTTTGCTTGCGTTAAGGTTCGAACAAAACCATCGGCGTTTATGAAGATAGTTTTCCATCTTTTCTCATTTTAACACCTGGTAAATGTAGCTTAATTAAAGCCACGGTCGCTAATTTCCTAGCCCATGCCACTCAATACCACGTCCTCTATGAAAATCTACCTGAGTTTGAGTGGCGACCTTACGGCACAAGCAAAAAATTAAAAGCAACAAAACAGTCCAACATCCGCTTCTCAATCACGATTTGTAACAGAAGGAAGTGTATTTTCTCTTTTAAAACCTCCTTCCATCATTTATTGGTCGGTAAGGTAATGAACATTACCGTCGTGCGTTTCTTACCTTTAAAACACTGCAAAATACATTCTTTCCATTCATTTCCCTTCTTAAAGGAAGAGATTGAGGAATTGTACCTGTTAAAGTTGAATGTCGGTTTTGCTATGACTCTCGTCGTACGAATTTATGTTACAGAAATGTACACAATGCTATCACGGCCTGGTGCTCACCCTCTGGAGCTGAGGGAGGGGAAGAAATTTATGTATCATCTGCGTATGAGTGCATGCTGGTGCTTTTGTTAAAATACTGAGTCTCATGATTTAAGAGTGAAGTGTCTTTTATGTGCAAGAGAGCGTGCGGGAGGAGAGGGGTCGATCACTGTCAGGCTGTTCCTTACAAAAATGGACGTTATGTGTACTTATAACGCGGAATTCGTCGGATGTCACTCATTCCCAGTTAGATTTTTTTTTTTTAGAATTCCTTGATGAACGTAAGGGTGAAGTTACAATATCAGTGCTGAGGGGTCTGCGCCACGTTTCTTTTCTTCCAGACCTCTTCAGTTTGACACAACTTGCTGTGGAAAAAAATGAACCCACGTATACCATGTGCAGGTAAAGCGCGGTTTTACCTGATAATTTAACTTTCTTTAAACAACACATTGAAACCAAAAATAAATAAAGAAGAAAATTTAGCCAATTCTCGACATTACCTTTCATCCAGGTACTTGAAATATCCTGAAGAATTTGAGTTATTCTTTTTTTAACAAAATATTAGTTCTGTAACCGGATAATCTGTTACTAGGTGCGGATACAAGTACATGAATAAAACATAATATAGGTCTTTAAAATATCTATCATATTAAAAAACTTCTCAACTCATGAATCATGCTACAAGGGGCGACTTCCCCACCAGGAACAAAAAGTTCTGCGAAGATATCCTTCACATCTAATTAATTATTGTATTTTGTAAAATTAAATTGTTTTCAAAAGTAATGTACACTGAGTATAATTACAACTTGGAAAAAAGTATAGTAGTAATTCCAACCTGTCGTAATGAAATAAAAACAAAGATTTATATGAAAATATAAAATGTTTAAGGTATTGAAATATTAATATTGTTGCAATGATAAGCATAGGGGATTATCTACTGAAATTTCACAGATGGAGATCAAGGAGGGAGTACGGTGAATACGTGGTAATTATTTCATCTTGAGAAACAGATGCCTCAATCATTCTGTATTAAACAATCAGGTCCGAATCAGATAAATCTTGATAAATTCCATACAGTGGATTAGTATGCGCACACCTGCAAGAAATTCAGATTTAACAGATGATATTTAGATGCGTTGGTTTGAAGTAATTAGGAGGTCATAAAAATGTCTTTACTGAACGCCTTTAGAGTTTTTTTCCTTTTCGTTAACTCTTAAATTATTATTCTCAATTCTTGTATTGAAATTGGAAGTGTTAAGTCTAGTGCAATGAAGTTAAAATGCACAAAAATGTTCTAAACGTACTAAATATATTGTACCATAAACTAATCTCTCCTTATTTATTGCTATATATTATCACCTCGGTAAAAAAATGTATGTGTCCTAAGAAATTTTAAATCAGAATTCATTCATTAATTCCAAAAATATAAAATATAGGTAATTTTGAAAGGTAGGGTGGTCAAAAAAAGACCGAAATAGCGTCCAAGGTCCTTTAATGCAATAGTAAGCGATACGAACTTCTGACATATTGTGATGGAATCGATACTCGAAGCGCGCGGTGAAATTAGTAAAACTCTTGACTGGGATGCAATAGCACGTATTGCGAAGTGCCTTCTATAGCTATCTGCAATAAAATAATGTATAAGGAAACTCCATTAGGTGTGTGACGAATGGGAAAATAGTTGAGAATATTGAAGAAACAGATGTTTCAATATCTAAATTTAAAGAAGCTTCAAGTCTCTCTGTACATATTTTCTGCAAACAGCCAAAAGGTCTCTAAATTTAAATTCTGGATATTCACTTGCAGCTACTCAACATTTAATAGCTACACGATGTATTCTGTGCCCTAAAGACCAGTGACCGTACTTCCAACTCTACACTACACCAATTTTGTGATGTAGTCAACCCATACATAGAGAAGAATTATTATTATTCCAACAGTGGGTATTGTGTTGGTGCAACAATTTTGGAATAATCATACTACTAAGGCAACTCTATCCAATCCTAGTATATCTGGAACCATGTTCCCGAGAGATGAAAAGAAATCTTTAATAATTGATCATGCACCTTGTGTCTAAAGAATTTATGCTCCATGCACTCGCACCCCATTGTGTGCACTTCATATGTATCAATATCAGTCAGCCATACACTGCGATTCGTATCTCTTTCAGGCCGAGACAAATTACTCACTCCCCAGTGTGCCCCTCTCCAAAAACGCAACCCTAAGTTAAGCCAAGCTTTATTGAAACATCATAATTGATTTCCCTGGCCCCATCAGGACAAAGAAGCTGAAATCCCTGTACACGCACGACCCTGGGGATCACTGTGCTTTTATCTCTTTAGGTCCCACTCAATTTATGTCGTCTTTCACCACTTGTGTCCCTTTTAATGGGAAGCAATACCTCCTTTAGCACACAAACATACACGTTCTCTTACTCAACTCCATAATCTAGTAGCAAGGTTTGAATTCCATCGCCATAAACAAGCAGTTTTATGAACAATGTTTGTCTTTGGGGACAAAATATTATGTAGACTTAATATACATATTGTATGAAATAATATCAAGAATTGTTCCAATCTTTAGCAAATAACTTTGCAGCATTCATTCTACGAAATCCAAACAATAGTGATAGAAAAGAGAGGTTTTAGCACTTGTTTTATATTTTATTCGAACTTTGACGGTTTTACACTATCGGTATTATATCTTCGTAGCGTCTGTAAAAAAACCGCTAAGTGATAATATTTCTTAGAGAAGTACTGACACGCAGTAGATATATTATGAAGATCAAGAGTTTCTTGACAGTTGTTGCACAATATTGAACCTTAGATGACAAAACCTCACCAGCCAAAGTTCTAAGCTAAAATATGTTACATGGCGGTTTTTGCAGGCGCAACGATGATATAAGATATGAAATAACGATGTATAAAATAATTAAACCTTTTACAAGTCGCAAGTTTTAGTAAATAATTTACTCCTCTACGCATTTCAGAGACTTTACTCCGTTGTTCTCTCAAAGTTCACTACACAACGATGGAGTAAAATTTCTGAAATGCCTGCAAAAGTATATTATTAAATGAAACTTGCGATTAATAGCGGTGTTTATTATTTCATAAAAGGATAATTCACAGCCACGGATAAGGCCTTCCTTAAAAAGCATAACTTACGTAGAAGAAAAATAATGATCTGAATAAAACGAAACATTTTAATAAAATTTATTACAAATATTTTATTTTTATTTTCATCAATGGCTAAACATTTCATATAATTGTTCTTCATTATTTTACAAATCCTGGCCCAGTGAATCTAAATTAGGGCTGTTAGTGAAATCTACTAATTACTTTTCTCCTTTTTGTTTGGCAATCTTTTACGTCGCGCTGACTCCGAGAGGTCTAATGGTGACAATGGCATATGAAAATGGTAAACGACGAAAAACCATCTTCAAGACTACCAACCGAAGGGTTTGAACGCACTATCCCCTGAATGCAAGCGAACAGCAACACGCCTTGAATTGCTTAGCCAACTCGTTCTGTTATTAGTTACTATATCCTGAAATGTATTTTACACTGATCTGAGCATTACACCTTTTCCCAAACTTCTAACGAGACCGAAAGAAAATAAATAGTTCGCTTTTGTATTACATATAACACTTTCGAAGGCAATATTTTTGAAATTTTTTGGGAAACAAACAAGTTCACGTTATTTCATAAATTTAAGTTTCAATGTTGGCCTAGTTTAGCCTTCAGCAGGCGCCCCTAAAACTTATACATGATTAGGCGGGTGGTCTGCTTTATACCCCATACCTCAACAACACATAATAATGGTAAATATCTCATTTTCACAAAAATTTGTTTTATCCATGTCACTAATGATTACAAATGTTAGTATATTATACACTGAAGCGAGTGAAAATGCAGCAATAAATTTTATTTGCACGCTTGAAAATTTTGAGAAATTTGATCCGATTACACAAGCATCTTCTAATACACAGGCACTGCCCAAATTATAATGTACTCTGTTCCGATCACAAGTCCATAAACAAACTTTAGGATCAGTATTCACTTTATTCTTCGTTGTTGCAAGAATTACATGCGTAGATAACTTTTAAATGTTTCTTGCAAGCAAACTGATTGCAGGAAATACACTGAATGGCGGTACTAATGTCCTTTGCTTGACCACATAATCAACACCTTAAACGTATCTTCACTGGTCCATCACGGTGCAGATCTACGGTATATTTCGAGGAATGCTCTGATATCACACGGCAGTTAATTTGTAGTTGCTCTTTCTATGAGGTGCGGTTTCATAGCAAATAAAGACAAGCTTTTCAGGAATCCCCTTCTGGTTTTCTTACACTCGCATGCTCAGGAGGACAGGACTATACAATCCACCGGTGGTCCATAACCCGTTAGAGGAGAAATCCTCACTTGGAATATGTGTAAGTAGGGTATAATCGTGCTTCATGAATTTACCGAGCTCAGAACATTTTAAGCAAGCCTCGGGCCTATGGGAGTAACAGGGTCCCACTCCTATTTTACAGGCGAAGGACTCCTTGGAAACAACTTGGCGAACGAAATGGAATTCGATGGGGAGCTATCAATATTAATGGGACTTATGGAAGAAAGAAAGTAGAACTGGCTGAGTCAGCAAATAAGATGCATCTGAATGTGCTAGAAGTATGTGATATTCGGGTAAGGGGAGATAACGAGGAAGAGGTAAGAGATTATAAAGTGTACTTGACGGGTGTTAGAATGGGTTTGCTATTTGCTTTACGTCGCACCGACACAGATAGTTCTTTGGCGACGATGCGATTGGAAAGGCCTAGGAATGGGAAAGAAGCGGCCGTGGCCTTAATTAAGGCACAGCCCAGCATTTGCTTGGTGTAAAAATGAGAAACCACAGAAAATCATCTTCAGCGCTGCCGACACTGGGGTTCGAACCTATTATCTCCCGATTACTGGATACCGGCCGCACTTAAGCGACTGCAGCTATCGAGCTCGGTTCTTAGAATAGGAAGGGCAGGGTATGGGGTAGGGCTGTTTATCAGGAATACCATTGCACGTAACATAGGTAACATTAGGCAGGTGAATGAGCGAATGATGAGGGTAGATTTGGTAGTTGGAAGAATTAGGACGAAAAATGCCTTAGTGTATTTACCATGTGAGGCTGCAGATGAGGATGAAGTCGACAAGCTTTATGAAGCATTGAACGACATCGTGGTCAGGGCCAACAGCAAGGCTAGAGTAGTGCTAATGGGTGATTTCAATGCGAGAGTTGGTAAAAGAACTGAAGGGTGATTGGTAAATGTCGGGACGATATGGAAGCTAATAGGAATGGGAAGCATTTTCTGGACTTCTGTGCTAGTATGGGTTTAGAAGTTACGAAAGCATTCTTCAAGCATAAGGCTATTCATCGCTACACGTGGGAGGCTAGGTGTACCATATCCATAATAGACTATATCGTATCCGACTTCGAATTCAGGAAATCTGTTAGGCATATGCGACTTTTCCTTTTTCTGTATAGTCCTGTCCTCCTGAGCATGCGAGTGTAAGAAAACCAGAAGGGGATTCCTGAAAAAGTATCTCTATGCCTAGGATAGAGAAAGTGAAATCTGTCTGCAAACGAATAAGGGTAGAAAATGACCAGGACAAGGAAATTAGATAGAAGTACATGGATATGATTAGTGAGAAGTTTCGAGAAGTAGACAGTAAGCAGGTTCAGGATATAGAAAATGGGTGGCATACAGGAATGCTGTAGTAGAAACAGGAAGGCAATGCCTAGGAACAACTGTATATAAAGATGGGAATGGCGAACATCTCGGTGGAATTATGAAGTGAGAGAAGCTTGTAAACGTGAAAGGAAGGCTTATCAGAAATGGTTCCAAACAAGGACCGAGGCAGACAGGGATATGTACATAGATGAAGGAAACAGAGCGAAACGAATAGCTGTTGAATCCAAAAAGAAGTCGTGGGAAGATTTTGGAAATAACCTGGAAAGGCTAGGTCAAGCAGCAAGGAAACCTTTCTGGACAGCAATAAAGAATCTAAAGAAGGGGGGGGGGGAAAGGAAATGAACAGTGTTTTGAGTAATTCAGGCGAACTCATAGTAGATCCCAAGGAATCACTGGATAGGTGAAGGGAATATTTTGAACATCTTCTCAACGTAAAGGGAAATCTAAATGGTGTTGGTAAAATTACGCTTGAGGAACTGGAATGGGTAGTAAATACACTCAATTGACGTAAAGCAGCAGGAATATATGAAATTAGACCTGAAATGGTGAAGTATAGTGGGAAGGCACGGGAGAAATGGCTTCATAGAGTAGTAAGATTAGCGGTAAGGTACCGTCAAATTGGACAAAAGCATCAATTGCACCTCTCTATAAGCAAGGAAACGGGAAGGATTGCAACACTTCATTGATTATATTATACCAGGCAAACTATTCACTGGCATCTTGGAAGGGAGGGTGCGATCAGTAATTGAGAGGAAACTGGATGAAAACCAATGTGGTTTCAGACCACAGAGGGTCTGTCAGGATTAGAATTTCCGTATGCGCCAGGTAACTGACAAGTGCTATGAGAAGAATAGGCAGTTGTGTTTATGTTTCCTGGATCTAGAGAAAGCATATGACAGGGTACTGAGGGAAAAGATGTTCGCCATACTGAGGGACTGTGGAATTAAAGGTATATTATTAAAATCAATCAAATGTATTTATGCTGACAATTGGGCTTCAGTGAAAATTGATGGTGGAATGAGTTTCTTGGTTCAGGGTACTTACACGGGTTAGACAAGGCTGTAATCTTTCACCTTTTCTGTTCGCAGCTTACATGTATCATCTGCTGAAAGGTATAAAATGGCAGGGAGGGATTCAGTCAGGTGGAAATGTAGTAAGCAGTTTGGCCTATGCTGACGACTTGGTCTTAATGGCAGATTGTGCCGAAAGCCTGCAGTCTACTACCTTGGAACTTGATAATAGGTGCAATGAGTAGGCTATAGAATGAAAATTAGGCTTTCGAAGACTGAATTGATTTCAGTAGGTAAGAAATTCAACGGAATTGAATGTCGGATTGGTGATACAAAGCTAGAACAGGTGGATAATTTCAAGTATTTAGGTTGTGTGTTCTCCCAGGATGGCAATATAGTAAGTGAGATTGAATCAAGCTGTAGTAGAGCTAATGCAGAGAGCTCGCAGTTGCGATCAACAGTATTCTGTAAGGAGGAAGTCAGCTCCCAAACGAAACTATCCTTACATCGCTCTGCTTTGAGACAGACGTTGCTGTACGGGAGCGAAAGCTGGGTGGACTCAGTATATCTTTTTCATAAGTTAGAAGTAACGGACATGAAAGTAGCGAGAATGATTGCTGGTAAAAACAGGTGGGAATAATGGCAGGAGGTAGCAGGAATGAGGAGATAAAGGCTAATTTAGAAATGAACTCGATGGATGAAGCAGTGCGCATAAGTCGGCTTCGGTGGTGGGATCATGTTAGGCGAATGGAGGAGGATAGCTTACCTAGGAGAATAATGGACTCTGTTTTTGCTAATTGCTTTACGTCGCACCGACACAGATAGGTCTTATGGCGACGATGGGACAGGGAAGGGCTAGGAGTGGTAAGGAAGCGGCCGTGGCCTTAAATTGAGCTACATCCCAAGCATTTGCCTAGTGTGAAAGTGGGAAACCACGGAAAACCATTTCCAGGGTTGCCGACAGTGGGGTTCGAACCTACTATCTCCCGAATACTGGATACTGGCCGCACTTAAGCGACTGCAGCTATCGAGCTCGGTAATGGACTCTGTTATGGAAGGTAAGAGAAGTAGAGGGAGACCAAGACGACGATGGTTAGACTCAGTTTCTAACGATTTCAAGATAAGAGGTATAGTATTAAATGAGGCCACAGCACTAGTTGCAGATAGAGAATTGTGGTGACGCTTATTAAATTCACAGAGCCTTGCAGACTGCACGTTGAAAGGCATAACAGTCTTTAATTATAATGTAGGTTTGTATGTATTAATTAATAAGTGATTAAATGAATGAATGAATGAATGAATGAATGAATGAATGAATGAATGAATGAATGAATGAATGAATGAATGAATGAATGAATGAATGTATGAATGAATGAATTGGTTCATACATGCATGTAAAGAAGTCTCTCTCCCAGTCACGGATAACCACTAACTGCGGAGAGAGCTTGAATTATTAAATTTTCTAAGGGAAAATTTAATCGGGCATAGGTCTAATCACTATGTCCCAACTAGTACCGAGGTTATAAATAATGGAAACCTTTACCTGCTGCTCCTCAAAGTGTTTAAATGATATGTAAGGATAAGGATTTCCCTCGCCGTTTTATTCTTTTTGTCATTTTAAAGAATTCTGCCATGTCCAACTTTACTTCTGAGCACATTGTGCTGTAATTGTTGTGGCAGCCACAGCATAACATCGTACTTATTTCAGATGTACTTCGAATTCAAAGTAATGTGTACATTTTGCAGACAGTTCAGCAGGAAACGAATTATTAAGAGCTCAGTTATTAGATTCTTGAACAAGCCGCCAAGATTCTGACTTGGATTGCCTTAAACAAATTAAAAACTCTAGTTTATTGAGATCATCCTGCTTACAGTCCGGACTCATCCTGAATGGTTACTATGCTGGCCTTTGGTCTAAGATTTCCCGGGTTCGATTCCCGGATGGTTTATTTTATCGTTTATTGGTTAATTCAAATGATTTGTGGAGGTGAGAGTCGTTTTTAACATCAGAATTCACGATATGTAGAGCCCCATTCTCACAGATGCGCAGGTCGACGACGAGAAAGACCCGAACCACACCTGTCTGGAGACCACGCACAATTACATTATTATCTTATTTCGAGAATAAACTGCTACTGAAATCTTTGTCTCACCTTCTGGGCCTACAGATTGAAGACAGATATCCTGAATACAACAGTTATACTTATGCTGTCTTGCGTAGATTTAAGCTGTCTTCAAAGTCCTGACATATAATCGTCTCAGTTACCTAGTAATGTATATTTTGTTGAAATTCAATGTTCAAAATAGAACACACCACTCGTTACTAACACTATTAAAATTGCTAACTTTTATGAATAATTAACTGTGTGATCGACATATTCCAATGAAAGGGACTACTTTATGATATACAGTAATACTAATGTTTTAGGCAAACAGCAAACTACCGGGCGAGTTGGCCGTGCGCGTAGAGGCGCGCAGCTGTGAGCTTGCATCCGGGAGACAGTAGGTTCGAATCCCACTGTCGGTAGCCCTGAAAATGGTTTTCCGTGGTTTCCCACTTTCACACCAGGCAAATGCTGGGGCAGTACCTTAATTAAGGCCACGGCCGCTTCCTTCCAACTCCTAGGCCTTTCCTATACCATCGTCGCCATAAGACCTATCTGTTTCGATGCGACGTAAAGCCCCTAGCAAAAAAAAGACAGCAAACTACTTTAGTTCGTATAATTAAACGAGAATAAGTTCTCTCCTTCTCCCGTCGTTCCCCCAGTGCCTAACCCTTTACGGTTCCTGACACACCCCTGAACGACTGTACTATCAAGAGACACATGGCATTCACATTATATTGTCTTTCTTCCACTCACATCAAAGAGAGCTATCTGCGTTTGATTAGACCTTTGTCATTTTCCTTGACCTTCAGCTATGTAAACTGAGTCACAGAAAACAACTTGAGCCGAAGTGCGAAATATCGGCTCTCGAGCCTTTGTTTATGTTTAACCCTTCAGGGAGCGAGCTATGGTGTACATATGAATCACTTTCATTCTTTATCAAGTGGTGCTTACGCCCAATAAAAGACATCCTCGGTGTTTAATCGTGGCCCCTGTCAAGTTCACTCAACAAAAATGTATTGTAATTTTAATTCTTTCTTTCTTTCTTAATCTGCTTACCCTCCAGGGTTGGTTCTTCCCTCGGACTCAGCGAGAGATCCCACCTCTACCGCTTCAAGTGCAGTGTCGTGGAGTGTGAGACATTGGGTCGGGGGATGAAACTAGGGAGGATGACCACTACCTCGCCCAGGCTGCCTCACCTGCTATGCTGAACAGGGACCTTGGCACGGGATGGGAAGATAGGAAGTGATAGACAAGGAAGAGGGAAGGAAGTGGCCTTGGCCTTACGTACCATCCCGGCATATGCCTGGAGGAACCCACGGAAAACCACTTCCAGGATGGCTGAAGTGGGAATCGAACCCAGCTCCCAAGGCTGAGTGGACCCCGTTCCAGCCCTCGTACCACTTTTCAAATTTAGTGGCAGAGCCGAGAATCGAAGCCTGGCCTCCGGGTGTGGCAGCTAATCACACTAACCAATACACCGCAGAGGAGGGTTTCAATTTTAATTCCGTATCATAAATTACTGTGAATAGTAACTATGAAAGAGTACAATTATTGGTATGCTGATATTGACAAAGCTATCAATACCGTCTGTATGAATTATCAAGTGAAATTCGATCAACAGATCGACACATTTATATGAAATTAAGTAATATATTAGTTTAAGAACATTTCATTTTCACGACCGTTATTGTACTCGAAATAAATGGTTAGCATATTAGGTTATGTTTGGTAAATGAAATGAAAACCCACATCCTGTTTCCAGTCATCCGACTGGGTCAGGAATGGAATGAATGAAGCCCCCATCTCGCGGCGAGGATAGGAATTGTGCCGGCTGCCGAGCCTTGTCGCACTCCTCTGGGGCAATGATTACTGAATGAAGAATAAAATGAAATTATGTTTTAGAGTATCGCTGGAATTACAGATACCGAGCTCGATAGCTGCAGTCGCTTAAGTGCGGCCAGTATCCAGAATTCGGGAGACAGTAGGTTCGAACCCCACTCTCTGCAGCCCTGAAAATGGTTTTCCGTGGTTTCCAATTTTCACACCAGGCAAATGCTGGGGTTGTACCTTAATTAAGGCCACGGCCGCTTCCTTCCCACTCCTAGCCCTTTCCTGGCCCATCGTTGCCATAAGACGTATATGTGTCGGTGCGACGTAAAGCAACTAGCAAAAAAAAATTACAGATGACAGGGAAAACCGGAGTAGTTGGACAAAAACCCGTCCCACCTCCGTTTGGCCCAGCACAAATCTCATACGGATTGACTGGGATTTGAACCACGAAACTCAGCGGCGAGAGTCAGGTGCGCGGCCACCTGAGCCACGTAGGCTCCATTTGGTAAATACAGTACATATATAGATGAAATGAAATGTCGTATGGCTTTCAGTGCCGGGATATCCCAGGAAGGGTTCGGCTCGCCAGGTGCAGGTCTTTCTATTTGACACCCGTAGGTGACCTGCGCGTCGTGATGAGGATGAAATGATGATGAAGACAACACATACAGCCAGCCCCCGTGCTGTAGGAATTAACCAATTAAGGTTAAAATCCCCGATCCGGCCGGGAATCGAACCCGGGACCCTCTGAACCGAAGGCCAGTACGCTGACCGTTCAGCCAACGAGTCGGACACATATATAGATGTTAAGTACAGAATAAAAAAAACGGTCAGCCGGACACCAGTTGGATCCGAACCCACAACGTCCCGATTTCGCATCGGTGACTCTATCAAATTGAGGTATGGTGGCCTACGACATATTTGTTCTGTTGGCCCAAACGGGCGACTTGCACTGTGTGATGACAGTACTGCCAGCTTAGATATTTTCGAACAGAACAAAAATAGCCTAGGCCACCATAGCTCAGTTGGATAGAGCAACCGATGCGAAATCAGGAGGTTGTGGTTTCGGATCCCACTCGCGTCTGGTTGGTCATTTTTATTTTGTACTTAACTCTCTTAACTATGTACTGAACAGAACCTAGTATGATGAAGGTTTATTTATAATATGAATTTAATTGCTCTTTTTCGTTCGTGTTGCTTTATTTTGCTTTGATTTGAGTTTTATTCGTATATCTTGTATTTGTGCCTGCTTTTTCGGTTTTGGGTTTTTTATTTTATACTTTTTTATTTTGTTAGTTTCTCGGTGAAGAATAATTATTTTATTCTATTTTGCATGAATAATTAACGCTTCACTGGAACGGGCACTTTTCTCTATTTTAAACACATATACTTGGTGACCCATTGACCGAATTTAATTTGATAATTCCTACTAACGTCAAATTTCATTAAGTGATAAACTGAGTATCCCATTGTTTGTAAATATATGTTCTTTTCCTTCCTGTTGATCCCAATAGACACAGTGAAATGCTAGTGTAACAGCTTCTGCACGATTCAAGGGAAAATTCTCACCATAAACCTAGAGCGAGTGCAAAGACATCCATATAGACAGAAATTGGTCTGTGCACAGGGGACATGCCTACAATACTTAACAGTGGAGGACTTATAATAAAGCATATTGGAGGACAAATTTTTCGGTGACGTGATAGCTGATTAATATTGCTTCTTATCAACGCAGACACGGTTCCATTTCAGTACATATCTTCACTCGTTTGATAATATCCATTAAAATGGTTAGGTTGTAGATTTAGGCGACCGCTGTCTTGTTATAAGTAAACTTCTGTCCCTATAGCGAGGTGACGCAGCGCTTTTCGGACACTCCCCCAATGGACGTGAGCTGCATGTACGATTTTATCCGCATACCGGCACTACTGCTATCCTTAAATTTCAGACAGTACTGGGAATCAAACCCGGTCTCCCGAGGACAGCAGCTATCAGTGCTAACCGTTACGATACGGAGGCGGGTATCTTGCTACAATAGCCATATATAGACACGGTTCGGTGTCCATGGGATCCACGGGAAGATATGTCAAACCCGCAGACTCCACACTCCAAGGGAGGACTGTACCTGGTATGCCCTGTTCACATTGCCATCTAATTAACT
Source organism: Anabrus simplex (assembly GCF_040414725.1). Taxonomy (NCBI): domain Eukaryota; kingdom Metazoa; phylum Arthropoda; class Insecta; order Orthoptera; family Tettigoniidae; genus Anabrus; species Anabrus simplex. Next base: position 1,592,476,782 of record NC_090265.1, read on the forward strand.
GTGGCAACGGAACGCAAACGCTCAGTACATTTGCCAATGATCTGTGATAAAATTTCTTTTATTTACCATAGGTTTTACATTATCAAGTACGTACGCACATTGTGCTTAATAATAATAATATAATAATAATAATAATTGTTACCGTGTTTTAGTGGTAGGTAGAGATGAAAGAAGGTGCGGGCGTGAACGGGTCTCAAACTACGGAATCAAAGTTAATGTAAAATTTAACAAGGTTATATTTTCTTTTCAAAGACAAAGAAATAACAAGCATGGCAGGTACAAAGTAGCAAGTCCAAAGGGTAGTTACAATATTTACAGGATTTGGGCTTCGTGCCCTGTCTTCACAATTCTTGGGCAATCAGCTCAGTTTTACCGCAAACACAAGTTTCAACAGAGGGGCAGAAAACCCCATTCATGCCTAGGAGTCCTGGCTCCAAATTACACTGAAAAGCCTCCACGAGGCATACAACATTCAATTTTCAAAAGAGCCACTCGCTCTCAAAATTTAAGCCTCTCAAAGGCCACACCAAACTCTACCTTCGAGTTGTCCTCACTGGACACAGACACAGGGGTACAATACCCAACCTACTGAGGTCTATTAAATTAAAAGGGGCAATTACATGACCTCTAAAATAACAATTTGAGAGGAGGCGATCTGCACTCCTAATACACTTGTTTTTTAAAACCTGATCTGGCTCTAGGCCACTAATGCAAGGGCTAATCCCATACTACCGAGGTGACTTTAGAAAAGAGCAATTTGTTTTACATTAACGAAGAATAGGTTGAGAAAATAAGTTCACCTCAAAACAATGTGAGTGGGAGCTCGAGAGGGTTGGCACTCTCTATCCCAATATGCAGCTTAAAAGAGAATAGATGAAAAGATTGGTTACATTTTAGGAAAAGGTTACATGGTGGAAACGCTTCGAACCCGCTCCGAGAGTTAAACTGCCAACCTAGCAAGAAAAGAAGTTATTAAGAGGCCATTACCTGGCGCTTCCCGCCCCCTGCTATGTACTTTACACACTGAAAGATCGAACAGAAGTGGCCCGGAGACCCTAAAATCAGCAGTTTATATCCTCTCGCAGAAGGTTCGAGGCGTTAGGGGAATGAAAACACCCTCCCGCAAATCCTTTATTGGCTAGGGTACAGAAACGTATCCAAGTTGGGGGAAGATACATCGGATTGGTCGGAAATAACTCAAAGAAATTCGGGATTGGATAAATCTAAAACAAGGGGAAAAAGAGGGGTATACAGCCAACTTAAACAATAACAGAAAGAAATTTAACAAGAAACAAACTTTTGAAGTAAGAACTTCTCCAAAAAAATAGTTCTTTCACTCCGCACTAGGGTGCACTATTGTTGATCTTCAGTAGTGTCCTCTAGAAGAGACTGTTCACACTTCTTACTACAAGCAAAACAAAAATACGTCGAAAATGACACAGTTCAAAAACTCCAAAATTTACAGGTAGAGACATCTTCTGAGAAACTTGAAAATTAATACTGTCCATAAGGTTCAGACTTCCTCCAGCAGAGGAGTTTCAACTAGCGCAAATTTTAAATTAGCGGAGTGGAGGTGTACCGCCCGGTACAGACCTCCCCCCCCAAAAGTTCCTCCCGAGGTGACACATGAAATTGTTTGAAAACAAGGTCCAAGTTTTGATGTAGATATGGAGATTAATTGCCAAAAAAAATTTATAAGATTTTCTTAATTTGGTTTGATTCAGTTTCAAAATTTTGTTGTTGCAGGTGGAGTATAGTCTTTAAGTTTGTAGAAGTAGAATTCTGAAGATAAACTTTTAATACTTAAAAGTGATGAAAAATTTTGCAATGTCCACTAAATATTGCTGTTGAATTCCCAAGTGTAGTCATTGCTTATAGTAACTGTTCATGTAGTTGATGTTAATGAAGTTGGATGGCCAGACCGGCCGTTGCAGCTTGCGTCCAAAGGAGGCCGCTCGGACCCCTCAAGTACCCTGAGATACCACTCGCCCGCACTATGAGGGGGGCAGAGGTGTTGAAACACGCCGCGCCCGCGGTGAACATATACAGGCTGCGGGCAAGTAGCAGGTCGTGCGCCGCGCATCAGCCTTGGCCGGGAGGAGAGCTCCGGCTCGCCGTGCACCTGACGTCCTCGCTGGAGTAGAGGGGGCCCGTCCTCTGCCCCACTTGCTGCACGGCGCCGCGCGGCTGCGGGGGCACTGAAACATTAAAGCTAGGCGGCAGAATTGTGTTGGACCATCATGTTTCTTTTGAGGGCACAGGCATGTAGAGAGATTGAGGGGCCAGCGGCGTGCAGATATCCATGGCATTTCATCTAAGCCAGCCACTGTGTGTAGTGGAGCAGGAGACGGGAGCGTGGTAATGGCCGTGGCAAGGACAGGATGGCAGTTTAACAAATCGGGGGAGGTTTCACACAAATGCTTACATATAAAACAAAATAGAAGGAGCAGAATGCCTTAAGAGTGGAAACTCAAAAAAAAAAAAAAAAATAACCTTCATATTCCTATCAAATTATATGAAGCAAGTTGACACAAAATTTACACCGGTTTCACCTGGGACAGGTGAACCCTAAATATCCTCTCGGTGGCTGGATTGCTTACTAACAACGTAACCGGCGTAAGGAAATCAAGAATAATGCATGGCCCATGAAATCTGGGGGCAAGCTTGCCCGCGGGAACAAAGTTCTTGACCATCACCTGGTCACCTACCTTCAAAGTGGTTGGTCTCCGTCCACGATCATACCTTTCCCTAACTTTTTCATGAGATACCTTAAGATTGGCTTTAGCCTTCTTCCAAAGATCTTTAATATTATCCGGATCTATTGTCTCGGGTAGAATGTCACTCAGAGACCAGAGGTTAGAGAGCGGCGTGTTGGGAACAAACTTGAACATCAAGGAAGCTGGAGTGAACTTATGAGATTCATGAACCGCCGAATTCAAAGCAAAAGCTAACCAATGCAGGGACGTGTCCCACCTAGAATGATCTTCATGATGATAGGCAATAAGTGCGGACCTGAGATTACGATTAACCCGTTCAGCCAGAGATGGTTGAGGGTAATAAGCAGAAGTAGTTACATGAGAGATGGATAAGTCAAAACAGAATTTACGAAAAAGATTTGATGTGAACGCCTTAGCATTATCAGACACAATATATTGGCACGGACCAAAAGAAGCAAAAATAGAATTTAGGCAAGTAATGGTGGACTGAGCGGTAGCCAGCTTAGTCGGAAATAACCAGGAAAATCTAGTTAAGCCATCTACGCATACAAAGATGAACTTGTTAGCATTTCCCTTTGACTGGGGGAAGGGTCCTACATAATCAATATACAGGCGTTCCATGGGGCGCGACGCTTGATGCGAAGACAAAAGGCCTACCTTGGTGGACATGGTGGGTTTACTGAGCAAACAAGATTTACAAGCTTTTACAAGTTCACGGATTTCACCGTCCATACCTTTCCAGATGAACATTTCACGAATCTTTTCACGAGTTTTAAAAATACCCAGATGTCCTCCTAATGGGGTCTCATGATAATACTTAAAGATCATAGGTACAAGAACAGCTGGTACGACAACTTTCATCATCTTATCATGCCTCGATGGGCAACATAGAACACCATTCCTCAGAACATAAGGGACAACATGTTCCCCAGAAGAAAGGGTTTCCATTATCGGAGCCAGCGTCGGATCTTCACGTTGGTATTTCTCAATATCCCTAAAAAGCATGGGAGCATCTGTTAAGATGGCATTAACACCAGATAGTATGGACTCGGGAGGTGATGAACTGTCGACCGGTTCATGGGTCTTGACGTCGTTAGAAAACATACGACTGAGTCCATCAGCAACAACATTTTCGGTACCTCTGATATGTCTAACATCAAACTGGAAGGCAGAAATACGAATGGCCCAGCGGGCTATACGACCAGTACGACGCGGCCTACCTAAGACCCAGCTTAAGGCTTGATTATCTGTCTCCAGGTCGAATTTGACGTGTTCCAGATAGAGACGGAACTTTTCTAAGGCGAATAAGACTGCCAAACCTTCGAGCTCATAGATGGAATACTTGGCTTCTTGAGCCGACAAGGTCCTAGATGCATAGGCGATGGGTCGCCTCCCTAGTTCAGTCTCTTGAAGAAGGACTGCAGCTACTGCTGACGACGACGCGTCAGTTTGGACGATGAATTTCTTCGAGAAATCAGGCATAGCAAGTACAGGGGCATTACAGAGAGCCAATTTAAGATCTTCAAAAGCGGCTTGTTGAGAAGGTCCCCACTCGAATTTGATGCCTTTCCTACGAAGAAGGTTTAAGGGCGCCGCTCTATTAGCGAAGTTAGGAATAAACTTCCTGAAGAAATTCACCATACCAATGAACCTGGCGATACCTTTAATGTCCTTGGGAGGTTTAAAATCACGGATGGCCTGTGTTCTAGAATGATCGACTGCTACACCATCAGGTGACACAATATGCCCTAGGAAAGACATAGAGGGCTTAGCAAAGGCAACCTTGGACAACTTAACAGTTAACCCAGCCTTACGAAGGCGGTCGAGAACTTCTCGCAGATGATCTAGATGTTCTTCAAAAGTCTCTGAAAATACGACGACATCGTCCAAGTAGTGATATAAGTACTCAAATTTGATGTCGGAGAAGACCCTATCTAGTAGCCTAGTGAGTACAGCTGCTCCGGTGGGGAGCCCGAAAGGCACGCGGTTGTATTCGTATAAATTCCAGTCCGTGGCAAACGCTGTAAGATGTTTAGACTCTTCGGCAAGGGGAATTTGATTATAGGCCTGATTCAAGTCCAAGATAGTAAAGAACTTGGCCTTACGAAACCATGAAAAACAAGAATGAAGGTCAGGAAGGGGCACAGATTGCAACACCACCTTCCGATTGAGAGCCCTATAATCAATTACAGGCCTGAAGCCTCCTTGGGGTTTCGGGACTAAAAAAATAGGCGAAGAATACGCCGACTTAGAGGGCCTAATAATACCGTCCTTCAACATCTGATCGATGATTTCTTTTAGAGCCTTCATTTTAGGTGGAGATAGCCTATAAGGTGGAAAACGGACAGGAATCGAATCCGTGACCTCAATTTTGTATTCAATAAGGTCAGTAACACCAAGAGTATCAGAGAACACCTCGGGAAACGACTGACACAATTTGCGAATACTATCAGCCTGCTCCTCAGGTAGATGTCTAAGGTCTAACAACATCTCGTCCTGGGTAGGCGAAATAGAAGAACATGATGCAGAATTACACTTTAATAGAGGGATATTACAATTAGAGGCAAATTTGAAAGTGCAAGACCTACTCTGAAGATCGAGCACAAGACCAGTGTGAGAAATAAAGTCCGCTCCCAATATAATGGGGCAAGACAAGTGCTTGGCCACAAACAATTTAACTTTCCATGTGAATTTAAAAATACGAATTTTGACATATAAGGAACCGAGAATTTCTAATGGAGAGGAATTAGCTGAAACGTATTGGATCGCCGACAAACAATAGTTAGGAAGCTTACAAACGGATTTCAATTTTGAATACCAATCAGCCGAAATAATAGAACAAACACTACCTGAATCTAAGAGAGCTGTTATAGGCTCGTTATTTAACTCAATTTTGAGAAAGGGGACCGGTGCGGGGGTATCCGCCGCAATCCTAAGACACTCTTTGGGACCTTCAAAAGATGAATTTGAAAATTGCTCGTTCCCTGAATTTACAACCTGTTTACCAGGGGCTGAGTCTCGGGAAGATGGATTAGTCGACTCAGCCGAAGCCACTAGTCACTTTTTATTATTGGCATAGGTGGAATTTGCACCAGAAGTTGAGCAGGAGGGGGTGCTATTCGAATTTGGGCAATTCTTGGCGATATGTGAGAAAGCCCCACATTTAAAACAGCCTTGTGATGAATCAGCCCCATTACTTGTCCCACTCGACTTGATCAGTGGACACTTATTGCGCAGGTGGTCAGGCGACCCACAAGCATAGCATTTACGAGAGGTGAATGATCGGCGAGGTGGAGGCCGAGTATTACTAAAGGAAGGCGGGGGTTCTTTCGCTACACGCAAAGAATCGGCGTATCTAACTCCTTCCGCTGAGACGGCCAATGCTTCAAGTTCCGAGAAAGTTTGCGGGCACGCCGCGAAACACAAATATGACCTGTAGGGTGGTGAAATCCCTTCCACAATAGCTTGTACAATCTGATCCTCAGGGAAATGAAGAGCAAACACCCTAGTATAAATCTTAATGTCCTGTATGAAATCAGCCAAGTTTTCATCCAAGCGTTGTACACGGTAATAGTACTTCTGAATAAGGGAGGACCTGGCCCTAGCCGGGATGAAGTTAGCTAGCAAATGGGCATGGAAATCCTCAATAGATGATTGCTCGGCAATGGCTCTTACGATTTTATCAGAGAGAATACCAATAGCATACGGATAGATAATTTGCAAAATTTGACATGGAGAAAGAGAAAAAACAAGGGCATGATCCTGAAATTCAACTAGAAATCTTAAAAATGAAATTACGTCACTGGTGGTATTAACGGAAAACTTAGAGATACCTCTGAGCAACATTGCCAAGGGATGAGGCAAGCTACTAAACCCGGGTGACATAGTAGGTAAAGGTTTCAATGGCAAGGTAGTTAATTCAGAACGTACATTATTTAATGAGTTACGGCGTTCAGACTCGTCCAATGGGGCAGAGGTTGTTTGAGCAGCAATGGTTTTCCTATTGACTTCTCCCTTATGAGGCTCTTCCTCGCTACCTACATTCACCGTGACGGGTTGTTCAGTTTTGGGAGGAACCTCCCCAGTTAACAATTGAGTGACCTTGCTAGATAATTCAGAAATATTTTCAAGCAGTGTACTAGCTTCCTTCCTCTGAACGTCATTCAACTTCAGAGACAACAGATCATTAACTCTATTTGAAAAATGATATATCCTAGCTTGCACACGCTTAATTTGATTAGGAGAAGGATCATTTTCATCAAAAAAACTAACTACAGAAGCTAGCCCAGTAATATTCTCGACGATCGTGGAAAGAGAGTCGTCAATGTCTTTCTCTCCCAATGTGGGGATTGAAATAGGCAATTCAAGGGACTCTCTAAGCTTGTTTGTGTCTACTGCAACCGTGCCTCCAGATTGCACATTTCTAATAGTTAACTCATATATCAACTCCTCTTTGCGCAAATAGTTAAGATGGAGAACATCGCGAGGTCCGGGCATGATGACAGAACAATTTTGAAAAACTCAAAAAAAAATCCAGCAACTGAGAAAATTGTTAGAGTTCGGAACAAAACAATGTTTAGCCGTCAAAAGGGGCTAAAATGAGACCCATTCAACCATGCTCTGCTACCACTTGTTACCGTGTTTTAGTGGTAGGTAGAGGTGAAAGAAGGTGCGGGCGTGAACGGGTCTCAAACTACGGAATCAAAGTTAATGTAAAATTTAACAAGGTTATATTTTCTTTTCAAAGACAAAGAAATAACAAGCATGGCAGGTACAAAGTAGCAAGTCCAAAGGGTAGTTACAATATTTACAGGATTTGGGCTTCGTGCCCTGTCTTCACAATTCTTGGGCAATCAGCTCAGTTTTACCCCAAACACAAGTTTCAACAGAGGGGCAGAAAACCCCATTCATGCCTAGGAGTCCTGGCTCCAAATTACACTGAAAAGCCTCCACGAGGCATACAACATTCAATTTTCAAAAGAGCCACTCGCTCTCAAAATTTAAGCCTCTCAAAGGCCACACCAAACTCTACCTTCGAGTTGTCCTCACTGGACACAGACACAGGGGTACAATACCCAACCTACTGAGGTCTATTAAATTAAAAGGGGCAATTACATGACCTCTAAAATAACAATTTGAGAGGAGGCGATCTGCACTCCTAATACACTTGTTTTTTAAAACCTGATCTGGCTCTAGGCCACTAATGCAAGGGCTAATCCCATACTACCGAGGTGACTTTAGAAAAGAGCAATTTGTTTTACATTAACGAAGAATAGGTTGAGAAAATAAGTTCACCTCAAAACAATGTGAGTGGGAGCTCGAGAGGGTTGGCACTCTCTATCCCAATATGCAGCTTAAAAGAGAATAGATGAAAAGATTGGTTACATTTTAGGAAAAGGTTACATGGTGGAAACGCTTCGAACCCGCTCCGAGAGTTAAACTGCCAACCTAGCAAGAAAAGAAGTTATTAAGAGGCCATTACCTGGCGCTTCCCGCCCCCTGCTATGTACTTTACACACTGAAAGATCGAACAGAAGTGGCCCGGAGACCCTAAAATCAGCAGTTTATATCCTCTCGCAGAAGGTTCGAGGCGTTAGGGGAATGAAAACACCCTCCCGCAAATCCTTTATTGGCTAGGGTACAGAAACATATCCAAGTTGGGGGAAGATACATCGGATTGGTCGGAAATAACTCAAAGAAATTCGGGATTGGATAAATCTAAAACAAGGGGAAAAAGAGGGGTATACAGCCAACTTAAACAATAACAGAAAGAAATTTAACAAGAAACAAACTTTTGAAATAAGAACTTCTCCAAAAAAATAGTTCTTTCACTCCGCACTAGGGTGCACTATTGTTGATCTTCAGTAGTGTCCTCTAGAAGAGACTGTTCACACTTCTTACTACAAGCAAAACAAAAATACGTCGAAAATGACACAGTTCAAAAACTCCAAAATTTACAGGTAGAGACATCTTCTGAGAAACTTGAAAATTAATACTGTCCATAAGGTTCAGACTTCCTCCAGCAGAGGAGTTTCAACTGGCGCAAATTTTAAATTAGCGGAGTGGAGGTGTACCGCCCGGTACAATAATAATAATAATAATAATAATAATAATAATAATAATAATAATAATAATAATAATAATAATAATAATAATAAAATTAACCGGATCTCTAAATTCGAATTCAACTTGCTTTTATATTGTTTCCGCAAATAAGTCGCATCATTATCAAGCGTTTTGAAAAACTAAACAAATGGTGAGGAAGTTTTCACAGTTGTCATTATATACTTTCTCAAGTACAGAGTTAACAGCATTATTTTAGAACAGAATGGCATACGTACTGCCACATATTACAGTATACGTAGTTGAACCAAGCCAAAACCCATGGCACAACACCGAGGAAGGGCCATGGCCTACCAAGCGACCACTGGTCGGACCGAAGGCCTCCAGATTATGAGGTGCCGTGTGGTCAGCACGGCAAATCCTCACGGCCGTTATTCTTAGCTCTCTATACCGGGGCCGCCATCTCACCGTCAGATAGCTCCTGAGTGGACCTCGAAGCGGCCGTCAGATCCAGGTAAAAATCCCTGACCTGGCCAAGAATAGAACCCGGGTCCTCGGAGTAAGAGGCAGGCACGCTACCTATACACCGCGGGGCCGGCTATTACCCTCCTTTCAGACCCAAGAGTAAGCGGAGAGATTTTTTTTTGCAATTTTCGTTGTTTAATACCTCAATTGATCACAAAAACTTAAAAAGGCTGTTGCAGAAGAAAACTATTATTCCATTGTTGTTTTTTATGACCCACACATTTGTGTGTGCTGGGTCTATACTCGGCCATTTTAGTGGAGAACTAGTGAAGTTTGTAAAGTTCACTTTAAATTTATTAATATTACTATAGGAATGAAATATTTTTTTCTACAAGGATATTGAAGGTAGATATAATACACATGTTCTATCACATCAAATTTGTTTATTTCTTTATCTAGTATACACAATACAAGCAGTGAGGAATTGTCCCAAATTTTGAAGAAAATAATAAATAATTGTAAAAAATGCTTACGCCTACTACATCATTTCTTTTGGAATTCCCTGAAACACTTATTCTTACTTGTTAAGCATAGGTAAATGTTACACTTAGTACATCGCACTCTGGTTCAGGTGGTCATGCGACTCATGCCGCTGTCGGCAGTTCATCAACAGCTGGCCAGTGCTCAAAACCTTCGAGCCTTTTTTCCACACGTGGGAGTGGTGCACACATCTTCTGATTGGTGGATCTCTTTCTTGTTCTTCCTCCTCTTGAAAGGGCACTAAGTCGGTTGATGCAATAAGTATTTCAGCTAAGGCAAATCGAAATTTTATTAGATCAAGAATGTCTTTCTTCACAACTCCATTGCATACAGCATCTCTCCTGTACTCCATCCACGCAGATCAATAAGGTGAATAGCGGTTTTCAGTGTCCACTTCTTTGTTTTAAAGAAGGTTCAGGTACTCTTCCAACAGCTGATCGTAGGTATCGACACCGCCCATCTTTTCATTACATTTTTTGGGTGCGTTTGGAATTGGTACTTTAATGTACTTCTTTTCCTTTTTGTCTGCTCTCTCTACTTCATGAAGAGGGGTTCTCCATGCATATTTGAGGCCATGGTCAACCACTTTCGAGTCCTTCCATCGAATTAAACACATTCCATCATCTGATCGGCATACCTCCTCAACTTCACCATTTACCGTATTTTGGTCGGGTTTAAATGTTTTATTTTTCACTCTTTTCATCATAATAGTGCCACTTCCATATATTTCTTTCTCACATAGAGCATCAAGAAGGTGTATAGTTGTGAAATGTCTGTCAAAATAAATTTTTGACCTGTACATCGAGTTCTTGATAGATGAAGAATAATACATTTCTGAAATTTAAAGGTTATGTTAAAGCAAAACTATGGTTTATGTTAAATAATTGCTGTAAACATAGTAGTTATTTAACACTGTAATCTGTATTCATACATTAAGGAAATAATACCGTATATTCATCTTCGTGGGCCATTTCTTAGTTGAGGAGTAAGAATGAGGTTAGCACAATTCAGTCCCAGCCCACACAAACGTGTGGGTAAAATTTTGTGAAGCTCTACAGTAAAATAAACATATTATAATTGCCGTACCTATGCATCAAAAATGCTAATATGGTATTAGTTTTCATATTGTGCAGTTTGATATCAATATCTAACCAAATAAGGTAGTTGCCTGATAATGCACCGGTTGTCATGATGACCGCCAAAACCAGCAGAATCAACGTACTTCATAGGTCTTCCACAGGAGTACAGCACCAATTAATGCATATCGAAGAGTTTGCACAAACGTATGCTTTAAAACTTTTCTTTTTTTATTTATTTTTTATTTTTTTTATTTTTGCTAGGGGCTTTACGTCGCACCGACACAGATAGGTCTTATGGCGACGATGGGATAGAAATGGCCTGGGAGTTAGAAGGAAGCGGCCGTGGCCTTAATTAAGGTACAGTCCCAGCATTTGCCTGGTGTGAAAATGGGAAACCACGGAAAACCATCTTCAGGGCTGCCGACAGTGGGATTCGAACCCCCTATCTCCCGGATGCAAGCTCACAGCCGCGCGCCTCTACGCGCACGGCCAACTCGCCCGGTACGCTTTAAAACTAAACGGCTCAGTCACGGCTCGGTCACTGCAATGAATTGTACCAACTGTTGAAACGCTGATGATGATGATGATGCTTGTTGTTTTAAGGGGCCTAACATCGAAGGTCACGAACGTGTGGGTAAGGTCTGAAAGGGAGAAAGTAACATATTCAAATTCATAATAACAGCACATAGGCGTAATAGAAAAATGCAGAACAGGTATTTTAATTTACAAAATACTTTATAAAATACAGGATGAACCCGGACTCCAAAGACAAACTTTCAAACGTTGTTCAGAGATACTTTCTGAGTATATTGGTATAAGGGACCCGTGGTCACCGGTGGCTTGTTAAAGAGTAATAATGTAATTATGATTCCGTAAAAATACCTCCACAACAGTGCCAAAACCTGTAATATTCAATAACCAAAACGTACAACACAAAACACAGAGTAACGCAACGACCCTTAGACGAAACCCGTACACTTTTATCCCAGTGTGTTCGATATTTTCTCTCAGTGTACTCTACGTAACAAATGCAGAACTGTTCCCTTACCGGTATTATTCAGTGCAATACAGATACAAATATAGCTGGGGCAACAAAACGAACGAAATGCAATTACTTTGCAACGAGACCAGAGACCGCGCTTCCCTTTATACCAATATACTCAGAAGGAATTCCTGGAAATCCTCCGAAAATTTGTCTGTGGAGTTCGGGTTCATCCTATACTTTGTAAAGTATTTTGTAAATTAAAATACCTGTTCTGCATTTTTCTATTACGCCTATGTGCTGTTATCATGAATTTGAATATGTTACTATACGATAATAGCCAGCCCCGCAGTGTAAGGGTATCGTGCCTGCCTCTTACTCCGAGGACCCGGATTCTATTCTTCGCCAGGTCGGGGATTTTTACCTGGATCTGACAGCTGGTTCGAGGTCCACTCAAGAGCTATCTAACGGTCAGACGGCGGTCCCGGTCTAGAGAGCTAAGAATAACGGCCGTGAGGATTTGCCGTGCTGACCACACGACACCTCATAATCTGGAGGCCTTCGGGCCGAGCAGCGGTTGCTTGCCTGCCTCTTACTCCGAGGGCCCGGGTTCTATTCTTGGCCTGTACATATAAATATAAAAATACATACGGTATGTGTTTGTGTGTTTGTTTTTCAACATTTCTAGAACGCAGGGTGCAATTTCAACCAAATTTTCCCCGGAGGGGAATGGTGACATATAAAAAAATATTAAAAAATGGCCAATGATTTTAGTGCCCAATCCTTGGTTTTCGGGGTCGCTGAGATGAATAGTGACACTCTGGATGCCATTTAAGTCCATGTCCAGCCCCCATCGGCATGGGGGATTAGAAGGGGTAAAACATAAAGTGTCCGAAATGGCCGAGATTTTGGATGTGAGCATGTTACAGCATAGCTCTCAACTAAACATGGCACACACATTACTTACTATCTGGAAAAACATAGTGTGGGGTTAAATCATCCATATTACTCCTATGGGCAAGGGTGTGGAGGAGGTGACATGTAAAATTAATTGAAGGCGATCGATATTAGTGTCGATTTCTTTGCTTTAGTGGTCACTGTGATGAAATGTGACACTCTGTGTACTGTTGAAGTGCTTATTTTAGCCCCCATTGGCATGGGGTGAGAAGAGGTGAAAACTAAAATGTCAGAAATGACCGAGATTGTGGATGTATGTTGCAGTATAACTCTCAACTAACTTGATACAAACATGACTATCTGGAAGCAATTACTACAGCTAGTGCAATTGCAATGCCGTGAAAGTCTAGACAGATGAGTTTTGTTCCCTACACTGCAGTAATATTATCTCAATGCTTTGTGGTTCAATCAGTTTTAACAGTCAGCAGAGTTGCCAGAATCTGACCTTATGAAGGGATCCTCTTCTTCCCTTTTTTCTTTTTTTTTTCTTTACAAGCTGCTTTACGTCGCACCGACACAGACAGGTCTAATGGCGACAATAGGATAGGAAAGTTCTAGGAGTGGGAAGGAAGTGGCCGTGGCCTTCATTAAGGTACAATCCTCAGCATTTGCCTGGTGTGAAAATAAGAAACCACGGAAAACCGTATTTAGGGCTGCTGACAGTGGAGTTCTACCCACTATCTCCCGAATGCAAGCTCACAGCTGCTCAACCCTATCCGCACAGCCAACTCTCTCGGTAAGGGATTCTTTAAAAGTACAATAAATATGATACGAGACTCTCGAATTGAAGAACAGTTGAATGCCAATCGCCTGCGAAAGGAAAACGTAGAAAGCAAATGATGTTTAAACTATGCTTTGCAGCTGTCGAGACACTATATAAGCTACTGTAATTATGTATTAACACATTCACATGCAGATAACCGTAGATGTGAGGGATTACATCTTGACCCACTGAAATAGTCTATACTTTACATGCTTGCTTTGGCGTGCCCTAATTCCAAATGAATTATCAATTTCGGATCTGACTATGCGATTCAAGCGCAGTATCCTCATCATCCATGAGTGGTCAGTGAAGAACAGATCTGGAAATTGTGTCGGTAAGGGAAGAACATGTGGCGTAGTGAATAAATAACGTGCACAAGTATTATCCCGTTCAAACAGTGGATCACCTGAGTTAGTATGAACGACAGAATAATGAAAATTTCCCCTCTAAAATATCGAAAGTAACTGAGAGCTGGGAAGTAAACTTAGTCTACACATTAGGTGACAACGCATTCTTCACCTCAGTTTGAAGAGGGAATACTGTTAAGAACCACTTCTAGAGTGGCCACTTATTTGATTGTAACATTCTTGCCTTCTCAGTTGTAATTGTAAGGCCATGCATGTGAGAGGGAATTTCATGTTGGTGTATGTTTTTTTACATCGCACCGCCATTATATGCTGAAAAGTAATCTATCTTTCTGGTGGCATAAGAACGCAGGACAGTTGTGTATCTTACATATATTACATTTTAATATTGTAACTCACACGATTTAATAATTTTGAGCACAGATTTATTATCTCTCTGGTTAGAAAACCATATCTCCCTTCTCGCGAATCGAATCGCATTGAAATTGATTTTTTAAAACACTAGCATTGATATCACTGAGATTTCTTATCCATATTATCAGTGTAATGAATACATAACAATAGAAAGAATAATCATAATAATAATATAAATCGCGGCGTGTGGACTCTGAAGCGGCCTGGTGCAAGTCTTCCGAGTTGACGCCGAATAGGTGACCTGCACGTTTATTAGGATTTGATCCTACTCATGATGAATTCTGATGATGATGATCATCATCATCATCCTCATGGCACACATACCGAGTCCCCGAGCCATCGTAATTAACCAATGAAGGTGAAAAACCCCGACCAAGCCGGGAATCGAATCCAGGATCCCTGCGGCCAAAGGCCAGCACGCTAACCGTTTAGCCACGGAGCCGGACAGCAATAGATGGTTATTGAATATGTGATCCGAATATAAATACGATCTCTCCTCCCTTTGTGGTCCCTTATAACATCGTCGCTGCGCCTGCGAAAACCACTATGAGATAATGCCTTGAGAGAAATACTGACCCGCAGTACATGCGTCATCATGAGCGATATTTCTCGCACAGGATTGAATTTTAGATAACAGAAACTTACCGGCCTACATTCTAGACTGAAATATTTCACATAACGGTTTGCGCAGGCGCAACGAGTATATTTAATAGAGAAAATGCAATTATATATATCATCGCTGCACCAGCAAAACCTCATATTCACAATGCTCTTCCTATACATTATTCTCCTTAAGACTGGTCTCGCCTCCCAGTCACATATGGATATGCAGACAATCAGAAAATTTTCTTCGTGCTCATTTTCCTATGCTAATGTGCGAAGGAAAATGAACCTTAAATACACTATACTGTAGAAGTGCATCAATACGTCATGCAAACATACATTCCTACAGTACAATGCGGTAAGGCTCATTTGCCTTTACATATTATTCGTAGCATAGGTCCGGGTAAGTTGGCCGTGCGGTTAGGTGCGCGGGGCTGTGAGCTTGCATCCGGAAGATAGTGAGTTAGAATCCCACTGTCGGGAGCCCTGAAGATGGTTTTTCCGTGGTTTCTCATTTTCATACCAGGCAAATGCTGGGGGCTGTACCTTAATTAAGGCCACGGCCGCTTCCTTCCAAGTCCTAGGCCTTTCCTATCCCGTCGTCGCCGTAAGACCTATTTGTGTCGGTGTGGCGTAAAGCCACTAGCAAAAAACATTCGTAGCATAGGAAACCCGGTCTAGAAAACCAAGAATATCGGCCGTGAGGATTCGCTGTTTTGACCATACGACAACTCGTATTCTGCAGGCCTTCGGGCTGAGCAATGGTCGCGTGGTAGGCCATGGCCCTTCGGAGCTCTTGCGCCGTGTTTTTTTTTAAGCATACAAAAATGAACACAAGGAAAATTGTTCTGATGGACTGCATATCCATATGTGTCCGAGAGGCTTGACTTATTATGCTTAGCGTGAATTGTTTGGATCCGATAGTGTCACGGAACGACTTCTGGGAGCTGTGTATATGTATGAAAAAGATTTCCACTTTCTATACATGAATTCGAAAGGAAACAGCTGTCCTGCTCCCTATAGCATTCCCGCCTGAGTCGTGGATTTGAGCCGCGTCTGGTTAATTACTCTGATTCACGAACTGGGTATTTGCGTTTGACTTAATGCATACGTTCTCAAACACATACAACACTAACAATTATCGTCACAGAAACCCGCAATAACGAATACATCCCTCCACATGGGTTGGGCGTCAGGAAGAGCACCCGGCAATTGAACATGGCCTAGTCCGCAAGTGCAACACAGTTCGCACTCGCAACCTCAGCAAGGCGGGTGTAAATGGACAGACAAAGGAGAATAACATGAACTGCTACTTTGGCGTTCATACGAGGTCTGATAGTGCCAATATTGATAGAAGACAATATTTAATGAACTAAAAGTACAATTGCATCACATTCCTTCATTGTAGTCACCCGCAAAGTTTATTACGTTTTACCTAATGTCGGCAAGCTCTTGGGGACCGTTGGCAAGGCATTCTCTGTTCACGACAGCGATGGAACACCCTACTGCGCAGCATCGGAGGGGTTCCTTCAACTTCGGAAACAGGACAAAGTCACAAGTCCGGTGAGTACGGAGGTTGTTCCAGGATCTTGAGGAATGGACGGCAGACTTGTGTAGTACAAATCCGTAGTCAAATTTCGCCCACACGAAATGACTTGGCCCATCCTGCATAATGCATTCTAGCCACAGGCTTCACGTTATCCTCCATAACATTCTGAAGCATTTTTGCCACGGGAAACCTCAATATTAATCCACGGACGCTGATCACCTTTTGAAAACATTCTTTAGAGCGGTGAAATCGACAATCTGAACTTGAACTCCATACAGCAACGACACTCCCTACCGGATGCCCGTCAAATGCGTGCTACACACCGACAACAGCGTCATCTGACGGCTCCCATATCCTACCTGCCTAATCTCCTGCGAGGGTCTGGATTACGTTGCCGCTACTTTACTTAGATCCCTCGTATTAGGGAGAATAGCACCTACTAACAAAAGACCAACAATATCTATTAAATCTCATATTATTCAAAATTATTTTAATTGCCTTTATCAAAGAGAAAGCATAATCATAATAATAAATAATATTATTTTGCTTTACGTCCCACTGACTAATTTTACGGTGTTCAGAGACGCCGAGGTGCCGGAATTTTGTCCTCCAGGAGTCCTTTTACGTCCCAGTAAATCTACCGACATGAAGCTGAGGTATTTGAACACCTTCAAATACCACCGGACTGAGCCAGGATCGAACAAAGCATGGTATTTATAGTGGACAGATTGAAATTCGGTCCTTCTTCCCCTATTAAAGGTATTATGAATACGCCACTGGTGCACAGCAGTAGCATTTCACCTCAGTGGAGAGCTCACGTGCCGCTGTCCTGACGACCATTATATAACTCTTACGATGAAGTATCGTCAGATAACAATATTACATAATTTTGTATCTGGCTTTTACTGGAACATTCGTCTGTGCCCAAATGGTCCCTACTCTCTGCAGGGAGCCGAGTTAAGTATGTCAATACCGGAGGGAATGACTCAGCGCGCATACACCATACCAGCGCTGTAATTGATAAAGGGATCACCCCCATGTGGTCCAGCAGTAAAGCTATCAGTCTGTCAAAAGCATGCCGGTCATAAGTATGTGGCGCTTCACATGACAATGAAAAAACATCTGACATCAGTTGTAATAAAACCTTCCGAAAAGTCCACAGTGCAATCTATTAAAACTTTATTTATCATCGTAGTAATAACTAAGTTAAAGAGGACTCAGTTTGCATTCCCAGGACCAGTCGGATAACACTGTTGACTCCACGGTCACCTACGTTGCACAAGATACTGGACAGAATGTCATCTGTTGGGCTCTGCTTGCTATGACCTGAAATCTCTAGAAATATGCGTTCAGTTACGCCGTAAAAATACCAAAATATGACATAAAAGTAGGAAATATGACATAAAATAAATTAGATATTGCCCGTAATTTGCTTAATAGAATAGCTGCTAACTGATCACATTCCAAACAATTGCATTTCCTCTCTTTTTCCGACGTACTGCTGTCAGAACCTGTTACCTTTAAAATTCGTTTAAGCACAAAATATGTATAAGGAAAGGAAATCCAAAACAACTAAACACAAGCAATCTTGGCATTTTAAGCACCAAACACGTCATCATCCCTGGAGAACAGTTAAAACTATTACGACATGATCAAAATTATATTCTATAAAACCGAACAAGTGGCCGTGCGGTTAGGGGTGCACAGCTGTGAGCTTTCATTCGGGAGATAGTGGGTTCGAACCCCACTGTTGGCAGGCCTAAAGATGGTTTTCCGTGGTTTCCCATTTTCACACCTAGCAAATGCTGGGGCTGTACATTAATTAATCAAAGTTCTGTAAAATGTTCTGGTCAAATATGACGTAATGAAATATACAGCAGAATGTACATTTATATTACTAATTAAAGGTCTGTTTTCGTGTTCACAAAAGCTAGAAATGTGCTTAATCTCAGTTTGTAAAAAAGTGACCAGGATATAATATAACACATTGGTCTACTCCTAACGTTCTCACCGCCTACACTTCTTTCAGAAACCAATTGCACAAGTCCTGGGTGTCTTAAGATGTATCCTATAATTATATCTCTTCTTCTCGTCAAATTTAGCCAAATTAGTCTCCTCTTACCAACTCGATTCAGTATCTCTTGATTTGTGATTCGATCTATCCATCTCACCTTCAGCATTCTTCTGTAACACCACATTTCAAAACTATCCTCTATCTGAGCTAGTTATCGTCCATGTTTCACTTCCATACAATACCAGACGAAAGTCTTCAAAATCATCTTTCTAATTCCTATATTAATGTACGAAGTGATTAAGTTTATTATCTTACGAAAGACCTTGTTCGTTTGTGCTAGTCTGCATTTTATGTGTTCATTACTTCTGCCATCGTTAGTTAATTTACTACCCAAGTAACAATATTTATTTACTTCCTTTAAGACTTCATTTCCTGATCTAATATTTCCTGCATCGCCTGCCTTCGTTCGAATGCACTCCGTTACATTTGTTTTGGACTTATTAATTTTCATTTTGTACTCCTTACAAAAGACTCTGTCTATGCCATTCACAAATTCTCCAGATTTTCTGCAGTCTCAGATAAAATAACAATATCATCAGCAAATCTCAGGGTTTTGACATTCTCTCCTTGGACTGTGAGTCCCCTCCCAAATTCCTCTTTGATTTCCTTCACCGCCTGCTCTATATAAACATTGAAAAGGAGGGGGGATAAAATACAACCTTACCTCACTCCTTTCTGCATTTTTGCACCTTTTTCAAAGCCCTCGATTCTTATCACTACAGAGTTATTTTTATACAGATTGTACATAATTCTTCGTTCTTTGTACCTGATCCCAATCACCTTCAGAATCTGAAATATCATGGTCTAATCAACGTTAACAAATGCATTTTCAAGATCTACAAACGCCATCCTCTAAGATCAGAAGTAAAGTCAGGATTACTTCGCGTGTTCCTACATTTCCTGTGAAGCCAAATTGATCTTCTCCAAACTAAGTTTCAACTTGTTTTTCCATTCTTCTGTAAATAATACGTGTTACAATTTTGCAGGTGTGAGATACTAGGGACGGTAGTTTTCACACTTGTCAGCACCGGCTTCCTTGGGAATGGGTATAAAAATATTCCGCCGAAAATCGGATGGCATTTCGCCTGTCCCATACATCTTACACAATAAATAGAATAACCTCGCCATGCTGGTTTCTCCTAAGGCAGTCAGTAATTCAGAGGTATTGTCTTCGATTCCAGGTACCTTGTTCCAGTTTAGGTCTCTCAAAGCTCTATCAAATGCTGACCTCAAAATTGGGTCTCCCATTTCATCAGCATCAATAGCCTTTTCTTTTTCCAGAACCATATCATCTACATCTTTACTTGTTGGATATGTTCCTGCCATCTTTCTCCCTTGTCTTCTTTCCATAGAAGTGGCTTTCCATCTTAGCTTTTAATATTCCTACACGTAGGTATCCTTTGTCCAAAAGTTTCCTTGATTTTCCTGTATACAACATCTACCTTTCCAAGGACCATCCAATCTTCAACATCCTTGCACTGCCTTCTCCTTCAGCCATTCTTCAACTGCCTTGCCCTTCCTATCCACTTCATTTCTTAATCACCTCTACTCCTTTCTGCCCTCTTCATTTTTTTTGCATTCTGGTACTTTCGTCGTTCATCAATCAGGTCTAGCATCTCCTGAGTTATCCATTGATTCTTAGTTAATATTTCTTCAGCAGCCTTACTGATCTAATTCATCACGACTGTCTATTTTTCCTCTATTATGTTTCCTTCAGCCTTTTCTTTAAGTCCCTGTGCAATATGTTCCTTGAAACAGTTCCTCACACTCTTCTTTCAAGTTGTTTAGATCCCATCTCCTTGCATTCCTTCCTTTCTCCAATTTATTCAAATTCAGATGACATCTCATGACCAAGAAGTTGTGGTCAGAGTCCACGTATGCTCCTGGGAAAGTTTTGCAATCCAGCACTGGTTTCTGAATCTCTGCCTAATCATAATGAAGTCTATTTGATACCTTCCAGTGTCTCCAGGTCTCGTCCACGTACGCAGCCGTCGTTTTTGGTGTATGAAACAAGTATTAACAAGGACTAAATTATCATCGGTGTAGAATTCAACCAGCTAACTGAATACTTTCTCTTTCTTGGCCTTCCACTGCATTTCAGTCTCCCATCACAATTAGATTATCGTCGCCTTTTACGTATTGTATTAAACCTCCTCTTTCTTCATACATTCTTTCGATTTCTTCATCGTCTGCTGAACTAGTAGGCATATATACCTGCACTATTGTGGTTGGCATTGTTTCGGTGTCTATACTGAGAACAACAATCCTTTCACTATGCTGGTCGTAGTAGCTCACCCAACTCTTCCATTTCCCCTGTGTGATTTTGTGTTGATAATTCTGTAGTCACATGACCAAAAATCCTGCTTCTCCTGCCCTTTTCAGATTCTCTTACCTACCACAAAGATTCAAACTTCTAACATTCCACGCTCCGACTCGCAGAATGTCAGTATCCATCTTTCTGATGATTGACCCCTCTCGTGTAGTCCCCGTCCGGAGATCCGAATGGGGGACTATTTTACTAGGGAATATTTTACCCGGGAGGAAGCCATAATCAGTACATAATTCATACAGAAAAAGCTGTATGTCCTCGGTAGTTGGTTACGGGTGTAGTTTCCCGTTGCTTTCAGCCGTGTAGCAGTATTAGTTAGGTCGTGTTGAGTACTATTACAAGGCCATATCAGTCAATCATATAGACTGCCGCCCTTGCAACATCCGAAAGGCTGCTACATCCCTCCCCCCCCCTTCGAGGAACCATTCCTTAGTCTGGTCTCTCAACATATACCTATCCGATATGGTTGCACCTGAGGCTAGACTCTCTGCTTAAGTTGGACACGCAAGCCTCCCCACCACGGCAGGGTCACGTGGTTCCCAGAGGAAGAATTTTCTGCATATCTTCTCCTATTCTTTCCAACTTTCATCATGTTACATTGGGAGAAATTCGCTCACAGTATTCATGAACTTAGCGTACACACCATATTTATTCGTAATTTATGCGGTTTTGGCATGTGAATGCAAATAGCTGTCTTCAAAGTCTCGGCTGCGGGTAATATACGCTGTATGTTGTTCTGTTTAAAACACAAGTGAATAAAGAGGTTTTTTTTTTTTTGTCATTGTAGCAAACATTGGACAAGTCTTGTAAAATTATTACGAGTTGCTTGGGGGGAAATAAATGTTGAGAAGTACTGTAGCACAGGGAGCAGTCATGGAAGGGAATTGATTTCTCTTTTTTCAAGTGCTTTAACATCTCAACCACTCAGATAAGTATTTTGGAGATTATGGGATAGGAACGAAGCGCCCGTGTGCTTAAATAAGGTACAGCCCCGGCATTTGCCTGGTATGAAAAATGGGTAACAATGGAAAATATGATTCAGAGCTGCTGACGTTGGATCGGAACCAACTATCCCCTCACCCCACCCCCTAATACAAGTTCACAGCTACGTGATACAAACTGCGTAGTCAACTCTCTCTGTATGCCAAATTCTATCGCTTACTTTCAGCTGTTTTCACACAACGGCGCGATACATTTTGAAACCCCGTCTTCAGTGCTGCCAGTGGAACCTATAGAATATACCCTCAGCTCGTACGTCAAACATTTCTGTAGGACTGAATACTTTTTTCCGGTACTAGCCCCCATTTGTATATGTTAGAGATATATATTTTTGAGTGAGAAGTATTGAATTTGAATAGAAGTTCCATTGTTATAACATAAGCATAACGTGAAATGTCTACATCTTAAGTCAAACAATTTCGTAAGAATGAATATATTTGTAATCGTAGCTAATCAAGTATACCGAACGATTTGGCCGTGCGATTAGGGGCGTGCAGCTGTGAGCTCGCATCCGGGAGATAGTAGTTTCTAACTCCATTGTCGGCAGCCCTGAAAAAAGTTTTCTGTGGTTTCCCATTTTCACACCAGGCAAATGCTGGGTCAGTACCTTTATTAAGGCCACAGCGGCTTCCTTCCCACTCCTAGGCCTTTCCTATCCCATCATTGCCATAAGATCTATCTGTGTCGGTGAGACGTAAACCATATTGTAAAAATAAAAAATAAAAAGTAAAATTTAAACTCTTTAGAGGTGACATCTTCTAAAATATTTAGTATTTCAGATTTAAAATGTAGGAAAGCAACTATCATGAAGCTTTTTGTTCTCATATGAAATGGTTCTGGAGGACTGAACCCGTGGGGGTGAAGTTTTTCAAACCTTCTCTTGTTCAACATGCAGAAAATAAAAGCGATCACCGCGTGAAATTTTAACTTGGTACGTCACACTGTTTTGATGGACTGAATACCTTTGATCTTGGAGCTAAGCCCCATTTAAAGTCCTTAGGGTTGAAGTGGATTTAAAATTTCTTATTTAACATCTAGGACATCATCAGTCATTCGTATGTCACTTGTTTTCGAAAATGAATATTTTTATTTTCGGAAGTAGTTCCCATTTATACCCATTAGGGGTGAAATATTTTAAATAACTGGGATAAAATTGGCGAACTACAGGTGAAAATTTGTCTTCGTACTTCAAATGTCTTTGGAAGAAATATTTATGTTTCCGGGCTTTAATCTCCATTTAATTGTTTGAAGAATGGAATTTAAATTTATATTTGATTTGTTATGTTGACCATGAAGGATAGACCTTGGAATCACATCGAATCCAATAAAACGCTAGCGTCTTGTTTTTTATGTCCGAAAGTAGACTTTTCTACTTTCTAATCTCCATAATCATCAGAACGTACGGACAGAATCGCACAGTAAACCGCAATTGGTTAAGAATAGGCTAAGAAAGCGGTGAATTTTCACCGCTTCAAACCATGGGATCATATTTCGTATTTGGATGTTATGATGCTCATACTACCATTTGATACTCGTATTAATATCACTTTCCGACCCTGATAACACTATTGCACAATATACAAATAATGGTATCTTTCACTTCACACCAAAAATACAATTGTCTCTTAATTTGAAATATGCGTTGTTTTCAGTGATTTCACGGCTACTACCACTTGGTTTTAAAAAATGCACAACTTACGCAAAAAAAGTCATTCCTTTAGCACAGACGCAAGCCGACTTACTGCGAGCTCTAGTCATCTTACGAGCATGCCACTAACGATGATTTTTTTAAATCGTGTGGCTATTTCTAGCTGAGTGCAACCCTTGTAAGGCAGACCCTCCGATGAGGGTGGGCGTCATCTGCCACGTTTAGGTAACTGCGTGTTATTGTGAAGGAGGATAATCTTATGTGTGGTGTGTGAGTTGCAGGGATGTTGGTGACAGCAAAAATACCCAGCCCCCGGGCCAGTGGAATTAACCAAAGAAGGTTAAAATCCCCGACCCGGTCTGGAATCGAACCCTGGACCCTCTGAACCAAAGGCCAGTACGCTGACCATTCAGCCAACGAGTCGGACACTAACGATGATTGAAACACCATAAACATCCAGTTGGCCATGCCTGGAAATTCGTGGAGGTTCCAGAAGTAGATGGAAATGTATACTAATATTATTTCTGACCCCGTGGTGTAAGTTCGTCTGTCACCCGGCGGCCCCGGGTTCGATTCCCGGCCGTGTCAGGGGTTTTAATTATAAATGATTAATATCCCTGGCCTGGGGATTGGGTGTTTGTGTCGTCCTTAACGTCCCTTTCCTCACATTCAACACTTTACACTTCCGCAATTTCCAAATACACGCAGGTTCATAACATATGGTGCAAGTAGGGGCAAAAGATCTTTCTAGGTCGACGCCCTGAACAAATAGCATTTTTTAAAATTATACTAATATTATACATAGAGAAAGATTTTGCGTTTTTTGTGTGCGAATCTCTGGTACCACTGAACTCATTTCAGTAATTCTTTCACCTTATCTTTTGCAGATTATAGGCTATATATAATAATGTTAACTTGTGTGTGGAATATATTATTTTAGGTACAGAAAGTAGAAAAAATAGGGCGTCTGGGACCCATAAAAGTGAATACATTACCTGAACTGCTAATCCTATGAAAATATGAAGCTCGCCAAGTGTGCGTAGAATTCAATTTCATAACAAAATGCTTATAATATTTTTCTTCCTAACTGCGACAGTTTTCCTGGAAAATACAGTTTGCTTTTCTGTGCTTTGGCGCACGTTTTGTTCGATACAAACCAAAATTAATGGTAAACTGTTAGTCTTAAAGGAACTTCATGCAGGATTTAGAATTAAATTTCCTATGAAAATATGCTCTTGTATTTCCTTTAACTCTCACGGCATGGCAGATAATTGCACGTTTACCTTATCAAGGGATCATTTCTAGAATAGTCAGGACGATCACACGTCCAGTCCAGTACAAATGGGTGGTTAAGCTCGGGTATTCTCATTTGTATCCATTACTGGTGCAGGTCCAACAATATTTGTACAGTTTTTTTCATTCTGTAAGAGAAAATTTCATGTGTAAAACAGGGGTAAGGGAGGAATGTGCAGATCAAGCTAAACACAATGTATAGTTGCTCAAAACATAATAAACGTATCGTATTATATGTGATGTCAATAACCATCGAGCTCGATAGCTGCAGTCGCTTAAGTGCGGCCAGTATCCAGTATTCGGGAGATAGTAGGTTCGAACCCCACTGTCGGCAGCCCTGAAAATAGTTTTCCGTGGTTTCCAATTTTCATGCCAGGCAAATGCTGGGGCTGTACCTTAATTAAGACCACGGCCGCTTCCTTCCCACTCCTAGCCCTTCCCTGCCCCATCGTCGCCATAAGAGCTACCTGTGTCGGTGCGACATAAAGCAACTAGCGAAAAAAAAAAATTACCACTAGTACGTCTATGTTCAAATTATGTTCAAAATATTTAGAGGCTTTGCTTACGGAAAGTCATGTCTCCTGGCTGCGGCCTTGAATATTCTACACTGAAGTAGAGGTCGAGGGTAAAAACAGAAATAGTACATTAACATGAAGAAAGGTCAGACATAGTAGAGTAACTTGAGGAAGGTTGATTTGAATTCTATTGATTTGCTTTGTCAGGACAAAAAGCTCACCGTGAGCAGAGTAATGAATTCACTGGTCGATGTCCAGCACGGAAATCCATTATCCATTACTATTTTTTGTTATTAGAGTGTACACTTTACTGGCTGCAGTGTTCTACAGACTTACCTGTATTCCTCAGCTAGATATCACAAGATAACGTTGCCTTCCTCAGTAACGTGGCTCTAAGCTCCTTTCCTTTTCCATTCTTCTCTTTTTCTTTTTTTCTTCAAGCAAAGCAATGCTGAGATTTCAGAAATGCTGCTCATGGAAAGACAGACAGATAGACAGTAGACAAGCAATTGATTTTGGAGCGAAGCTCAACAGACAGACGTGAACGAGAGGAACAGGAGTAAAAAAGGGGAGGAAGGAGGAAAAGAGAATAAAAAAGAAGAGAGACAAGTATTGACTTCCCGTTTCCGCGATACAAAAGTTTTAATGAAATTTATACTTTATGTGCACTTTATCTCAGTCAATAAACACAGCACCTGTTGTCTTTCTCACAGCTTCCGTCCGTGTGCCTCGCCGTTCTTTATCGGTCCCCCTTATGGGTATTGTTATATCTTCATATTATTCTTGTTTTGTCTCTCTATACATATAATGAGGAAGATGATGTTACAATTTAAAGTAATTCGGTAAATCGAATGAAGGTTGGTAAATTGTGTTATACCTAGAGTATTCTGAGTTCTTTCAGTATAATGAAAACTATAATGTTCAATGTGTATCTGCGATCGTGTAAAACATTCATGGCAGAGTTGTTTGGGTTCAATTTTGGTTCTGCTACGAATTTAAGGCTGGTAAATGTTGAGTTGGGTGCACCCTGCTTTAAGTGACATGTTTGTCTATAAACTCGTAAATATCTCCCTTGGATGTCCTAAACGCGGATTTCTCAGCTTCCCACTTAAATTTGAAATTATCGACTGCCCATGTCTTCCTACAGTAAATAGAGAGATGGATGATCCACCTAGTCAATACTATGTGTTAATTGTTTTTCTTTTATATTTATATTTCACATGGCAACGTGGAATTTAATTCCATGCCATTATCCATCAATTTTAATATGTTACTTTGTACTTGTCATTGTTTTAGCTTTCTTAAAGGGGGGCCTCCATTTTCATTACGTCTTATTGTATACACGAATTTGAACCTAATTAGATGAAGAAGAGGATATGCATATCATCGGAACATGTACTAGATATAATGTAAATGTCAAATGTAAAGATGAGAGAAAAAAATTAACACATAGTATTGAGTAGGCGGATCATCCATCTCTCTATTTACTGTGATTAAGTCAACACTGGCCCAATACTGGCTATTATGGTCAACATTATTAATCATGTCTTCCTATTCTTACCCCAAGAAATTATAATTAAGCACCACAAGTACAGAGATCATTTGACAGACGTAATGTCATTTTATGAAGCTAGACTGTTGATCAGAATGTGCCAACATCTCTACATTAATTAGAAACAACTAAAATGGGCGGGGACTGTCTCGAAGACCCCTGTCCGTTTGAGCATGGAATACGTCGATAGATGTTAGGTATTTTATTTTGGCTGGGTTCTTCTCCTTCAAATGTTGTGAAATTACACCAATTCCAAACTCCAACGACCCTATTGCATGTTCTTCAAATGTTTCTCTCTTCATGGGCTCTGCCAAAGCAGTAGGCACACTCAGTTGTGGCTCGAGGAGCTCGGAATCCTCGGATTTTTTGCGATATCAACAGGTTCTCTAACGCTCAGCCTTCGATATATTAAACTTATTCGAGTCCATATGATTAATTATTTCTACTGTACTTTCCGCTTACAACGAATTTAGACCTTTAAGAAAATTAAGGTACTGGGTAATTTCGCGAACTTCCACGGTCTCAAATAATTCATATTTTTCTCTGCGCACCTAGTCAAGTCTTCTCACAAATATTATTACAGATGTCGATAGATCGCACGTATAGTGACACCCTACGGTACGTGAAATACGTGCACGCCAAGCTCTGATTTTTCCACGCCACACACTGTTGCGCCGACTGACCTTAAAAACTTGGATGGACACTCTAGATCTTCCTCTTCCCAAACCATTTATTATACATTTTTTATTATTTAGAAATTTATTAAAAGGAGAATGTGAGGATAATTTGGTGAATCACGGGTGTATATAAGAATAAAGCCATAAGAAAAGATGAGGAATATCCATGCATTTTATGCAACAAAGATATGAAAGGGACACACCTACTAAAAGGCTGTAATGAAACAAAGACCAGAGAGATAGATGTAGATGACAATATAGGTAAAATGGAAAATGAACCTGAACTTTACACCCTTGTTAAGTCATTGAACATGGAATGGAAGACACTTGGGAGAAATGCAAAATATGTAATGTCGGAAAAGGAATGTAAAGATGATACTTGTAGCAGGTAGTAAGCATATGCATTTGGAGGTATCCTGGACTGTGTGACTTAATAACAGTCCAGAAAGTACCTCAAATGCTAAGTTAATTTAAGTTAATTTAAAGATACGTCCAAGAAGTATTTATGGGGTGTACTGTAAGTATACGTAAATAACTTTGTAACATTTTCTTGCATGTTGTATATTGGGTATTCAGCCCGAAGGCTGGTTTGATCTTCAACAGCTCCACCAAATGCTCTCATAGATAGCCTGGGTGCCACTGGAGAGGAATACTAGGGAAATGAGGAGTGAGGCAGTTTCCCGTTACTTTCTTAACTGAGCCAGAAATTGCTATTACATACCAGTATAGCAAGCCCACTGAAATCCACGCATTAGCAGACGCTATCAGCTACATTTTCACACCATTCATAACCGGGACTGGCTGTACAACGAATGCCATTACTAGCATCGCTCATACCTCTATCAATTTGAAATCATCAAAGCCAAGGATGAGACTGAGACAGGTCAGTGAAAGTATTAAATTTATTCTAGCCCATACTAGAAGACATATTGTACAGTAAATACAAAGTATCGCTAGCAAAGGTATAACATTTTCTTAGTTTGATTAATTTTTAATGCTGTGTATTATGAAAACGACTACAATAAATAAAAACCCTTTCCCCAGGTGGTGGTCATCCTGGACTGGGAAAGAAGAGTATTCATTCATTTTAAATTATTGTGAGAAGTCTGGTATTCAATTTTTTTCGGATATACGGTCTTTTACTAACGGGTACAATAGTGAAAAATAGTGATAGACGTATTCTACATGACAAGTTACGACGCGAATAGTGTATAAACGCTATAGAAAATTTTATGAATTCAATTTTTAAGATAAACAGCTGTTTGATGGGACTTTAAAATATCCAGCATATTTATTTATTTATTTATTTATTTATTTATTTATTTATTTATTTATTTATTTATTTATTTATTTATTCATAGTTGTACTAACGTAGAAACCGGTTTCTGGTGACGCTGAATATGGCACGGGATAGAGCTTGGAAGGAAGGTGACGTCGCCTCATTGAGGTAGAGCTCCAGCCAGCATTTACACTATTTTGGCGAATAATGGAAACCACGGAAAACTGTTGTTAGGGCTGCAGGCGATGATGTTCGAATATACTATGTCTCGTATGCAATCTTCAGCCACTCGACCCATGTGAAAGATCTGTTTAACTGACCGAAACTGTTGTGAGTAATATTTCGAAGGAAATAACCAACGCTCCTCATGTCTCTCTTATATTTATTGTTTAGTGCTCAGATTTCATAGAATGATTGATATTCTAAACGGTCAGATTTATGTCTACTGAGAATATGTTCATGAATTTAAAATGATTAATTTCAAGGAACATTGACGTAACTCCCCAGTGTATGCAAGAATTTGAAAGTGGTACTGAATATCTAATTTGTTGACGTTTTTCGTATCATTTTAGGGACTTGTAACTCAATATTAAGTAACCCCATAAACTCACCGGGTGTGAGACTCCTTGTAAAAACCTCTGAGGCTGCGACTTTCGTACCGGTATAGGAATTTTTATTTACTTGGGGCTTAGATTGAGAAAGACTATTCCATCATATTGGATCGCATTTTATGCAATTCCTGCATTAATGGCGTCTTTTTCTTCGTGGCATTTTCACAGTTATTTCGAGCCGGCCCCAGTTTATCGGACAGCTGCCCTTCCTGACGCCAGCCCTATATGGAGTAATGTATTCACTTTTGCATGTGTCTGTGGTGGCTGTTATTTCGATGTACTATATAATTATATAAAGAGGTACAGTATATTTATGACGAACACAAACACCTAGTTCTCGAGCCAGAAGAATTAACTAGAGGAGATGAAAATCCCCAGTCACATCGGGAATCGAACTCTAAATCATATGATCCGAAGTCCACTACATTGACTATTCAGCCAAGGAGCAGGACTTAATGCTGTCATTAATTAAATAAATCACCTAAACGAGTGGCTGACTACGTGCTCATCTTGCAAATAGTGTGGCAAATATTCTCAGTACCATGCATCCATCATATAGAACGGTTTTACGATGGAGTCCACAATTTCATGGTAGATCGTAGTTGATATTTTAATTAACTTTAAGGCCTATACTTGCTGTATCTCTTTGAACATGTACATTTATATATTCGCAGCAATTCCTCTTTATTTTTATATCCGTATACTCGATAGAACTAAACAGTCCAATGAGCAGAATATCCTCTGTGTCAACATAGGAGCTGATGTGAGGTTTCTTCTCCCTCCAAAAATGATCCACCCCTCGTCTTCTAAGAATCGCTGATTAAAAAAATAAAGCAGCCGCCAGCATCTCTTATTGCGCTGAGAAGAGGCCCTAAACGAGAGTGCATGAGCGATCCGCCAGACTCATAAATGTTCCTGGAACATTAAAGATTCTAGCCAACCGCACGCCAGACATTTATGTGCCACTTCATTGGGCAATACGTATCGCCAGTTTCCCAGTTCTACTGTCTCACTTCTAGACGTGGACATCTCATTCTCTACATCCTAGTCTGTTAAAAATACAAGGTAGGAATAATTTATAACATGCTCATTTTATGCTATAAACTAATAATCAATAATCAGAATCCCCTCCTTCTCATGTAGTCGGGAAACAGTTCCCTTGTCAGAGGTGAACAATAGAGATTTGTGCATAAGAAGTGATGAGCAGCGTGTAATACCGCATTATTATCAAATTTCTTATTTGAAGTCCAGCCGTCAGAAATGTTTGGCAAAGCTTGTATTTGGAGAATCGACGTGTTTGAATAGTATAAAACCTTCAGAGAGTATTGAGAACAAGCTGCATGGTCGTAGCCCTCGTGCTTATGTCAATCGAATCAACATTGGTTGTGCTATTAATGTGCTTATACGGGAGAACATATACAAGTGTTGGTAGTGTAGAATATATGACGATGACAAAAAGACCAGAACAAAAATTTGAACCCCCCTTGGAATCTACGGTTATGGACCTTACAAGGCAGAAAGACACAAACACGACTGGTGGATCACAGTGGGACCTCCAACTCCATCCACATTAAAAGTCCAGATAAGGCACTAAAGGATTACTTACTTGTTTGGAAGACTTAAAAATGAAAGGAAAGTAGTAAGGTTCGAGGATGACAACGCAGTCACCACAAGTGCTATTAAATGTGCAAAATATGTTTGGGAAATTGAATAATACAGTTGCCAGAATTTAGGTACAATATATAAATGTATATAGAATCTGACAGGGACTACCCTGAAAGATAATATGTAAAACAGTAAAGTTTGTAGTAAAATATTTCCTCAAACATTTAGCTGTGATTATATTTATGTTTCACTTTTATTATGTGCAGATGTGTTCATGAAGTAAAATAAAATGAAATATGTGCAAGATAAACGTTCATATAGGCCTAAAATAATTATTGTTGGTGTACTTAGGCCGGCCCCACCCAGGGGTAAGTGTGCCTGCCTTTTGTCCGGGTGCTCCCTTTTCGATTCCCGGACTGGACAGGGTTGTTTACCTGGATCTGAGGTTGGTCCGAGGTCCACTCTGCCTACGTGATTACAGCTGAGGAGCTATATGACGGTGAGATGTTCAGCCCCTATATAGAAACGGCCAAAATGATTCGTCGTACCGACCACTCGACACCTCGTAACTTGCAGGCCTTCGGGCTGAACAGCGGTAACATGTAGCCGTGTAGCAGTATTAAAACACTTAATCCATGTTAAGTAATTCACAACGCAATATTTGTCAATCATCCAGACTGCTTCCCTTGCAATTTCCGAACGACTCTTTCAAAGGACCATTCGTTAATCTGGTTTCTCGATAAATAACCCTCCGATACGGTTGCATCTACGGGTTCCCAAGCCTCCCAACCGGGCTAGGTCACAGAGCCCTGTGCCATTAATTACAACTCAGGAAGTAATTAAGTAAAGACAAAGAATTGCGGAGCGACTGGCCTGGATGACACACCTGCAGAAATATGGAAAATGATTGGAAAGCCGGTTTCATAATTCCTTACTGCACACTTCGACCATAGCATCACTGAGGACAGACTTCCTCGCACATGGAAAACTAGCACGACAGTTCCAATTATTAGGGTAAAGGAGATGTGAGTGACTGCTCGACTTATCGCCCTATTCGACTCCTCTTCTATATACTAAAGATTTCGAGCTAGATGGACAGCACCTCCGAAACCCAACCAGTGTGGAATCGTTAAGGACTGCAACGCCATTAGTGTAACCCAAGTCACACGCCTAGAGAAAGACAGAAGAATGTGGACATGGCACTTCTAGACCTGGGAAAAGCAACTTACTGAGTTCCACACGAAGTATATGGAAGCTGGGTACAACTTCTGTATCACAATATCACTAGTGTGAACCAGCCGCAATTTCTCCGCCTTTTGGTATCACCACTATCGGTGCATATCAGGGCTCTGATCGATCACCACTATTATTCATCCTCTGCATGGATACAGCAATAGTTGATACGCAAACAGCACACCTCCGGTCTCTTATCTACGTAGATGATGAGGTAGTTTCCCAAGAAACACACTTTGAACTCCATCACGAGACGTAAACTTGGACGGATAGACTGGCCGAGAATAGACTGCGCCTCAACGTCAAGAAAACGGAATACCTAGAACGTGACGCCCAGACCATGGTACCATCAGAGTAACGATTACGACCTATAGAAGGCCATGCATTTTAAATACCTAGAATATGAGGGAAATAATGGGGAAAATGACATCTTCCGTCGATGGCTTAAAGTTATGTGAAAAACTGTAGGCCATATATATATAGAATCTGCTTTATGTCGCACCGATACAGATAAGTCTTCTGGCGACCACCATAGTGAACGAATTATTGTTGTCAAAATAGACACTAAACCAATGGCCACCAAAATAATGCAGAACTATATGCCTACTAATTCAGCATGTAAAAGGAGACGAGAATCTAATTGTCATGGGAGACTGGAACGCAATGGAAAGACAAGAAACATAAGATAATTAAGTACGAGAATATGGACTGGGTCAAAGGAATGAAAGACGACGTCGGCTAGTTGAATTCAGCATTGAACATAGTTTTTTTCCAAACACCAAAAAACACAGCTGTACACGTGGATGAAAACTGAACACAGAAAGGTATCAAACATACTTCATTATGTTCAGGGATTCAGAAACCAGGTGTTGGATTGCAAAACGTTCCCAGGAGCAGACGAGGACTCTGACCATACCTTGTCGGTCATGAAATGTGATATGAAGTTGAAGAAATGAAGGAATGCAAGACGATGGGATCTAGATAATTTGAAAGAAAAGAGCGTGGGGGATTCTTTCAAGTACCATGTTGCACGAGAACTAAATAGATGGAGAACAGACAATCGTGAAGAATGATATCAATACGACTGCTGAAGAAAAGTTAGGAATAAAAGTAAGACCAAGTGAGAATCAGTGGATAACTCGGGAGATATTAGACCTGATTGACGAACGGCGATAATACAACAATGCAAAGAGTGAGGATGGCAGAAAAGAATACAGGCGATTAAAGAAAGTAGATAGAAAATGTAGGTCAGCTAAGGAAGAATGATTGAAAGAGAAGTGTAAGGATGTTGAAGGTAGGATGGTTGTAGGAAAAGGTAGATGTTGCATACAGAAAATCAAGGAAACCTTTGATGGATGGAAAACTAGGTGTATGAATATTAATAGCTTAGTTGTAAGACCATTTCTAGGGAAATAATACAAGGCAGAATGATGGCAGGAACATATTAAACAATTGCACCAAGGGAATGAAGTAGATGATAAATTTCTGGAACAAGAAGAGTCTGTTGCGACACCACCCTCTATTCGATTGATTAGCAAGGATACGGGACATTACTGGAGTACATCATTAAGATAAGTTCCAACTTTCAAGTATTGAATTGTATAAACAGAATTTTAAACATGAATGTTTTTACACTTTTAAACAATTTTCGTTAATTAAAAAGTGTGATTTGACAGAATTTGATGATGTTCTTTGAAGAGCAAAACGCGTCATTCTTTGTTTTTTGGTTTTTTTATAGTTGCTTTACGTCGCACTGACACAGATAGGTCTTATGGCGACAATGGGACAGGAAAGGGCTAGGAGTGGAAAGGAAGCGGCCGTGGCCTTAATTAAGGTACAGCTCCGGCATTTGCCTGGTGTGAAAATGGGAAACCACATAAAACCATTTTCAGGGCTGCCGACAGTGGGGTTCGAACCTACTATCTCCCTAATACCATTCTTTGTTAATACTGAGTGTTTTACAGGTATGTTACAGTTTTATAGGTGTTATAATTAGTGTTCGACAGACTTAAAATGTGTAAAGATGCATTAGCTGAGACGACACTGAAAGGTATGGCTTCTTTATTAATAAACTCGTATGTTAGTTACAAGAATTAACCACTTATTGGGTTGCTGAAGGATGATTTCCAATTACTTTTCCTTCTTTGTGGTCTCATTGGTAAAACCAGTTCCTCCTGGCAGAGACGGGTAAGAAACCCATGACGACTGGGTGGGAGACATGTATCAATTCCACCCAGCAAGTGGCCGTGCGGTTTGGGTCGCGCAGCTGTGAGCTTGCATTAGGTTCTAACCCAACTGTCGGCAGCCCTGATGATGATTTCCCACTTTCACACCAGGCAAATGCTGGGGCTGTGCCTTAATTAACGCCACGCCTACTTCCTTCCCACCCCTAAGCCTTTCCTATCTCATCGTCCCCATAAAACCTATCTGTGTCGGTGCGGCGTAAAGCAAATTGTGGGGAATATATCAACTCCGAGACTACACTAGGTTCCTTACGGAATATCCTTCCTGGTCATTACGTAACAAATGCGACATGCTAACCGAGTGAAATAGTCACTGACTTTTCACCAGGACGCCTGCGGTTCTGTTTCCAGAGAATGCACGTGGGACTGTTTGTTTACAATTTGTTTTACCGACACACATAGGTCATACCGCGACGATGGCATAGGAAAGGATTAGAAGTGGGAAGGAAGCGACCGTGGCCTTGTTTAAGGTACAGGCCCTGCATTTTTCTCGTGTTAAAATGGGAAATCACGGAAAACCATTTTCAGGGCTGTCGACAGTGAGGTTCGAACCAATTATCTTCCGAATACAAGCTGATAGCTACGTGACCTAAACCGTGTAGCCACTTGCTCGGTAAAAATGAAATGGCGTATGGCTTTTAGTGCCGGGAGTGTCCGAAGACAAGTTCGGCTCGCCAGGTGCAGGTCTTTTCATTTGACGCCCGTGGGCGTCGTGATGAGGATGAAGTAATGATGAAGACGACACATACACCCAGTTCCCGTGCCAGCAAAATGAATCAATTGTGGTTGAAATTCCCGACCCTGCCGGGAATCGAAGCCCGGACTCCTGTAACCAAAGGCCAGCACGCTAACTATTTAGCCATGAAGCGGGACACTTGCTCGGTGAAATGAACTGTCTTGTCCCTGTGGTTGGGATTTCACGTCTTCATAGCTGACATTCCAATATCCAAAGTCATGTAAGACTTTGCTTTTCGTTTTACTTTAAGCCTACTGAACTACTGATAATAAACGTAAACGTTCTTCAACTTATCTCAGTTATTTCTGGGGCGCTGGAGCCACCCAGAATCAATTTGGGTTTGGCCGCGGGTATAAGACCACATGTCCTTCCTGACTCCACGTGATTCGTGGGATGAAAATCACGACCCTAGATTGACCGCGATTCGAACCTCTGCCGTCCGGGTGGGAAGCCAGCAGCTGAGCCATTGAGCTAATCAAGCCTCCCTGCTGAACCACTAAAAATATTTGTTCAAAATACGTATATGTAGAATTTATCGAAATTATTTTTAAATCTTATATTTACAGCCATAATATCTTCTCTTTAATACAAGAGACAAGCTACCTCGTGAAATGTGTGATCTCGCCTTCCATTTCTTTATCGTTCTAAGGTTGGTTTATTAACAAGTATTCCCTACAATATTCTTCACTGGTTACCAGCACGATTTTGTTTTATGATTTAGTTATCTACAATTTATTGGATATTGTGTGTCGGGGCCGTGTTAAATACGCGTAACATGAATGACAGGTGGTATAATTGGTCCTCGGGAAATATTGATAGACCGGGGTAAAACGTGATTTCTGCTCAATATTAAATCAAGAGCTTAGCACGGGATGAATTCCGAATAAACTCAGAGTAATGAAATATCAAACCTTTGTATGTATGCATGTATCAACTGGTGATGATAACTGAAAACAAGATCCCAACATTAACAAGTACATATCACAGTAGTAGGCCTACACTGATTTTCTCTAATAAAGACATTTTCACCAGGCGTGTGATAGCTAAGTGATATTATTACTGGCTTCTTATAATGTTGGCCGTGGTTCTCATCGCGATCGATCTACGACGGATCTTACAAATGAGAAGTAATATTCTCCTTGTGGATCGGAATCCACGTAAAACTGTTGGTCCTGTAGGTATGTTAACGAAACAACAGTCACGTAAAATAATAATAATAATAATAAGAAGAAGAATAAGAATGATTTTTCGTCCCACTAACTACGTTCACGGTCTTCGGAGACGCCTAGGTGCCGGAATTTTGTCTGCAGTTCTTTTTGATGCCCGTAAATCTACTGACGCGGGGCTGACGTGTTTAAGTTTCTTAGAATACCACCTGACTGAGCCAGGATCGAGGCTGCCAACTTGAGCCCAGAAAGCCACGCGTCAAACCATCTGAGCCACTCAAATCGGCAATCACGTAGAACGAAATGCTTGCTTTCTGCTTGTCTTTCTGACAGGGTTTCTTTTAGAAATCATATACAGTATTACCCGTCATACGAGTCTTTGCGGTTTGCATGTGAACGCTCTGTTCATAGGCCAGGGACTAGGAAGGAGAGATGTACACTTCGTATCGCAGCACTACTGACATTCATCCATCTACAAATAAGAAACATTTTTGAAAGTATACTAAACTAATGTAAATAAAAAGGCTTATGCATATACAAGACAATAATTCTTTGCTGAGTGGCATATAACCTGTAATTTCAGCAGCCGTATCAGTTGTCTCTCCTGTTGTATCAGTTCCCTCTCCTGCCGTATCAGTGGAACTGCCATCCGATTTCCTAGCAGTGCTGGTATTGTGTCCTGGTCGCTGTCTTCACCATTGCTTTCCAAACCAATATTATCGCTGTTCTATCAATCTTCTGTACCATTGGTGTGAAATGGTGCCAGTATTATTTCTCGATATATTTAACTTTCTTCGCACTCTTTCATCCAGACTGAATCTGAATCAAAATTTATGTTGATATGTTTGAAACTAACAGTTGGAATTACTTGTACTTAATATAATTATGTATTTAAAACAAAATATATTACTGTCCGCTTGTAGAGTTAATTTGTAGAAAGAAAGTTTCTCTTTACAAATATGTAAATCAATAGTTCATTTATGACCTAAACATGAAATATATCGTCGTTGAGCCTGCGAAAATCACCGTGTGAAATATTTCGGCTTAAATTGGCCAAAAATGTTCTATCAACTAGTGCTCAACATTTTGCGAGTATTTCAGAGAATTCTCGCTCCTGATAGTAAGTCATATGTGCTGCGGGTCAGTTCCTTCCAAAACATTTTCTCATCACGGCCTTCGTGGAAGCAACGACGACATAGTATATTTAAGTTCTAAACCTTAACTAAAAATATGTTATCTACGAATTGTTTATATAATCTGAGCTTGTAGTAACAAAACATTTAGTTGGAGATTATATGTGCATAAATTAGCTTCATAAAAATAACTACACTTTCTGAGCATGCTTAGTTCCAACAAATTTCTTGCTATGTCTTTAAATAAACCAAAACCTTATCCTAATATTTGTTAATTATTTAAATATATGATTCGCTAATTGTTATCATTATCATTATTAACAAATACATCGCAATAGGGAAACATCCCGGTGGCAATGGTCACTTACAGTAGTGTGATAATAAAGTAATGTTAAAACATAATTACCGAACAACAACTACAAAAAGCAATTCCATAGAATGAAAATATTGCAAGAAATACTACCAGTTTAACATTCTAAATCCAGCATCATCATTTATACAAGTCACACACAACTTAAGTATTTCTAGTCCTTAACACTACGGCTTGCAGTACTATATGTAGAGCTTACTACTACCTTAACATTACAAGTGATAATAAACAACAAAAACAACAAAAAATACTACTACTACTACTACACCTACAACAACAAGAGTAAAACAAGCCATTCTGTGGAAAGAAAACATTACAAGAAATACTGCTAGTTAAACATTCTAAACCCAGCATCATCAAGTACAAATTCACACACCACTTACGTGTTTCCAGTGCTTACCACTACGGCTTACAATGGACTGAGAAGTGCAGATGTTTTATATCAGAAGTCAGTTGAGTTTAAGTTAGACACGAACCCTCTCTATTGTGGGGAAGCCGAACTGGCAAATTTGTATTTGATAACTGTGAGCTGTCAGCGGGCTGTCATGGTTTCCTGCCGTCCATGCTGTACATAAGGTCTGAGGAGATGAGGGGAAATGCTATAGAATACTCTAGTCACGTCTCAAACTCTGATTTGTCAACGTGCGAGAATTTGCTGGTCGGACGTCAAAGAGAATCTCTGGTCGAGAAGTCAGACACTTCAAAGATGTTCTCATTCTTCCCAGACCAGCATTCTGCTCAGGCTCGCTGAACAAGTGGGAAGGAGACGATCTAATAGACGTGTTTGCCTGTTAAGGAAACCGCAGACTGTTGTTTGTCTCATGACGTAATCAGTTCCTCGAGCTGAGAGGTGTCTACCATCCAATTAGTTTGACCCTCCTGTAACATCGTGACAGACGATCTAACTGCACTTTAAGGCGATTTTCTCCTTAGTGCCTTCCACTTCAGAGACAAAGAGAAAGTGACAACTTGCCTGTAAGTTTGTGACGGTGTTTGAATTATGAAGGTATTTCTGCCAACTCAGATACAACATGTAAAATACTACAATGTACTTGTTCTTCGTTCACAATTTGGAAAACATCCACAACATCCAAAGCGACTTGGCTGCGCGGTTCGAGTCACGCAGGTGTGAGCTAGAATTTGACAGACTGTAGATTCGAATCCCACCGCGTCATTTCTAAAGATGGTTTTCGTTGGTATTCCAGTTTTCACACTAGGATAATGCTGGGGTTGTACCTTAACTAAGATCAAGGTGGCTCTACCTTCCCAATCTTAGCCTTTTTACTCTTTGCAACGTTGAAAATCTTCCGTGTATTAGTGCGATGTTAAGCCACTACCAATCAAAATATCCATAAGTTAATGAAAATCAGCATTGTAATTTAAAATGACTGTTGATATCCTCATCAGAGCTACAAGATTTCCAGTTATACGTGAAATCAGAGTGACTGGTTCGTGAAGCTTCACTTCATAAAAACCACACGCATTGGCTGGGATTCAAACCACAGCCACCTAGGTGAACAGTCAGTGACGATACCACTCGTCTATCAACACCCTTTCTTCCTCCTCCCCCAATAAGAGAAAATCTCTCATGCTGTACTGCAACTGATAGACTCACAAATTATCAGTACTGGAGTGTCCATCTCCTTGGCTGAGTTGTAGCACGCTAGCCATCGGTCAGAGGAGGGCGAGATCCGATTCCTGGCCGAGTTTTGTAATTTAATCCATGAATGGTTGATACTAATTGCTCGGTAACTGGGCGTTTTTACTACTCACACACAACATATAACACTTCCTCTACTACAACCTACCACGGAACCTCACACAGCAGACGCCATCCACCTTCTTCGGAGGGCCTTCCGAAGAAGGGCTTCAACCGGGCTACAGTATATAGCACAAGGGTATCTCAGTAGAACCTGTAGCGTGATCAAGACCAGGTATAATGTCCGTATAACATATTATCGCCACTGACTTCCATTGATTTTGCTAGAGTTGATTCTGTACTTCTTCTGAATATATAAACCAGAAAGCAAGCAAACCTTGCCGTTTTACGTGCATAATGATGTTGATAGTCAAGAGAACTTCAGTTGTACGTGAAATCCAAATCAAAATGAAGTTGACATTTTATTTCAAGGTTCATATTCGAATCGCAACTGCCTTCAAGAGATGATAGCGACAATCTCACGCCATCAGCATTATGAATTGAATTATCTGACATTCATCTTGGGTTAGAATACTATCATCACCCACACAAACACCAGAATTACCATCATTCTGAAGAGTCTTGGATATAAAATCTAAATGACATCATTAGCTTCTTACCAACAAGATGGATATCAGGGGAACAGTCGTTTAATTGATGGGCTTCTGATATGTTTATCCATGGTCCGCATTCCCGCACGAAAAACAACCCTAGCAAAACATTCCGACCCTTTATATCTTTTGAGATTGTTAACGGTAATAATGGGCATAAACGTGTGATAGTGTTAATAATAATAATAATAATAATAATAATAATAATAATAATAATAATAATAATAATAATAATAATAATAATAATAATAATATCAAAACTATAATATTATTATATTGTGATTTATAATACTAATTTATTATTATTATTATTATTATTATTATTATTATTATTATTATTATTATTATTATTATTATTATTATTATTATTATTATTATTATTATAGCACGCCTGGTGGCCATGATCTTTAAGGCGTCATGTCTATATGGTGTGACACCTTAGTTAGCCGGTTCGAGTCCCGTTGGTCGAAACAATTTCACCATCAGAATGTTGGCCGGGGGGATATGAGGGGTAGTAGTATACACTAGAAGCTAGGATTCAATTCCTAACCTCTTCGCAGTGTTCATATAACGCTGTTGATGGTGATTCATCCGTCGGATGGAGATGTTAAACATTGAGCAGGCTCCTTGATGCTATTCGACAGAAGTAGGCTATGTCCCTGCACCGGGTTTCCACTCTCTCCCTTTCTACTATCATATATCACTAGCAGATTCCCGCTGGCTCCGCCCGCAATGTACAAAGTATGGTGTTGTTCGTTACTATCCTCACGGGTGTATTTGCAAAGTTTCGAGTTAATGAAATAAAGCACATGATCTGCTGCGGTAATAGAATGTATATTATGCCAACAAAACGCTTGCAAATACATCACACAAAGAAATTGAATTAAACCATCCTTGGAACGTTAAAAAGTCCTTCAAAGATCTTCGTCGTGGAGACAAATGTACTCATAACTTTTCTCAGAATCTACCAATTTAAGTAGTTATTACCTCAAAAGGAATCGCTTGATCCACTGAGTGTTTTTAGACCAAACTTAACTGCGTACCTCAATTAGAACGAAATATGTGA
This sequence comes from Anabrus simplex, assembly GCF_040414725.1. NCBI lineage: Eukaryota > Metazoa > Arthropoda > Insecta > Orthoptera > Tettigoniidae > Anabrus > Anabrus simplex. Next base: position 1,592,518,118 of record NC_090265.1, read on the forward strand.
TTGCTTCAATGAGAAAAAAATGTTGAAGAAATGAGACATCAAATTGAATGTGCACTCATAACTTTCCTCAGAATCAACTAATTTGATTGGTTAAGAGCCGAAATTAAAGAGCTTGATTCACTGAGTGTTCTTAGGCCAAAATAACCTCCGTACCTCAATTAGAACCAAGGATATGATTACTTCAAAGAGACAAAAAATTGAAAAATCAAATAATTTATAGTACCTGATGACAAATCTGTTCATGAATACATTTCAGATAAAAAAATGAAGGAAATCGACCTGATAGAATGGCCGGAGTGACTGACTTTAGTTTTCATAATACTTTAAAATATATAGATGTCTCTCATTTCATCACATATTACTCTCACTGATTTCTAATGAGTTTGCTGACGTCAGAAACAGAATCTGGTTGTAAAACCTCGCTACCAAATCCATCTCACTTCACAGCCAACCCTGAAGAGACACGGAATGAGGGTCGAACAAACGGTAACAATACATCATCTTTTTACAATGTGTTTTACGTCGCACCAACACAGATCCGTCGCATGACGACGACGGGATAGGAAAGGGCTAGAAGTGGGAAGAAATCAGCCGTTGCCTTAATTAATATACAGCCCCAGCATTTGCCTGGTGAAAAAATGGGAAACCACAGGAAACCATATTCTGGGCTGCCGACAGTGGGGTTCGAACCCACTATCTCCCGAATGCAAGCTCACAGCTGCGTGTACCCTCACCGCATACCCACTTGCTCGGTACGGTAATAATAATAATAATAATAATAATAAGAAGAAGAAGAAGAAGAAGAAGAAGAAGAAGAAGAAGAAACTTCAGTTACAGTGTTGTAGTTTTTGAGAAGTAGTACCATCTAGGCGGTTTGCTTACCGTTGTCGACATTTCGATTGTGATGCTGTCTAATGAAGAAGGCGGAATTCAGCTAGATGGATATTATGGTTGTTTCGTTTACTTTCGTCGAGTGACACGGAGTGCACCTCGAGAGATAATTGTCACCAGCAGTAATGACCTAAATTGCTAAGATTTTTGACTGCTTGTCAAGAAATGGAACATAACCTGGGATCGAATCCGCGAACTTGACATGATGTATCGAATGAATAAATAAAAAGTAGATAGATAGATAGATAGATAGATAGATAGATAGATAGATAGATAGATAGATAGATAGATAGATAGATAGATATGAACATAAACTCACTTGAAGTGGATCTAAGGATAACTCTCCCACCGACTACATTTACCCGTCGTTAGTCTCTTCAAAGTGAAGGAACAGACGGAGACGTAGGTGGCATATTATTTGCCGTCTTCTCCCTCCTCTGGAAGATCCGCTGTAATTGAGAGCGACAGTCTAGGCCTTGCAGCGTCAAAGCTTGCTTGCCGCTCATTGATTCATTAACGTAATTTCCCATGTGTTCTTAGTTGGCTCGTAAATAAGGTGGCTGAAAAACGTGAGGGGCGCCACCATTAAATCTCCGATTCTGAACACTGAAAGACCCCGTGCCATTCAATTTGCGAGGAGCCCAGGCGCGATTGATTCTTAAGGGTAATCTTGTAAATTGAAATAAACACACACAAACTCGTTAATTACTAAACCTTAATGAAGTAGTTCCTCTCCCACTGCTTTCAGCAGCAGAGATAAGATAAACAACTTCAATAAGATACGAACTGAAAGGAAAAACCAACCGGGAATTTCTTTAAAATGTCTCTTCTTGGAGCGAAGGAATTTATTGTTGTCGGTCCTGCATTCTCTAAAACAGGACAAATCTATTTGTGAACATTTTGAGTTCATGTATATATCTCTATATACATTGAACCCATAGTTAAAGGGTTCAATATGTAATTTAACCCCTGCCTTCCCATAAGATGTGTAATGTTTTCCACTGTTTAATTGTCTGGGGTACCAATTATAAAATACACCTACACCATATTGTGCCCTATTCGTCTTATGGGTGCAATACGAATTAATGAGTTAAGTCTCTATGTCTTCAAGTTAACAATTTCATTACGTATGTACATTTCTAAGCAGACCTTTCCAAGGATTTTAATCAGGACTTATGTTACAAACTTTTGGAGAGGATTATTTTAAATAGAATTTCCTCAGAACTTCTGAAGCACACTTCCGTAGAGCAAGTAAGATTCAGACCTGGACGAAGAAGCATAGATCAGATGCTGTAGTTAACAACCCATACTAAGGCAGGATTCTAGCACCGCCTAAAACTTCTGCAGCTTTCATTGATCTCGAAGATGTATTCTCTACTGTGCGGAAAGGAGTTTTCATTTACAAACTATGTCAAGTAATCCCATGTTTCTCGAAAATATGTTTCATTTACAACATACTGAATGACAGACACTATGTAAAAGAAGCTGAACAATGGACTACCACAAGGATCAGCACTTTATCCTCTTCTATTCCACATAAATAATGTTTTAGGTGGTCCGCTGTCTGTAATTTCGTTTGTTTCGTCAATTTTTAGACACATATCCGTTGTAGATCAACTCAAGACCGTATCAGTGGTTTTTATTTTTCGTGTCTGTTTGTCTGTTTGTTCCACAATCACGGCAAAACGGCTGAATAGTTCTCGACCAGACTTCACATTTAGAGAATACTCATCCCGCGGAATGTTTTGATATTTATATGACTTAAAAATCTCTGAACGGACGGTGAATTTATAGGAAAACGGAAGAGTTTTCTTCCATTTTCTCCACTATTGATTTTCCGTACAATAAATGGTCTACATGTGAAACAACCCTTTATTATAAACAACTCTTGTCATTTACATAATTTCGTCTACTCTTCAAATGACGAAGGAAATTACTATTTTCTGTGGGTCTCATGCTCTGCATTGAGTGACCGACGGACCGACAGACCGACAACGAACCTACAGGTTACCATGGCAACGGCTCTGACTGCTTACCAGCAGGGAATTAACGTATTGCCATTTTTCTCATCATTCCTATAAACTCGTAGTTGTTCCTTGGGTAGAAAGCAAGAGAGATGTCAATCGGCCATTGTGTGGGATTTTGGCGGAATACCGTTGGAGGTTACAATCGTCCTCGAATAACACTAAGGGTCTTTTTTAATATTTGAACAGTACAGCGGAGTGTAGCCCATTATTTCACACCGTAAGGTGTTTAATGGCATTTGCTATATTTTTTACTGTATTTCTATTCTACTTCTGTATTCCTCTTTAATGTCTTGTCTCTGCCTTGACTCTTTAGGCTTAAGTAATAACACCATGAGTCATCTTCTTATCTGTTTGCCTAAGAATCCATGCACCAAAATGTCTCCTCTGTTACCGCCTTCTTATATCCGTAACTCATACCACAACAATTTATTGATGGACATTCAATTTTCCAATAAATCCACTTGGTAATTACATATGTGTCCTATCCGACTGTCTTCAGGTATAATCCTATGTTGTATTAATTTCAACCTTCTTAACAATATTTCGTAATTTCTTAATTACTCCGTATGTACGCGAATACTAATCCCGAAACCTTGACACTCTTTTATTTGAATAAAAAGTCCAGATTGTTGAAATGTAAAAGTTTAATGACGGTGCAGACATTCGTTTCGGGGTTAATTAGTGGCTATACGGTAAGTCGTATCACAAAACTTGCCCTTCAATTTGGAGAGATCTACAACTTTTGTCCTATGACTTATTGTCGTGTCTCGATACGTTGGACAGCGCTGCATTTCTCGATTACAATCAAATTTCTCCATTTCTCTTGTGACTGGCATTAGGAAAAGGGTCCTGTCTTTATAATGAAAACACTCCATCTCTACCGCGAATGGCGTTTTTCAAGTGAGCCTGCCGTTTTTGTAGAAACTCCCTAACTCGATTGTGATTGGCAGTAGGGAATGTGGCCTGCCATTATCAACAAAACTTCCCCAATGCCTACCTTACATCGAAAACAACGTATAGCGTCCTCCCTGTTTTGTTTCTCGGATAGCGCTAAGAGGCACGCAATTTACTATAATCTTACTCAGTGCCTTTAGAGTAATTTGCGGAGAAATCCGTATACAATGTAGAATACCGTAGCGAAGTGCAGGTACATGTCCTAGTTAGTTTATAAATCTTAGACTTGCCTGAAACCCTTTCCAGAAATTTTGTATATGCTGATCACTGGACAATACCTGGCCAGCACACAAGTATAGAGACTACAGAGGACATACTCACGAAGGACTTGACCATGCTTTAAATTATTTTCGCTGGTGGAGGCTCCAACCAAGCACGAACAAATGTATTGTAGCAAGTTTACATCTCAGTAATAGTCCGACTCGTTGGCTGAATGGTCAGCGTACTGGCCTAAGGTTCAGATGGTCTCGGGTTCGATTCCCTGCCGGGTCGGGGATTTTAACCTTGATTGGTTAATTCCAATGGCCCGGGGGCTGGGTGTTTGTGCTGTCCCCAACATCCCTGCAACTCACACACCACACATTACACTATCCTCCACCACAATAACACGCAGTTACCTACACATGGCAAATGCCGCCCACCCTCATCGGAGGGTCTACCTACAAGGGCTGCACTCGGCTAGAAATAGCCACACGAAATTATTATTATCTCAGTAATAGAACGGCAAACAGAGGCCTTGAGGTGTACTGCATTCTTTTCAAACTGCTTTACATTGCACCGACACAGATAGGTCTTACGGCGACGATGAAAATGGAAAGGGCTAAAAGTGGCTTGAAGTGACCGTGGCTTTAATTAAGGTTCAGCTACAGCATTTGCCTTTCGTAAAAGTGGTAAACCATGGAAGGCCATCTTCAGGGTTCGAGCCCACTATTTCCAGAATGCATTATCACAGTTGCGCGCCCCTAAGCGCACGGCCAACTCGCTCGGAGTGTACTTCAATAACAAACGTCTAGCGAACACCAGGTATCCCAAATACCTGAGAGTTACACTCAGCAGAACACTGTCTTTTAAACAGCATACTGGCAATTCTGTTGCCAAGCAGAAATAACATCTTCCGAAAACTGTATGGGACAACATGGAGTTCAAGCGCTACAACTCTTCGCTGCTCGGCTCTTGGACTTGCATATTCTACAGCTGAGTACTGTGCACCTGGTTGGCTTCCTCTCTTTAATACCCCAGGCAACGGAATATGTCGAGAGTTTAAGTTTTAAATTGTAGTTATGTTACTTTACTATGAATTTGATGTACTGAAAACTCAGACGCTTAATAACATATAATAATTCTGGGCAGAAGACTAGAATGGGGTCCACTCACCTCTCTAGGGAGCTGCCTGAATCCAGAGACATTGGACACTACACCGGATTTTGGCATCATGCTGACTACTTGGCTCTTCAACACCTGGTAGTCATATGGTTAGGCAGCAGTTTTCGAGCCAGGCCAAGGTATATATTTACTGTACGTGTCTGTTGTTTGTTGTTTATTTAGACTATAAGAGGTGAAATTTGACAAATAGAACTCATTTTACTATAGTTATGATCACGAAAGAACCGCATATACCGTTGAAAACTGAGATCTCTGGAGTAAGGAGACGGAACCTTAAGCATTTTAAGATGTAAATTTTAACTTTTTGTGTTCCTCATTTATTTATTTATTTATTTATTTATTTATTTATTTATTTATTTATTTATTTATTTATTTATTTATTTATTTATTTATTTATTTATTTATATTTTATTTGCTTTAAGTTGCACCGACACAGATAGGTCTTATGGCAACGATGGGAGAGGAAAGGCCTAGGAATGGGAAGGAAGCGGCCGTGGCCTTAATTAAGGTACAGCCCCAGCATTTGCCTGGTGTAAAAATGGGAAACCACGGAAAAATATCTTCAGGGCTGCCGACAGTGGGGTTCGAACCGACTATCTCCCGGATGCGAGCTCACAGCTCCTAACCGCACGGCGAACTCGCCCGGTCCTCATTTATTAATTAGTTTTATTTGACGTAGTGAGACCGTTCGTCCAGCTCTTTGAAATAACGACCGTCACAGTCGCTTAAGCTCAGAGCGTCCCAGGAACGATTCCCAATTGAGCCGTGTATTTCCGTCGCTTTCGGATAATTTCATTTCTTTTTACAAATTGCTTTACGTCGCACCGACACAAAAATGAAATGTCGTATGGCTTTTAGTGCCGGGATATCCCAAGACGGGTTCGGCTCGCCAGGTGCAGGTCTTTCTATTTGACTCCTGTAAGCGACCTGCGCGTCGTGATGAGGATCAAATGATGATGAAGACAACACATACACCCAGCCCCCGTGCCATTGGAATTAACCAATTAAGGTTAAAATCCACGACCCGGCCGGGAATCGAACCCGGAACCCTTTGAACCGAAGGCCAGTACGCTGACCGTTCAGCCAACGAGTCGGACGCTCCGACACAGATCTTATGGCGACGATAGGACAGAAAGTGGCTAAGAGTAGGAAGGAAGCGGCAGTGGCCTTTAATAAGGCACATTTGCCTGGTGTGAAAATGGGAAACCACGGAAAACCATTTTCGGGGCTGCCGACAGTGGGGTTCGAGACCATTATATCCCGAATACTGGATACTTGGCCGCACTTAAGCGACTGCAGCTATCGAACTCGGTCGGTTAATATCAATAGCTCAGGCACTCGGTATTTATGTTCGTCTTAAATCACACTTCTTCACATACAACCCACAGATTACACTACTAAGCACCCAGCTAGAAGCAACAGTGAATACACATACAACTGGTGTCAGGAAAAAGCACCCGGTCATAAAACGTTGCCCTATCCTAATATAGCGATGACGCCAAGTATTTTGGTAAAAATGATAGGAAAGTAAAAAATAATATAGTGAAACTTCGATATCTCGAATCACCTCGGGAGCTAAATATTATTTCGATTTATCGAAATTTCGAGATATACAGAATACCGTTTCGAGCATATGTAGCACATAATTGAATCATATGTATCTACGGGCTTATACCGAATACATTATTTTTTTTTTGCTAGGGGCTTTACGTCGCACCGACACAGATAGGTCTTATGGCGACGGTGGGATAGGAAAGGGCTAGGAGTTGGAAGGAAGCGGCCGTGGCCTTAATTAAGGTACAGCCCCAGCATTTGCCTGGTGTGAAAATGGGAAACCACGGAAAACCATCTTCAGGGCTGCCGATAGTGGGATTCGAACCTACTATCTCCCGGATGCAAGCTCACAGCCGCGCGCCTCTACGCGCACGGCCAACTCGCCCGGTACATTTTTTTTTTTCAGTATTTAAAAGTATACAAACAAACTCTATATTACGGTATCACTTTAAATATAACCCTTATTACAGTAACTTTTTAGAAGACAGGATACAGTACATACAGAAGTCAAACAAGAAACATACCTCAGTTAACAGCTTTGGAAAAAATCTTATCTGTTTGTTACCCTTAACTTTTTCTCCTTTCACGTTGAAACTTATCGTCAATACCACGCAGCCAAGATTCGTAAATGGAGCTTGTCATCCGTGACTTCGTGGGTTCCTTTGGTACGTGAGCGGTAATTAATTCACACCCGAGAAACAGCGAGGCTTAGCCGAATTTCCGATCTTTAGAAGTTTTATTTTTTCGGTTCCCGTCATATTAGCTCCCAGCATCACTGTAACACTTTCCTTACTTGTTAACTGTTCCTCAAAAACCACAAATGGCTTATTGCACAGTTAATGTTGCACAAAATTCGAGTTATACAGTAGTTTTTGCTTCAAGGGAAGAAATGTTTGTTTCGGGAAATCGAAAATTTCATGCAACCGAATTTCGAGTAATAGAGAAATAAGTACACGTGAAGAATAGGGCAAACGGCCGGGAAGTTTATGCTACTTAGAGATACTGAAGATTCGAGTAATGCTAGTTGCTTTACGTCGCACCGACACAGATAGGTCTTATGGCGACGATGGGACAGGAAAGGGCTAGGAGTGGGAAAGAAGTGGCCGTGGCCTTAACTGAGGTACATCCCCAGCATTTGCCTGGTATGAAAATGGGAAACCACGGAAAACCATCTTCAGGGCTGCCAATAGTGGGGTTCGAACCTACTATCTCCCGAATACTGGATACTGGCCGCACTTAAGCGACTGCAGCTATCGAGCTCGGTATTCGAATAATGTAGATTCGAGATATCAAGGTACAACTGTATATAGTCACCTTATATCTAATTATTAGGTTGCATGGAGAATAAAAGTCTAACCAAATTGGTCTTGTCACATAACACAATTAATCAAATCCACTACCTCGAAAAATGGAACTTCAATACTCGCCTCTTAACACATTATACAAGATTAAACGTTTAATGCCGAGTTATTTATAAGCCGAAAACTTATGATGTACGGTACAAATAAAATTTGAATATAAATCCTAACTCCATCGGTCTTACTAAAAAAAAAATTAATCTTGCAAAATCAATTCTCAAACTCTAAGCATTATTATTCACCTCTAATACATAAGAATAAATTGAAGAGTGTATTACAAGTGGCCAATAAATGGAAAGAAACTCACATTTTGAGGATAAATGGATATAAGTAAAATTCTACGAGTTAAATATCAAGTATTAAGAAAGTCTGCTTAGAATTATGCGTTGAACTGATTGAGAATTTCCTTGTTAGTGCACGGAAAGTAGCAACCTTTCTTGAGGATGGCTTCTGGTAATTGTATATATTCACTAATAGTTTGAGGGTTAATAACAGAAATTATTCAGCCTCGTGAAACCCATATATAAACTATTTGGCCATAAAATGCAATGTAGGTTGTAAAATTACATTACTGACAGTGGAATCCGATGTGCCTACCACATGATGCCCATTGCTGTCGGTCCGACGGTCAGATGACAAAATTTGGTTGTTGTATAGTTATCTAAATCAAGATCAAGGAAAATATTATGAAATAAGTTAGGAGTACATCCCTCTAAGCAAATTCACACATCAGAGAAGTTTTGCTTCACCTATGTACCTACTTACAACTTATGATATTTGACACAAACGTGGATATGGGCCATGTAAATGCAGCATCCAAGGCTCAACAAATGTCAAAGTAGCTATTCAAAACTGAATTTCATTTTTACTGCATTGTGCACACCAATTTCAACATAATGAGTCGTTCTTTTGCAGTGATGATTATATGATTCTTAGTATACCAACCAGTATCTCACTAAACCATTATTTGTCCAGTTTATTTCATACTGGACTTCACATTCTGCATAGGTTCTGAAGATTGAGAGGTCTGTTAACTTTAATATTAATGACACTCCAAAATACTACTTGATATCATTCATGTGAATATCTGGGTAGCACTTCCGCATTTATTCTAAACATTTACACGACAATTGTTGTCTATACAACGTCTTATTTGTAAACAATGTCTTGTACTATTGCTACTTGAGCACGTGGAGTATGAATTCTATACATCGTCGTGCCAGTTCAGAGCCACGATAAGTATATTTTTTCGATTTTTGCTCTTTTACACCAGCTGGTGTATTTCAGTGTGATCTTTATTGAAAATATTAGAAAATTACTTAATTTATAACACTAGGCCCTTGATATAAATTTGTTTTACATTGGAGTATTTTAAAGATGTTCAGTGTAAAACAGCGTCATCTGCAGATGCATCGGTTTTACACTGTAAATTGAAGAAGAATTCATTTACCTTCAGTGAATGACCACTATATCTACAATTGTCGTGGATTTTGGGGGACGTTGTTTAGAATATTTTAGAAAACTTCAAACTTTCTCAAGAGCCTGATTTTCTGCAGATATAGTATTCTTACACTGGCACGGCGATATTATAACACTTGTGCCTCATCGAGGGTGAAGACTGTCTATTTCTGTGTCCATCAGCAAATGATTTAATATGGTAGAGTGAATATTGACTGATAAATCTTGTTTCTTGTAGATTTTGTAGACTCGTGGTATCCTCTGTCCTCAGTAAATCCCTTTAATATCGTGGAGTGAACACTAACTGCATACAAACGTATTTCTTACAGCTTCTCTGCCCACAAGCAAGCCCGGTAGTATGGTAGATTGAATATCGATTGTCTAAAACGTGTTTCGTATATTAGTTTGGTAGAGTGAATATTGACTGAATAAAACTTGTTTCGTGAATTATTATAATAGAGTGAAGATTGGCTGCATAAAACTTGTTTCGTATTTTAGTAGGGTAGAGTGAAGAATGATTGCATAAAATTTGTTTCCGATATTAGTGTGGTAGAGTGAATATTGACTGCATGAAACTTGATTCGAATTTTAGTATGGTAGAGTGAAGATTGACTACATTAAAATGATTTCCGATATTAGTATGGTAGAGTGAAGATTGACTGCATAAAACTTGTTTCGTGAATTATTATAACAGAGTGAAGATAGGATGCATAAAACTTATTTCGTATTTTAGTAGGGTAGAGTGAAGAATGACTGCATAAAAGTTGTTTCCGATATTAGTGTGGTAGAGCGAATATTGACTGCATGAAACTTGATTCGAATTTTAGTATGGTAGAGTGAACATTGACTACATTAAAATGATTTCCGATATTAGTATGGTAGAGTGAATATTGACTGCATGAAACTTGATTCGAATTTTAATATGGTAGAGTGAAGATTGACTGCATAAAACTTGTTTCCGATATTAGTGTGGTAGAGTGAATATTGACTGCATGAAACTTGATTCGAATTTTAGTATGGTAGAGTGAAGATTGACTACATTAAAATGATTTCCGATATTAGTATGGTAGAGTGAAGATTGACTGCATAAAACTTGTTTCGTGAATTATTATAACAGAATGAAGATAGGATGCATAAAACTTGTTTCGTATTTTAGTAGGGTAGAGTGAAGAATGACTGCATAAATGTTGTTTCCGATATTAGTATGGTAGAGTGAAGATTGACTGCATAAAACTTGTTTCGAATATTATTATAGTAGAGTAAAGACAGACTGCAGGTTAAGAAAACCTTGTTTCTTACACCTTCTGTAGACTCACGATATACGACACCACAATTGGCCTCATGTATCCTCCAAACTGAAAGTCACAGTAACTGGAGATGCAGACCATGAACGAACCCGTGCGGAACTTGTCTTCGATACTTCAGTGTACGTTATTTTCGAACTAACTGACTCCTAAACTTTGTAAATCATTTTCCATTGACAGTTCTTTCTGGTATAAAGTGACAAGTGGACACCACCAAGGAAATAATTATTTGCACAGCTTCACATATTTTTCTCAGCTTCGCCATGTCATTCACTCACAATGATTAATGAACAAATGTCGTGTGATGAATACAGATGGACGTTAGACTGAGGAGGTAAACCATAAATCATTTACAGCAGAAGGATGATACTACTTTCCTAACTACTCCACTTTGTCCGACTCGTTGGCTGAATGGTTAGTGTACTGGTCTTCGGATCAGAGGGTCCCAGGTTCGATTCCCGGCCTGGTCAGGGATTTTAACCTTCATTGGTTAATTCCAATGGCCCGAGGGCTGGGGGTTTATGCTGTCCCCAACATCCCTGCAACTCACATACCACACACAACGCTATCCTCCACCACAATAACACGCAGTTACCTACACATGGCAGATGCCGCCCACCCTCATCGAAGGGTCTGCCTTACAAGGTCTGCACTCGGCTAGAAATAGCCACATGATATTATATTATTACTGCTCCACTTTGATACTTTTCTCGCCCATTGACGTCGGTATTATATTCGAGACATAGGACGACGCACAAACTGGTTTTCACCTAGAGTTAGTATATGGGAATACTCTATTTAACACGCAGAGGTATTGCATGCCAATTTGGATGTATTTTATAACGTAGGAAGATAATCTCCATGGCATACAGTACAAACTCCATTATCTGTCTGGGGTCTGGGCCGAGGCCGTGTGGTATATGAGAAAGGGCTGATAAAATGAGAAAATATGAAAAAATAATCATTGTACTCTCCGTACTCGGTTCATCACCCGTTATGTCCTACTATCTATCTGACCAATCCATGCTTGTTCTGAAAGGAGAATCTCTACCTAGCCTGTCCTTCATATCAGCAGTTCAGCACCTTTTGACAATATTGCTTGTCCTGAAAGTGGAATCACTTGGCTCCAGGCTTGAACAAATCATTGAAACATTACAGTGTCCAACTAATCGATTTTTGCCGGTTTCATCGTTTTCTGGATTTCAAATTACCGTCAATGATATGCACTTCCTAAACTGGCTTTCAATTTTGTCCACATCATATCTGAAATCATTGACTGTCATTTGCCTGTTACTTGCACCACAATCATCTTTCCTTAGACGTTTAATAATTTCCATTTCCTGGGATAATCTCAACACTGCTCTTTCATGTTTCTCCTCCGATTTAACACTTCAAATCAAAATGGGAGAGCACAGTGTAAAGAAGGAAAAGACATTTAAGCAATAATATGATGCAAAATCAGTGGTTATACTCCGACCAATAATGACTGAAGTCCGAGACTGTGCTGCACCTACCACATCACTGAGGGTGAGAAAAAGGAAAGAAATTGGAAGTAACAGTTAAAAGGGTTGCGGATAACCGACGTCCTAATTATTGGGTCCCTCAACACCATCATCACCCATACCTAGATCGCGCTGAGTGGGAGTTGACCAAATCATCCCCAGATCCTTACATGAAGCAGCAGTGGTGACTACAATGTTTTCTGTCTTTCCAGTGAGTGATCTGTATCCAACATTCATTACGGTCACAACAATAACAGCTTCAGACAGCTGTTGAGCTACATGTTGCATCCCGGTAAGACATCATTTTACGCCTCCCACCACAACCCCTACCCCCCAAAACCCAATCCTCTATAGCAGGGAGGAGAAAATCACGAGAAATGCAATTTCGGTTGCACGCGACGCGAGATGCCGCATGCCAGCCGCCCAGCTAATATAATGGGATTGTAAGAGAGCGATGGGATGAAAGACGAAGATACGAGAGAAAAATCCAATAAGTACCCCTTGTTCCTCGATTGGGGTGTACTGGTATGCACCTTCAATCTTCTGTCTTCTTTCCTCCAGTTAAATCAGCAAAGTTACTTATTCAGTGTTAGCTACCCAATTTCGTCCATTTGCTCTCTCCTTCTCCAAGTACTTCCAACTTCAGTCCCTCTGTCACACACACGCTCTGACTTCTCATTTTCTATGTACTGTACGTGCCACACATTGTAACAACACCACATTCCAGAAAAGCGACTATGATTCTAGATGCATTCCGAGAATCTTACACAGTCCATTATATATTATGGACATAAATAGTAGTAGTAGTAGTAGTAGTAACAACAGTTGATTTGTATAATGAAACTTCAGTTACTATAGATTTTAGAGTACGTTGGAAATTATCCCACAGGAGTTTCTCAACGTGCAGGAAGGGAGTTAGTGCATCAATATACCCTCAATATACCATCTAACTCGGTTGAGATGGAATATATCATGTGAATAGAACGACAAGTACCAACCGAATACTTTACGGAGGTTATCCCATGGCTGTAATCTTACCAATCATAATTTTAAAAACATGAATATTTTATTATGTATTTCAAGTGATGGCATATATTTCTCATCCCGTTAATCGTTTTATATTGCATTTGATGCCTGACCATGAAAGTTTGTCTTGGAAAGGGATTCCTGAATGTACAAGCAAATTTACTAACAAAATTATTTGGCAGATAAGCACATTTACATGATAATTGACTGCGGCTACTGCTGATCCCACAACCGTGAGCAATATTACATGCAGGAAGTCGCTTGTGATACAATATCGCACGCAAATCTTGTACTGTAGTTCCTTAGCAAAGAAATGAGCAGATAGACGAAAGTAGATTAGAATAGGTCTATCTCAGATATCTGAATGAAATTAAGATTTCCACTATATTTATTTATTTATCTTATGATTATAAACACCTATAAAACAACAAAATAGAAAATATTAACAACACTTAAAGTGAGAAGTCAATATTGTCCATATTACCATGAAAAATAATCAAAAATAGATCTTTTCCTTTGTTTTATATGTATACTCGCTGATGTACCCGTGCTTCGCTACGGGATTCTCAGTAAGACTAATTTGGTGGTTTTCCTAACTGAATCTAACATAGGTCATTACAAAAACGTCAGTAGGAATGTAGCGATTGAAAGCAACGTTATCATATAAAATACTCAATCAAATGAAAAACCGCACACTTTCTCACTTTCAACGAACAGTATTACGGTGCCGATCTAACAGTCCAAAGTTCCAGAGCTGGAATAACCAGGTCGCAGACTGCCGTGAACATTCCTCTGTCATAATTCCGTTAAATATGCACACTACTCATTCCAATCAGTGCCTCAGAGTAGGGATTGAATAGTTCGAATACTATGATGAACCAGTGTGTTACGTACCAGATATATCAGAAAATGTATGAACCAGAGGAATGGCATGCTAAAGAAGCAAGTTATCTAACTCCCCATCTACTTCCCGCCAACATACAGGAAGGCTGTTACAGTCGGTACGACCAGGAGAGTTGCCCGTGTGGTTAGGGGCGCGCAGCTGTGGGCTTGCATCCGGGAGGTAGTGGATTCGAACCCCACTGCCGGAAACCCTGAACATGGTATTCCGTGGTTTCCCATTTTCACACCAGTCACACCAGGCTGTACCTTAAAGCCAAGGCCGTTTCCTTCACACCACTATTCATTTCCTATCCCATCGTCGCCATAAGACGTACCTGTGTCGGTGCGACGCCAAGCAAATTTAAAAAACCTCGGTACGCTGCAATAATCCTATCTATCGGGGATGAGAGGAAACAGAAGACGAAAAGCACATCACAACAAACAATGGTCAATGTAATGTTATTTTTGATAAAGTTTATGAGCTTTCTATATTGCAGGCCTTCACATTAGTTTTCTTTCGACTCTGTGATATTAGGGTGTCCTGCAAAATTATTTATATCATAGACTGTAGTTCCTTATTCTAAGACTTTACATACCGATTTTCACTAAATTCTGTTTACCCATTTTCTCGTCACTCGGCGCTGATATGGACTTAGTAACAAAAATCCAAATTCATGAATATCTCTGATTATATGCGGTACGGTAACAATGTATGAGACATAAGTGATCGGAAATTTAATAACGTCTTACATAACTACTACTAACTTACGACATAACTAAAGTTATGTTAGTTATGTAGTATTTATCGATACGACCACTAATAACGTAAATAACTTATTTGAGAATTATATTTTAGGCCTTCCCCTAAACTACCATTTCACTCAACGTGAATAAAATAACTTGTAGCCTAGATTACAGTGGTTTATCACCCGATATTACATACCGATTTTCATTAAATTCTCTTCAGCCGTTTTCTATTGATGCGTGTACAGACAGACAGACAGACAGACAGACAGACAGAGAGACAGACAGACAGACAGACAGACAGACAGACAGACAGACAGACAGACAGACAGACAGACAGACAGACAGACAGACAGACATTACTGAAAAGTAAAACATGCATTCCCTTGTTACTGTGGACATGACAGATACAGAAATATCATTCATTTCAAATTCTGAGCAAATCACAGGCAAAACACTTATTTTATATATAGATTACATTTCAGGCCTTCCCCTAAGCTACCATTCACTCAGTGCGAATAACATTATTGATAGCCTAGATTATAGCGACCTATTCCCTGACTTTGCATACCAATTTTCGTGAAGATACGACCACTAATAAAATAAATATTTGAGAATTAAATTTTAGGCCTTCCCCTAAACTACAATTTTTCTCAGCGTGTATAGCCTATATTGTAGTGAATTATTTCCCATCTTTGTCTAGCGATTTTCATTAAGACACGACCACTAATAACATAAATATTTGAGAATTAAATGTCAGGCCTTCCCCTAAACTACCATTTTACTCAGCGTGATTAAAATAATTTATAGCCTAGATTGTAGCGATTCATCACCCGACTTTACATTCCGATTTTCATAAAATTCTTTTCAGCCGTTTTCTCGTGATGCGTGTACATACATACAGACATACAGACAAACAGACAGACAGAAATTACGGAAAAGTAAAAAATGCATTTTCTTGTTACTGTGGACGTGACCGATACAGAAATACCATTCTTTTCAAATTCTGAGCAATGTACAGACAAAACACTTATATATATATACTAGCAAGATACCCGTGCTTCGCTACGGTATTATACTGAAATTTATAATTGAATGCTTATTGTTTTATTATATTATTATATTATATTATATATATATATTATATATATATATTGTATTATATATTATTATTATATTATATTATTATATTATATATATCCGCCGAAATTCGCGGTCTGACTCGTTTTCTGCGAGAACCCACCAAAATTCCCGATCTGACTCGTTTTCCATTAGATTACGGCATGTTTCCTCCCATTTTTCAATCTTCTTTTCCAGCAATCGATTTCGTACTTCCCGGGCTAGGCTCAGGTATTCCTCCCGGTCAGTTGGGTCCGTAAATCTTTGCCATCTTTTCCTATAATCATTTTTAATATGGATAAAATCCTTCAGGAGATCCTGCGCGGTGTCATATTGGGTGCCTAGAAGGCACTGAACCTGCGGCCGGACTGCATTCTTAGTCATTACCCGTCCAGGAGCCGTTTCCAGCGCGGTCCGCACATTTGACGACGGTCCGGAACATTATTATTATTATTATTATTATTATTATTATTATTATTATTATTATTATTATTATTATTATTATTATTATTATTATTATTATTATGTGTTGTTGGAATGGATGATGACAGGAAAACCGGAGTATCCGGAGAAAAACCTGTCCCGCCTCCGTTTTGTCCAGCACGAATGTCACATGGAGTGAACGGGATTTGAACCACGGAACCCAGCTGTGAGAGGCCGGCGCGCTGCCGAGGATCCTTATAAGTACATTAAGAACAGTAAAATCAATTGGTCTCACCTCCTTCTACACCCCACCGCCGTTAAGTTTATTTACCGGCACACCCCCCCCCCCAAAAAAAAATTAAAAGAAGGCTTGTTTCTTATGTTTAAAGAAGATTTCAAACACCAATGTTCACGTCTATTACCTTCAGTTTTGAGATATAAGTATCCCCATAAAAATAATTTACTTTTTTCACTTCATTTCACACTACTCCCCCCCCCCCCTTAAGTGAATTTTCCCGCAAAAAATACTTGTTTCTTTAATAGTAAAGGATCTTCTAAATACCAATTATCACGACTCTAACTTCTTCAGTTTTTGATTTATGTGTCCTCATGAAAGGAATTCAACTCCTTTACACTCCCGCCCTCCAAGATTGTTTCCCCCCAAAACGCGTTTTTCTTTGTTTTTAAAGGAGATCCAAATACGAATTTTCGCGTCTGTAACAACTTTAGTTTTTATTAGATGTACGTATTCTCATTAAATTAATTCAATTAATTTTTCAATTCTTTCACCCCCCCCCCTTCATTGGATTTTCCGAGAATACGAGTTTCTTTATTTTTAAAGCAGATTGCAAATATCAAATTTCACGTCTGTAACATCTTCATTTTTGAGATATCAGTAGCCTAATTAAAAGAATTCAATACCATTTTCAGTCACTTTTACCCCCCCCCCCACCCCTCCACCACCCACCCCCTCCACCCAAGTGGTATTTCCGAAAACTAAAAATACACGTTTCTTTATGTTTAATAGAGACAAAAAATACCATTTTTCACTTCTGTAACATGTTAAGTTTTTTGAGATAAACTGTAAAAATTCTCATTTTAAAATTTCACCTCTTTTGAGTTCCCCATAAGTGGAGTTTCCAAACACAAATCACGTATGTTTCTTTAGATTTACAGGAGATTACAAACACCCACTTTTTACGTCTGTAACATTTTACGTTTCCAAGATATTCTGTAGATATAGTCTCTCAAAAATTCACCCAATTTGTCACTCCTGTTTAACCGCCATTAATTGGATTTTCCAAAACTAAAAAATACGTGTTACTTTATTTTTAAAGGGGATCCCATATACAAATTTTCAGTTCTGTAATATCTTTCGTTTCTGAGATATATGTATCCTCATTAAAGGCATTCAACCCATTTTTCACCCTTTTACACCCCTCCTATTGGGATTTACAGGAAACAAAAAATACGTTTTCCTTTATTTTTAGAGGAGATTCTAACTACCAATTTTTACATCTGTAAATTTTAAAGTTTTAAGATGTATACACACTCATTTTAAAAAACATACCCTCCCCCCTTTTTACCCCTAAATATTTGGATTTTCCAAAAACGAAAAAATACGTGTATTTATTTATTTTTAAAGGAGATTCTAAATACCAATTTTCACATATATAACCTTTAAAAATTTTCAGATGGATACACTCATTTTAAAATATTACTCCCTTTTCACCCCCCCCAAAATTGGATTTTCCAAAAACAAAAAAATACGCGTTTCTTTATTTTTAACGGAGATCCCAAACACCAATTTTCAGGTCTGTAATATCTTCAGTTTCTGATATATAAGTAGCCTCATTAAAGGCATTCAACCACTTTTTATCCCCTTTTCACTCCTCCTATTGCGATTTTCCGAAAACAAAAAAATACGTGTTCCTTTATTTTTAATGAAGGTTCTAAATACCAATTTTTACATCTGCAAACTTTAAAAGTTTGGAGATATAGATTCACTCATTTTAATTCACCCCCTTTTCACCCTCCCATTAATTGGATTTTCCAAAAACAAAAAATTACGTGTTTCTTTATTTTTAAAAGAGATCAAAAGTACCAATTTTCAGGTCTGTAATATCTTCAGTTTCTGAGATATAGGTACCGGTATCCTGATTAAAGGCATTCAACCCATTTTTCCCCATTTTCATCCTTTTTCACCCCTCCTATTGGGATTTTCTGAAAACAAAAAATACGTGTTTCCTTACTTTTAAAGAAGATTCTAAATACCAATTTTTACATCTGTAAACTTTTAAAGTTTTGAGATATAGAGCAACTCATTTTAAAATTTCACCCCCGTTTTCACCCCCTTAGCGAAGGAATATCCAAAAATCCTCTCTTAGCGAGCACCTACGTCTTAATATGAATATATCCCCAAAATTTCATCTCTTTATGTCCAGTAGTTTTGGCTCGGCGATGATGAATCAGTCAGTCAGTCAGTCAGTCAGGACAAGTTATTTTATATATATAGACTCGCTTTCGCTCGTTGGGGGCTGCGCCCCCAAACCCCCAATTCCTCTATATTTCAAGTGCTCACATGGAAAACTACTGTGACGAAGAGGTACTTCGTTACGAAGAACGAATTCGCCACCAGACGGCGCATATATTCGCGTACATATTTGGTCCTGTAATATTTTCTCGTACCGTATATTCACGATTTATAGACGAGGTAGCGTTAAACGTTCCGACGTGGTGAAAATTACGTACGATTCTCACAAGATAAGAAATTATTTTCCTAACGTAACGGAGAGCTATAATCTTGAAACTTGGCAGGTTTATTGTGGTTGAAACGCTCTATATTTCCGTTATTTGATGTTTTGTCGTATCTGTTCGAGTTGACCGTAGATTGGTTTAAAACCTTGGATTAGGAGGACAGGGTTTACGTATTACTTTCGTTTTTCCATGTTTACAGGGTGCTAGAATCATGCATTTGGTCACTTGTGGCCCACAGACGTTCCAATGAGCCTGCCAAATTTCATGATTCTATCGGTCTTATAAGTGTGTAAAACAGTAAATTAATTACGGAAACTGTAAAAAATTGACGTGAAATCTGAAAAATGGAGTTCTATCCAAGGCATAAGGGATCATGATACGACTAAAATTCCCGGGACCGAAGTTGTAGAACCCTTGATGATGGGATCCGAACGTCTTGTCCATTTTGCGGTACGACTTACAGTTTAGCCACCAAAATTATCGAAACGTTACTTAGCACCATACTGAAATTTGCTTCCAGATTTTGATAACTTCTGGAGATGAAAACGTTAAACAATTCAACTCCTTAGAATTTCTCCGTCGGTTGCAGGCCAAAGATGTAACTGCGGCAAATTTTAATTCTTTGGCGCACTGCAACATATCGTCCAAAATTTAGTTTAAGGCAAGGGAAGTAAAAATAACACAAAATCAACATATGGAACTTTTCCACAATACAGCCTATTTCCTATCATATTGTTAAA
The DNA here is from genome assembly GCF_040414725.1 of Anabrus simplex. Lineage (NCBI taxonomy): Eukaryota > Metazoa > Arthropoda > Insecta > Orthoptera > Tettigoniidae > Anabrus > Anabrus simplex. The sequence continues at coordinate 1,592,538,240 of NC_090265.1, forward strand.
TTTTAAGTTTCTAGCTCATGCCGAAGTGGGTAAACATTTATGCCAGCCAGTGAGCCAAACAGTTTTATATATATAACTCGCTTTCGCTCGTTGGGGGCTGCGCCCCCAAACCCCCAATTCCTCTATATTTCAAGTGCTCACATGGAAAACTACTGTGACGAAGAGGTACTTCGTTACGAAGAACGAATTCGCCACCAGACGGCGCATATATTCGCGTACATATTTGGTCCTGTAATATTTTCTCGTACCGTATATTCACGATTTATAGACGAGGTAGCGTTAAACGTTCCGACGTGGTGAAAATTACGTACGATTCTCACAAGATAAGAAATTATTTTCCTAACGTAACGGAGAGCTATAATCTTGAAACTTGGCAGGTTTATTGTGGTTGAAACGCTCTATATTTCCGTTATTTGATGTTTTGTCGTATCTGTTCGAGTTGACCGTAGATTGGTTTAAAACCTTGGATTAGGAGGACAGGGTTTACGTATTACTTTCGTTTTTCCATGTTTACAGGGTGCTAGAATCATGCATTTGGTCACTTGTGGCCCACAGACGTTCCAATGAGCCTGCCAAATTTCATGATTCTATCGGTCTTATAAGTGTGTAAAACAGTAAATTAATTACGGAAACTGTAAAAAATTGACGTGAAATCTGAAAAATGGAGTTCTATCCAAGGCATAAGGGATCATGATACGACTAAAATTCCCGGGACCGAAGTTGTAGAACCCTTGATGATGGGATCCGAACGTCTTGTCCATTTTGCGGTACGACTTACAGTTTAGCCACCAAAATTATCGAAACGTTACTTAGCACCATACTGAAATTTGCTTCCAGATTTTGATAACTTCTGGAGATGAAAACGTTAAACAATTCAACTCCTTAGAATTTCTCCGTCGGTTGCAGGCCAAAGATGTAACTGCGGCAAATTTTAATTCTTTGGCGCACTGCAACATATCGTCCAAAATTTAGTTTAAGGCAAGGGAAGTAAAAATAACACAAAATCAACATATGGAACTTTTCCACAATACAGCCTATTTCCTATCATATTGTTAAATTTTAAGTTTCTAGCTCATGCCGAAGTGGGTAAACATTTATGCCAGCCAGTGAGCCAAACAGTTTTATATATATAATATAGAGCCAGGCAATGTGCACGCTAAATAGTGGAGACTTTGGTTAGGAAATTTATTGCGGAAAAACGGTACGTTGTATCAAAGTATGGATTGCGCCATCAGACGACCCCTTTAGTCTTCTACATTACTGTCTTAGGCCTTTTCTAGTATCTTGCGTATTTATACCAAGGAAGGAGGTGAACATATCGATCCATGTCAAATTTCGACCGCTTTAAACAAGTTGAAAAAAGATTTTGCCAACTTAGCAGACACCTACACTCTTGAAACTTGGCACGCTGGACGACAATATAACGACCTACAATTTTGGTTGTTTGAAGTTTTGCCGTATCTCCATGGTCTTCTCCATAAATTGATTACGGTACATACATTATGCTGAAATTAAGGTAGTGTTTCTAGGTAAGTTATTCCTTCAGTTTCCCATACATTCATAGCAGTAGAATAATCAAAGTCGGTCTACATATGGCCAATGGTCGTGTCAGGGAGCGTGCTGAATTTAGTGTCTATCTGTCTTATGAGTGTGTTAATCAGTAAAAATGTATGGAAATTTAACAAAATTGATAAAAACCGGGGAAATGATGGTCAGTCTAAGGTAGAAGGGGTCGAGATACGACAAAAAGTCATACGACCAAAATTGTAGACATCTTAATTTTAGGACGCGAAAGTGCAATCAGTTCATTGATAGCAATTACCGTTCAGCCACAAAATAGCTTTAAACGAAAGTCTGCATCGTCATTAAATTTGGCTTCATATTTTGATTTTTCAGTGGGTTAATTATTCAAAATTTGAGCTTGTTGCGATTTCTTCGTCGGTTACAGGCTTGGATCTAGAGCATTGCCAAATATTAATTTTGTAGGGCACTGCATCATGGCGTCCGCCATTTTGTTTGGGGGGAGGGGTGCAGAGGATTTTGATTGGGTGGTGGAGGGGAAGATATGAGAAAATGGAATGTTTTGGAATTTTTTCTTGGCTTACAGCCCAATTTCTATCATATTGATTAATTTCAATTCCTGGATCATCTGGATGGGCCTAACACGAAATTTAAGTCTGATAATTTCATTGGGCGGGGAGAGGGCTAAATATGAAAAATTTGAACTAAATTTGAATTTTTCCTTGGGTTGCAACCTAATAGCCATCACATCGCCGAATCTCAAGATCGTAGATCATCTGGAAGGCTCTAACAAAAAATTTGAGCTCGATATATTGATTGGGCGGGGGGGATTAAATATGAAAATTTTTACTTTTTGGCATTTTCCTTGGGTTTCAGCCTAATAGCTATCAGATTGCCGAATTCCAATATTCTAGCGCATCTGGAACGGAAGGTTCTAAACCGAAATTTGAGTCCCATATTTTGATTCGGTGGGGGGATAAATATGAAAAATTTGAACTTTTTGGAATTTTCCCTTGGGTTGCAACCTAATTTATATCAGATTGCCAAATTTCAAGTTCGTAGCTCATCTGGAAGGGTCTAACGCGAAATTTCAGTCCGATAATTTGATTGGACGGAAAAGCGGCTAAATATGAAACATTTCAACTTTTTAGAATTTTTCCCAAGGTTGCAGCTTAATAGCTATCAGATTAACGAATTCCAAGCTTCTAGCTCATCCGGAACTGAAGGGTCATACCCGAAATTTGAGTCCGATATTTCGATTCGGTGGAGGCTAAATATGAAAATTTTGAACTTTTTGGAATTCATAATTGGGTTACAGCCAAATAGCTATCAGGCAGCCGAATTTCAAGTTCCTAGCTCATATGGAAGGGTCTAACACGAAATTTCAGTCCGATATTTTGATTGGGCGGAAGGGGGCTAAATATGAAAAATTTCAACTTTTCGGAATTTTTCCTTGGGTTGAAGCCTAATAACTGTCAGACTGCCGAATTTCAAGTTCCTAGCTAATCTGCAAGGGTGTAACACCGAAATTTGAGTGATTCGGTGGGGGGGCTAAATACAAAAAATTTGAACTTTTCATAATTATCCCTTGGGACACACGCTAATAGCCATCAGATTGCCACATTTCAAGTTCCTAGCTCATCTGGAAGGGCCTACACGAAATTTCACTCCGATATTTTGATTGGGCGGAAGGGGGGCTAAATACGAAAAATTTTCAACTTTTCGGAATTTTTCCTTGGGTTGCAGCCTAATAGCTATTTGATTGCCGAATTTCAAGTTCCTAGCTAATCTGCAAGGGTGTAACACCGAAATTTGAGTGATTCGGCGAAGGGGGGGCTAAATACAAAAAATTTGAACTTTTTGGAATTTTTCCTTGGGACACACCCTAATAGCTATCAGATTGCCACATTTCAAGTTCCTAGCTCATCTGGAAGGGCCTAACATGAAATTTCACTCCGATATTTTGATTGGGCGGAAGGGGGGCTAAATACGAAAAATTTTCAACTTTTCGGAATTTTTCCTTGGGTTGCAGCCTAATAGCTATTTGATTGCCGAATTTCAAGTTCCTAGCTAATCTGCAAGGGTGTAACACCAAAATTTGAGTGATTCGGCGAAGGGGGAGCTAAATAACAGAAAAATAGAACTTTTTGGAATTTCCCCTTGGGACACACCCTAATAGCTATCAGATTGCCACATTTCAAGTTCCTAGCTCATCTGGAAGGGCCGAACACGAAATTTCACTCCGATATTTTGATTGGGCAGAAGGGGGGCTAAATATGAAAATATTTCAACTTTTTGGAATTTTTCCTTGGGTTGCAGCCCAACAGCTATTTGATTTCCGAATTTCAAGTTCCTAGCTCATCTGCAAGGGTGTAACACAAAATTTCAGTGTTTCGGCGAAGGGGGGGGGGCTAATTACAAAAAATTTGAACTTTTTGGAATTTCCCCATGGGACACACCCTAATAGCTATCAGATTGCCACATTTTAAGTTCCTAGCTCATCTGGCAGGGTCTAACATGAAATTTCAGTCCGATAAATTGATTGGGCGGAAGGGGGGCTAAATATGAAAAATTTCAATTTGTTTGCATTTTTCCTTCGGTTTCAGCCCAAGAGCTATTTGATAGCCGAATTTCAAGTTCCTTGCTCATCTGCAAGGGTGTAACACGAAATTTCAGTGTTTCGGCGAAGGGGGTGCTAAATACAAAAAATATGAACTTCTTGGAATTTCCCCATGGGACACACCCTAATAGCTATCAGACTGTCGAATTTCAAGTTCCCAGCTTAACTGGAAAGGTCTAAAACGAAATTTCAGTCCGATAATTTGATTGGGCGGAAGGGGGGGTAAATATGAAAAATTTAAACTTTTTGGAATTTTTCCTTGGGTTGCAGCCTAATTTATATCAGATTGCCAAATTTCAAGTTCGTAGCTCATCTGGAAGGGTCTAACGCGAAATTTCAGTCCGATAATTTGATTGGACGGAAAAGCGGCTAAATATGAAACATTTCAACTTTTTAGAATTTTTCCCAAGGTTGCAGCTTAATAGCTATCAGATTAACGAATTCCAAGCTTCTAGCTCATCCGGAACTGAAGGGTCATACCCGAAATTTGAGTCCGATATTTCGATTCGGTGGAGGCTAAATATGAAAATTTTGAACTTTTTGGAATTCATAATTGGGTTACAGCCAAATAGCTATCAGGCAGCCGAATTTCAAGTTCCTAGCTCATATGGAAGGGTCTAACACGAAATTTCAGTCCGATATTTTGATTGGGCGGAAGGGGGCTAAATATGAAAAATTTCAACTTTTCGGAATTTTTCCTTGGGTTGAAGCCTAATAACTGTCAGACTGCCGAATTTCAAGTTCCTAGCTAATCTGCAAGGGTGTAACACCGAAATTTGAGTGATTCGGTGGGGGGGCTAAATACAAAAAATTTGAACTTTTCATAATTATCCCTTGGGACACACGCTAATAGCCATCAGATTGCCACATTTCAAGTTCCTAGCTCATCTGGAAGGGCCTACACGAAATTTCACTCCGATATTTTGATTGGGCGGAAGGGGGGCTAAATACGAAAAATTTTCAACTTTTCGGAATTTTTCCTTGGGTTGCAGCCTAATAGCTATTTGATTGCCGAATTTCAAGTTCCTAGCTAATCTGCAAGGGTGTAACACCGAAATTTGAGTGATTCGGCGAAGGGGGGGCTAAATACAAAAAATTTGAACTTTTTGGAATTTTTCCTTGGGACACACCCTAATAGCTATCAGATTGCCACATTTCAAGTTCCTAGCTCATCTGGAAGGGCCTAACATGAAATTTCACTCCGATATTTTGATTGGGCGGAAGGGGGGCTAAATACGAAAAATTTTCAACTTTTCGGAATTTTTCCTTGGGTTGCAGCCTAATAGCTATTTGATTGCCGAATTTCAAGTTCCTAGCTAATCTGCAAGGGTGTAACACCAAAATTTGAGTGATTCGGCGAAGGGGGAGCTAAATAACAGAAAAATAGAACTTTTTGGAATTTCCCCTTGGGACACACCCTAATAGCTATCAGATTGCCACATTTCAAGTTCCTAGCTCATCTGGAAGGGCCGAACACGAAATTTCACTCCGATATTTTGATTGGGCAGAAGGGGGGCTAAATATGAAAATATTTCAACTTTTTGGAATTTTTCCTTATGTTGCAGCCCAACAGCTATTTGATTTCCGAATTTCAAGTTCCTAGCTCATCTGCAAGGGTGTAACACAAAATTTCAGTGTTTCGGCGAAGGGGGGGGGGGCTAATTACAAAAAATTTGAACTTTTTGGAATTTCCCCATGGGACACACCCTAATAGCTATCAGATTGCCACATTTTAAGTTCCTAGCTCATCTGGCAGGGTCTAACATGAAATTTCAGTCCGATAAATTGATTGGGCGGAAGGGGGGCTAAATATGAAAAATTTCAATTTGTTTGAATTTTTCCTTCGGTTTCAGCCCAAGAGCTATTTGATAGCCGAATTTCAAGTTCCTTGCTCATCTGCAAGGGTGTAACACGAAATTTCAGTGTTTCGGCGAAGGGGGTGCTAAATACAAAAAATATGAACTTCTTGGAATTTCCCCATGGGACACACCCTAATAGCTATCAGACTGTCGAATTTCAAGTTCCCAGCTTAACTGGAAAGGTCTAAAACGAAATTTCAGTCCGATAATTTGATTGGGCGGAAGGGGGGGTAAATATGAAAAATTTAAACTTTTTGGAATTTTTCCTTGGGTTGCAGCCTAAAAGCTATCAGTCTGCCGAATTTCAAGTTCCTAGCTCATCTGGAAGGGCCTAACATGAAATTTCACTCCGATATTTTGATTGGGCGGAAGGGGGGCTAAATATAAAAAATGTTCAACTTTTCGGAATTTTTCCTTGGGTTGCAGCCTAATAGCTATTTGATTGCCGAATTTCAAGTTCCTAGCTCATCTGCAAGGGTGTAACACAAAATTTCAGTGTTTCGGCGAAGGGGGGGCTAAATACCCAAAAATTGAACTTTTTGGATTTTCCCCTTTGGACACACCCTAATAGCTATCAGATTGCCACATTTCAAGTTCCTAGCTCGTCTGGAAGGGTATAACACGAAATTTCACTCCGATATTTTGATTGGGCAGAAGGGGGGCTAAATATGAAAATATTTCAACTTTTTGGAATTTTTCCTTGGGTTGCAGCCCAACAGCTATTTGAATGCCGAATTTCAAGTTCCTAGCTCATCTGCAAGGGTGTGACACAAAATTTCAGTGTTTCGGCGAAGGGGGGGGGGCTAATTACAAAACATTTGAACTTTTTGGAATTTCCCCATGGGACACACCCTAATAGCTATCAGATTGCCACATTTCAAGTTCCTAGCTCATCTGGCAGGGTCTAACATGAAATTTCAGTCCGATAATTTGATTGGGCGGAAGGGGGGCTAAATAAGAAAAATTTCAACTTTTTAGAATTTTTCCTTGGGTTGCAGCCCAAGAGCTATTTGATAGCCGAATTTCAAGTTCCCTGCTCATCTGCAAGGGTGTAACACGAAATTTCAGTGTTTCGGCGAAGGGGGGGCTAAATACAAAAAATATGAACTTCTTGGAATTTCCCCATGGGACACACCCTAATAGCTATCAGATTGCCGAATTTCAAGTTCCCAGCTTAACTGGAAGGGTCTAAAACGAAATTTCAGTCCGATAATTTGATTGGGCGGAAGGGGGGGTAAATATGAAAAATTTCAACTTTTTGGAATTTTTCCTTGGGTTGCAGTCTAAAAGCTATCAGACTGCCGAATTTCAAGTTCCTAGCTCACCTGGAAGTGAGCAAACATTAATGTCAGTGAGTCAGTCAGTCAGTCAGTCAGTCAGTTAGCCTTGCGGCTTTATATATATATAACTCGCTTTCGCTCGTTGGGGGCTGCGCCCCCAAACCCCCCATTCCTCTACATTACAAGTGGTTACATGGAAAATTACTGTGACGAACCGGAACTTCGTGGATTGCGCCACCAGACTGCCCATATATTCGCGTACATGTTTGGTCCTCTAATATTTTTTCGTACCGTGAATCCACGTTTTATAGAAAAGATAGCGTTAAACGTTTCAATTACGTACGATTCTCACAAGATAAGAAATTATTTTCCTAATGTAACGGGGAGGTGTAGTCTTGAAACTTGATAGGTTTATCGTGGTTGAAACGCTCTATATTTCCGTTATTTGATGTTTTGTCGTATCTGCAAAATTTTCACCGTAGATTGGTTTAGAACCTTGGATTAGGAGTACAGTGTTTCCCTTTTACTTTCGTGTTTCCATTTTTACAGGTTGCTAGAATAATATATTTTGCTCACGTGTGACACACGAACTTTCCTGTGAGCCTGCTAAATTTCATGATTCTATCTTTCTTATAAGCGTGTAACACAATAAAATAAATTGCGCAAAATGTAAAAATTTGACGTTAAATCTGAAAAATGCAGCTCTATCTAAGGCATAAGGGAGCAAGATACGACTAAAATTCCCGGGTCAGAAGTTGTAGATTTCTTCATGATCGGATCCGAACGTCTTGTCCAGGAGCGTCCTGAATTTCGTTCATCTATCCATCTTATGAGTGTGTGAATCAGTAAAATCATTTATGGAAATTTAACAAAAATGACCGATACCGGGAAAATGAAGCTCAATCTAAGGTAGAAGGGGTCGAGATACGACAAAAAGTCATAGGACCAAAGTTGTAGATCTCTTCATTTTAGGGATGAAAGTGCAATCCGTTCATTGATAGCAATTACCGTTCGGCCACAAAATAGCTCGAAACGAAAGTCTGCACCGTCCTATATATTGAATCGGTGGGAGGGGGTTAATTATTAAAAATTTTAGCTTTTCGGATTTTTTCCAGGGGTTACAGCCTAATAACTATCAGATTGCTGAATTTCAAGTTCCTACCTCGTCTGGAACTGAAGGGTCTGACCCGAAATTTGAGTCCGATATTTTGATTCCGTGGGGGGGCTAAATACAAAAAAATTTAACTGTTTGGAATTTTTCCTTGGTTTACAGCCTCATATACATCAGGTTGCCGAATTTCAAGTTCCTAGCTCATCTGGAAGGGTCTAACAAGAAATTTCTTTGATTGGGCGGAAGGGGGGCTAAATATTAAAAAATTCAACTTTTTGGAATTTTTCCTTTGGATGCAGCCTAATAGCCATCAGACTGCCGAATTTCAAGTTCCTACCTCACTTGGAAGTGGGCAAACATTAATGTCAGTCAGTGAGTGAGTGAGTCAGTCAGTCAGTTAGCCTTGTGGCTTTATATATATAGGATAAGATAGAGCCAGGCAATGTGCACGCTAAATAGTGCAGGCTTTCGTTTGGAAATTTATTGCGAGCAAACGGTGCGTCATATCGAGGTACGGATTGCGGCGTTAGGCGACTCTTTTAGTGGTCTACATTACTGTCTTAGGCGCTTTCTCCTATCCCGCATATTTATGCCATAGAAAGAGGTGAACGTTTCGATCCATGTCAAATTTCGCCCACTTGTCACAAATTGAAAAATAAATTTGCCAACTTGGCAGACAGCTACAGTGTTGAAACTTTGCAGGCACGTTGACGATGAAACGGCCTATAATTTCGGTTATTTGAGGTTTTACCGTATCTCAACGGGTTTCGCCATAAATTGCTTAAGAATCATCAATTAGGCCGAAATTTCAGTAGTGTTTCCACATGTACCCTCCGTTTTCCCATACTTGCAAGGCAGCTAGAATAACGAAAGTCGGTCTACATATGGCCAATGCCGTTGCCAAGGAGCGTGCTGAATTTCGTTCATCTATCTATCATATGAGTGTGTGAATCAGAAAATAATTTATGGAAATTTAACAAAATTTTGCGAAACCGGGAAAATGAAGCTCAATCTAAGGTAGAAGGGGTCGAGATACGACAAAAAGTCATAAGACCAAAGTTGTAGATCGCTTAATTTTAGGAGACGAAAGTGCAATCCGTTCATTGATAGCAATTACCGTTCGGCCACAAGAGAGCTCGAAACGAAAGCCTGCACCGTCCTATATATTGATTCGGTGGGAGGGGGTTAATTGTTAAAAATTTTAGCTTTTCGGATTTTTTCCAGGGGTTACAGCCTAATAACTATCAGATTGCTGAATTTCAAGTTCCTAGCTCATCTGGAAGGATATACCCCGAAATTTTAGTCCGATACTTTGATTGGGTGGAGTTGGGCTAAATAGGAAAAGATTCAGCTTTTTGCATTTTTTCCTGGTGTTACAGCCGAATAGCTATCAGATTACCGAATTTCAAGTTCCTAGCTCGTCTGGAACTGAAGGGTCTGACCCGAAATTTGAGTCCGATATTTTGATTCCGTGGGGGGGGGGGCTAAATACAAAAAAATTTAACTGTTTGGAATTTTTCCTTGGTTTACAGCCTCATATACATCAGGTTGCCGAATTTCAAGTTCCTAGCTCATCTGGAAGGGTCTAACACGAAATTTCTTTGATTGGGCGGAAGGGGGGCTAAATATTAAAAAATTCAACTTTTTGGAATTTTTCCTTTGGTTGCAGCCTAATAGCTATCAGACTGCCGAATTTCAAGTTCCTACCTCACTTGGAAGTGGGCAAACATTAATGTCAGTGAGTGAGTGAGTGAGTTAGCCTTGTGGCTTTATATATATAGGATAAGATAGTCAAGCAATGTGCACGCTGAATAGTGCAGGCTTTCGTTTGGAAATTTATTGCGAGCAAACGGTGCATCGTATCGCGGTACGGTTTGCGGCGTTAGGCGACCCTTTTAGTGGTCTACATTACTGTCTTTGGCGCTTTCTCCTACCCCGCATATTTATGCCATACAGGAGGTGAACGTTTCGATCCATGTCAAATTTCGCCCACTTTTCACAAATTGAAAAATAATTTTTCCAACTTGGCAGACAGCTACAGTCTTGAAACTTTGCAGGCACGTTGACGATGAAACGGCCTATAATTTCGGTTATTTGAGGTTTTACCGTATCTCAACGGGTTTCGCCATAAATTGCTTAAGAATCATCAATTAGGCCGAAATTTCAGTAGTGTTTCCACATGTACCCTCCGTTTTCCCATACTTGCAAGGCAGCTAGAATAACGAAAGTCGGTCTACATATGGCCAATGCCGTTGCCAAGGAGCGTGCTGAATTTCGTTCATCTATCTATCATATGAGTGTGTGAATCAGAAAATAATTTATGGAAATTTAACAAAATTTTGCGAAACCGGGAAAATGAAGCTCAATCTAAGGTAGAAGGGGTCGAGATACGACAAAAAATCATAAGACCAAAGTTGTAGATCGCTTAATTTTAGGAGCCGAAAGTGCAATCCGTTCATTGATAGCAATTACCGTTCGGCCACAAGAGAGCTCGAAACGAAAGCCTGCACCGTCCTATATATTGATTCGGTGGGAGGGGGTTAATTGTTAAAAATTTTAGCTTTTCGGATTTTTTCCAGGGGTTACAGCCTAATAACTATCAGATTGCTGAATTTCAAGTTCCTAGCTCATCTGGAAGGATATACCCCGAAATTTTAGTCCGATACTTTGATTGGGTGGAGTTGGGCTAAATAGGAAAAGATTCAGCTTTTTGCATTTTTTCCTGGTGTTACAGCCGAATAGCTATCAGATTACCGAATTTCAAGTTCCTAGCTCGTCTGGAACTGAAGGGTCTGACCCGAAATTTGAGTCCGATATTTTGATTCCGTGGGGGGGGTGGCTAAATACAAAAAAATTTAACTGTTTGGAATTTTTCCTTGGTTTACAGCCTCATATACATCAGGTTGCCGAATTTCAAGTTCCTAGCTCATCTGGAAGGGTCTAACACGAAATTTCTTTGATTGGGCGGAAGGGGGGCTAAATATTAAAAAATTCAACTTTTTGGAATTTTTCCTTTGGTTGCAGCCTAATAGCTATCAGACTGCCGAATTTCAAGTTCCTACCTCACTTGGAAGTGGGCAAACATTAATGTCAGTGAGTGAGTGAGTGAGTTAGCCTTGTGGCTTTATATATATAGGATAAGATAGAGCCAGGCAATGTGCACGCTAAATAGTGCAGGCTTTCGTTTGGAAATTTATTGTGAGCAAACGGTGCGTCGTATCGAGGTACGGATTGCGGCGTTAGACGACCCGTTTCGTGGTCTACATTGCTGCCTTAGGCGCTTTCTCCTATCCCGCATATTTATGCCATAGAAAGAGGTGAACGTTTCGATCCATGTCAAATTTCGCCCACTTTTCACAAATTGAAAAATAATTTTGCCAACTTGGCAGACAGCTACAGTCTTGAAACTTTGCAGGCAGGTTGGCGATGACACGACCTATAATTTTGCTTATTTGAGTTTTTGCCGTATCTCAACGGGTTTCGCCATAAATTGCTTAAGAATCATAAATTAGGCCGAAATTTCAATAGTGTTTCCACATGTACCCTCCGTTTTCCCATACTTGCAAGGCAGCTAGAATAACGAAAGTCGGTCTACATATGGCCAATGACGTTGCCAAGGAGCGTCCTGAATTTCGTTCATCTATCCATCTTATGAGTGTGTGAATCAGTAAAATCATTTAGTGAAATTTAACAAAAATGAACGATCCCGGGAATATGAAGCTCAATCTAAGGTAGAAGGAGTCGAGATACGACAAAAAGTCATAGGACCAAAGTTGTAGATCTCTTCATTTTAGGGCATGAAAGTGCAGTCCGTTTATTGATAACAATTACCGTTTAGCCACAAGAGAGCTCGAAACGAAAGCCTGCACCGTCATTTAATTTGGCTTAATATTTCGAATTTTTTAGTGGATGAAATATTAAATATTTTAACTTTTTACAATTTCTACGTCGGTTACAGGCTAGGAGCTAGAACTTTGCCAAATATTAATTTTGTGGGGCACTGCATCACGGTATCCGCCATTTTGTTTGGGGGGAGGGGGGCAAAAATTTAAAATTTAAAATTTTTGGAATTTTTCCGTGGGTTACACGCTAATAGCTATCACCTTGCCAAATTTCAAGTTTCTAGCGCATCTGGAACTGAAGGATCTAACCCGAAATTTGTTTATTCCGTGGGGGGCTACGTACACAAAAATTCGAACTTTTTGGAATTTTTCCTTGGGTTACAGCCTAATATCTATCAGGTTGCCGAATTTCAAGTTCCTAGCTCGTCTGGAAGGGTCTAACACGAAATTTCTTTGATTGGGCGGAAGGGGGGCTAAATATAAAAAAATTGTACTTTTTGCAATTTTTCCTTGGGTTGCAGCCTAAAAGCTGTCAGACTGCCGAATTTCAAGTTCCTAGCTCACTTGGAAGTGGGCAAACATTAATGTCAGTGAGTCAGTCAGTCAGTCAGTCAGTCAGTTAGCCTTCCGGCTTTATATATATAAGATAAGATAGAGCCAGGCAATGTGCACGCTAAATAGTGCAGGCTTTCGTTTGGAAATTTATTGTGAGCAAACGGTGCGTCGTATCGAGGTACGGATTGCGGCGTTAGACGACCCGTTTCGTGGTCTACATTGCTGCCTTAGGCGCTTTCTCCTATCCCGCATATTTATGCCATAGAAAGAGGTGAACGTTTCGATCCATGTCAAATTTCGCCCACTTTTCACAAATTGAAAAATAATTTTGCCAACTTGGCAGACAGCTACAGTCTTGAAACTTTGCAGGCAGGTTGGCGATGACACGACCTATAATTTTGCTCATTTGAGTTTTTGCCGTATCTCAACGGGTTTCGCCATAAATTGCTTAAGAATCATAAATTAGGCCGAAATTTCAATAGTGTTTCCACATGTACCCTCCGTTTTCCCATACTTGCAAGGCAGCTAGAATAACGAAAGTCGGTCTACATATGGCCAATGACGTTGCCAAGGAGCGTCCTGAATTTCGTTCATCTATCCATCTTATGAGTGTGTGAATCAGTAAAATCATTTAGTGAAATTTAACAAAAATGAACGATCCCGGGAATATGAAGCTCAATCTAAGGTAGAAGGAGTCGAGATACGACAAAAAGTCATAGGACCAAAGTTGTAGATCTCTTCATTTTAGGGCATGAAAGTGCAGTCCGTTTATTGATAACAATTACCGTTTAGCCACAAGAGAGCTCGAAACGAAAGCCTGCACCGTCATTTAATTTGGCTTAATATTTCGAATTTTTTAGTGGATGAAATATTAAATATTTTAACTTTTTACAATTTCTACGTCGGTTACAGGCTAGGAGCTAGAACTTTGCCAAATATTAATTTTGTGGGGCACTGCATCACGGTATCCGCCATTTTGTTTGGGGGGAGGGGGGCAAAAATTTAAAATTTAAAATTTTTGGAATTTTTCCGTGGGTTACACGCTAATAGCTATCACCTTGCCAAATTTCAAGTTTCTAGCGCATCTGGAACTGAAGGATCTAACCCGAAATTTGTTTATTCCGTGGGGGGCTACGTACACAAAAATTCGAACTTTTTGGAATTTTTCCTTGGGTTACAGCCTAATATCTATCAGGTTGCCGAATTTCAAGTTCCTAGCTCGTCTGGAAGGGTCTAACACGAAATTTCTTTGATTGGGCGGAAGGGGGGCTAAATATAAAAAAATTGTACTTTTTGCAATTTTTCCTTGGGTTGCAGCCTAAAAGCTGTCAGACTGCCGAATTTCAAGTTCCTAGCTCACTTGGAAGTGGGCAAACATTAATGTCAGTGAGTCAGTGAGTCAGTCAGTCAGTCAGTTAGCCTTCCGGCTTTATATATATAAGATATAATATAATAAGATAGTCAAGCAATGTGCACGCTGAATAGTGCAGGCTTTCGTTTGGAAATTTATTGCGAGCAAACGGTGCATCGTATCGCGGTACGGTTTGCGGCGTTAGGCGACCCTTTTAGTGGTCTACATTACTGTCTTTGGCGCTTTCTCCTACCCCGCATATTTATGCCATACAGGAGGTGAACGTTTCGATCCATGTCAAATTTCGCCCACTTTTCACAAATTGAAAAATAATTTTTCCAACTTGGCAGACAGCTACAGTCTTGAAACTTTGCAGGCACGTTGACGATGAAACGGCCTATAATTTCGGTTATTTGAGGTTTTACCGTATCTCAACGGGTTTCGCCATAAATTGCTTAAGAATCATCAATTAGGCCGAAATTTCAGTAGTGTTTCCACATGTACCCTCCGTTTTCCCATACTTGCAAGGCAGCTAGAATAACGAAAGTCGGCCTACATATGGCCAATGACGTTGCCAAGGAGCGTCTTGAATTTCGTTCATCTATCCATCTTATGAGTGTGTGAATGAGTAAAATCATTTATGGAAATTTAACAAAAATGACCAAAACCGGGAAAATGAAGCTCAATCTAAGGTAGAAGGAGTCGAGATACGACAAAAAGTCATAGGACCAAAGTTGTAGATCTCTTCATTTTAGGGGACGAAAGTGCAGTCCGTTTATTGATAACAATTACCGTTTAGCCACAAGACAGCTCGAAACGAAAGCCTGCACCGTCATTTAATTTGGCTTAACATTTCGAATTTTTTAGTGGATGAAATATTAAATATTTTAACTTTTTGCAATTTCTACGTCGGTTACAGGCTAGGAGCTAGAACTTTGCCAAATATTAATTTTGTAGGGCACTGCATCACGGTATCCGCCATTTTGTTTGGGGGGAGGGGGGCCAAAATTTAAAATTTAAAATTTTTGGAAATTTTCCGTAGGTTACACGCTAATAGCTATCACCTTGCCAAATTTCAAGTTTCTAGCTCATGTCGAAGTGGGTAAACATTTATGTCAGTGAGTGAGCCTTGCGGCTTTATATATATAAGATAAGATAAGATAAGATAGAGCCGGGCAATGTGCACGCTAAATAGTGCAGACTTCCATTTGGAAATTCATTGCGTCCAAACGGTAAGTCGTATCGAGGTAAGGTTTTCACCATCGGACGTCCCATTTAGTCGCCGACAGTACTGTGTGGGGCATTCTCTCGCATCTCGCCAATTTATACCATATAAAGGGGTGAACGTTTCGATCCATATCAAATTTCGTCCGCTTAGCAACAGTTGAAAAATAATTTTGCCAACTTGGCAGACAGCTACAGTCTTGAAACTTTGCAGGCAGGTTGACGATGAAACGGCCTATAATTTTGGTTATTTGAGGTTTTGCCGTATCTCAACGGGTTTCGCCATAAATTGCTTAAGAATCATAAATTAGGCCGAAATTTCAATAGTGTTTCCACATGTACCCTCCGTTTTCCCATACTTGCAAGGCAGCTAGAATAACGAAAGTCGGCCTACATATGGCCAATGACGTTGCCAAGGAGCGTCTTGAATTTCGTTCATCTATCCATCTTATGAGTGTGTGAATCAGTAAAATCATTTATGGAAATTTAACAAAAATGACCAAAACCGGGAAAATGAAGCTCAATCTAAGGTAGAAGGAGTCGAGATACGACAAAAAGTCATAGGACCAAAGTTGTAGATCTCTTCATTTTAGGGTACGAAAGTGCAGTCCGTTTATTGATAACAATTACCGTTTAGCCACAAGAGAGCTCGAAACGAAAGCCTGCACCGTCATTTAATTTGGCTTAATATTTCGAATTTTTTAGTGGATGAAATATTAAATATTTTAACTTTTTACAATTTCTACGTCGGTTACAGGCTAGGAGCTAGAACTTTGCCAAATATTAATTTTGTGGGGCACTGCATCACGGTATCCGCCATTTTGTTTGGGGGGAGGGGGGCAAAAATTTAAAATTTAAAATTTTTGGAATTTTTCCGTGGGTTACACGCTAATAGCTATCACCTTGCCAAATTTCAAGTTTCTAGCGCATCTGGAACTGAAGGATCTAACCCGAAATTTGTTTATTCCGTGGGGGGCTACGTACACAAAAATTCGAACTTTTTGGAATTTTTCCTTGGGTTACAGCCTAATATCTATCAGGTTGCCGAATTTCAAGTTCCTAGCTCGTCTGGAAGGGTCTAACACGAAATTTCTTTGATTGGGCGGAAGGGGGGCTAAATATAAAAAAATTGTACTTTTTGCAATTTTTCCTTGGGTTGCAGCCTAAAAGCTGTCAGACTGCCGAATTTCAAGTTCCTAGCTCACTTGGAAGTGGGCAAACATTAATGTCAGTGAGTCAGTGAGTCAGTCAGTCAGTCAGTTAGCCTTCCGGCTTTATATATATAAGATAAGATAGAGCCAGGCAATGTGCACGCTAAATAGTGCAGGCTTTCGTTTGGAAATTTATTGTGAGCAAACGGTGCGTCGTATCGAGGTACGGATTGCGGCGTTAGACGACCCGTTTCGTGGTCTACATTGCTGCCTTAGGCGCTTTCTCCTATCCCGCATATTTATGCCATAGAAAGAGGTGAACGTTTCGATCCATGTCAAATTTCGCCCACTTTTCACAAATTGAAAAATAATTTTGCCAACTTGGCAGACAGCTACAGTCTTGAAACTTTGCAGGCAGGTTGGCGATGACACGACCTATAATTTTGCTTATTTGAGTTTTTGCCGTATCTCAACGGGTTTCGCCATAAATTGCTTAAGAATCATAAATTAGGCCGAAATTTCAATAGTGTTTCCACATGTACCCTCCGTTTTCCCATACTTGCAAGGCAGCTAGAATAACGAAAGTCGGTCTACATATGGCCAATGACGTTGCCAAGGAGCGTCCTGAATTTCGTTCATCTATCCATCTTATGAGTGTGTGAATCAGTAAAATCATTTAGTGAAATTTAGCAAAAATGAACGATCCCGGGAATATGAAGCTCAATCTAAGGTAGAAGGAGTCGAGATACGACAAAAAGTCATAGGACCAAAGTTGTAGATCTCTTCATTTTAGGGCATGAAAGTGCAGTCCGTTTATTGATAACAATTACCGTTTAGCCACAAGAGAGCTCGAAACGAAAGCCTGCACCGTCATTTAATTTGGCTTAATATTTCGAATTTTTTAGTGGATGAAATATTAAATATTTTAACTTTTTACAATTTCTACGTCGGTTACAGGCTAGGAGCTAGAACTTTGCCAAATATTAATTTTGTGGGGCACTGCATCACGGTATCCGCCATTTTGTTTGGGGGGAGGGGGGCAAAAATTTAAAATTTAAAATTTTTGGAATTTTTCCGTGGGTTACACGCTAATAGCTATCACCTTGCCAAATTTCAAGTTTCTAGCGCATCTGGAACTGAAGGATCTAACCCGAAATTTGTTTATTCCGTGGGGGGCTACGTACACAAAAATTCGAACTTTTTGGAATTTTTCCTTGGGTTACAGCCTAATATCTATCAGGTTGCCGAATTTCAAGTTCCTAGCTCGTCTGGAAGGGTCTAACACGAAATTTCTTTGATTGGGCGGAAGGGGGGCTAAATATAAAAAAATTGTACTTTTTGCAATTTTTCCTTGGGTTGCAGCCTAAAAGCTGTCAGACTGCCGAATTTCAAGTTCCTAGCTCACTTGGAAGTGGGCAAACATTAATGTCAGTGAGTCAGTCAGTCAGTCAGTCAGTCAGTTAGCCTTCCGGCTTTATATATATAAGATATAGAGCCAGGCAATGTGCACGCTAAATAGTGGAGACTTTGGTTAGGAAATTTATTGCGGAAAAACGGTACGTTGTATCAAAGTATGGATTGCGCCATCAGACGACCCCTTTAGTCTTCTACATTACTGTCTTAGGCCTTTTCTAGTATCTTGCGTATTTATACCAAGGAAGGAGGTGAACATATCGATCCATGTCAAATTTCGACCGCTTTAAACAAGTTGAAAAAAGATTTTGCCAACTTAGCAGACACCTACACTCTTGAAACTTGGCACGCTGGACGACAATATAACGACCTACAATTTTGGTTGTTTGAAGTTTTGCCGTATCTCCATGGTCTTCTCCATAAATTGATTACGGTACATACATTATGCTGAAATTAAGGTAGTGTTTCTAGGTAAGTTATTCCTTCAGTTTCCCATACATTCATAGCAGTAGAATAATCAAAGTCGGTCTACATATGGCCAATGGTCGTGTCAGGGAGCGTGCTGAATTTAGTGTCTATCTGTCTTATGAGTGTGTTAATCAGTAAAAATGTATGGAAATTTAACAAAATTGATAAAAACCGGGGAAATGATGGTCAGTCTAAGGTAGAAGGGGTCGAGATACGACAAAAAGTCATACGACCAAAATTGTAGACATCTTAATTTTAGGACGCGAAAGTGCAATCAGTTCATTGATAGCAATTACCGTTCAGCCACAAAATAGCTTTAAACGAAAGTCTGCATCGTCATTAAATTTGGCTTCATATTTTGATTTTTCAGTGGGTTAATTATTCAAAATTTGAGCTTGTTGCGATTTCTTCGTCGGTTACAGGCTTGGATCTAGAGCATTGCCAAATATTAATTTGTAGGGCACTGCATCATGGCGTCCGCCATTTTGTTTGGGGGGAGGGGTGCAGAGGATTTTGATTGGGTGGTGGAGGGGAAGATATGAGAAAATGGAATGTTTTGGAATTTTTTCTTGGCTTACAGCCCAATTTCTATCATATTGATTAATTTCAATTCCTGGATCATCTGGATGGGCCTAACACGAAATTTAAGTCTGATAATTTCATTGGGCGGGGAGAGGGCTAAATATGAAAAATTTGAACTAAATTTGAATTTTTCCTTGGGTTGCAACCTAATAGCCATCACATCGCCGAATCTCAAGATCGTAGATCATCTGGAAGGCTCTAACAAAAAATTTGAGCTCGATATATTGATTGGGCGGGGGGGATTAAATATGAAAATTTTTACTTTTTGGCATTTTCCTTGGGTTTCAGCCTAATAGCTATCAGATTGCCGAATTCCAATATTCTAGCGCATCTGGAACGGAAGGTTCTAAACCGAAATTTGAGTCCCATATTTTGATTCGGTGGGGGGATAAATATGAAAAATTTGAACTTTTTGGAATTTTCCCTTGGGTTGCAACCTAATTTATATCAGATTGCCAAATTTCAAGTTCGTAGCTCATCTGGAAGGGTCTAACGCGAAATTTCAGTCCGATAATTTGATTGGACGGAAAAGCGGCTAAATATGAAACATTTCAACTTTTTAGAATTTTTCCCAAGGTTGCAGCTTAATAGCTATCAGATTAACGAATTCCAAGCTTCTAGCTCATCCGGAACTGAAGGGTCATACCCGAAATTTGAGTCCGATATTTCGATTCGGTGGAGGCTAAATATGAAAATTTTGAACTTTTTGGAATTCATAATTGGGTTACAGCCAAATAGCTATCAGGCAGCCGAATTTCAAGTTCCTAGCTCATATGGAAGGGTCTAACACGAAATTTCAGTCCGATATTTTGATTGGGCGGAAGGGGGCTAAATATGAAAAATTTCAACTTTTCGGAATTTTTCCTTGGGTTGAAGCCTAATAACTGTCAGACTGCCGAATTTCAAGTTCCTAGCTAATCTGCAAGGGTGTAACACCGAAATTTGAGTGATTCGGTGGGGGGGCTAAATACAAAAAATTTGAACTTTTCATAATTATCCCTTGGGACACACGCTAATAGCCATCAGATTGCCACATTTCAAGTTCCTAGCTCATCTGGAAGGGCCTACACGAAATTTCACTCCGATATTTGATTGGGCGGAAGGGGGGCTAAATACGAAAAATTTTCAACTTTTCGGAATTTTTCCTTGGGTTGCAGCCTAATAGCTATTTGATTGCCGAATTTCAAGTTCCTAGCTAATCTGCAAGGGTGTAACACCGAAATTTGAGTGATTCGGCGAAGGGGGGGCTAAATACAAAAAATTTGAACTTTTTGGAATTTTTCCTTGGGACACACCCTAATAGCTATCAGATTGCCACATTTCAAGTTCCTAGCTCATCTGGAAGGGCCTAACATGAAATTTCACTCCGATATTTTGATTGGGCGGAAGGGGGGCTAAATACGAAAAATTTTCAACTTTTCGGAATTTTTCCTTGGGTTGCAGCCTAATAGCTATTTGATTGCCGAATTTCAAGTTCCTAGCTAATCTGCAAGGGTGTAACACCAAAATTTGAGTGATTCGGCGAAGGGGGAGCTAAATAACAGAAAAATAGAACTTTTTGGAATTTCCCCTTGGGACACACCCTAATAGCTATCAGATTGCCACATTTCAAGTTCCTAGCTCATCTGGAAGGGCCGAACACGAAATTTCACTCCGATATTTTGATTGGGCAGAAGGGGGGCTAAATATGAAAATATTTCAACTTTTTGGAATTTTTCCTTGGGTTGCAGCCCAACAGCTATTTGATTTCCGAATTTCAAGTTCCTAGCTCATCTGCAAGGGTGTAACACAAAATTTCAGTGTTTCGGCGAAGGGGGGGGGGCTAATTACAAAAAATTTGAACTTTTTGGAATTTCCCCATGGGACACACCCTAATAGCTATCAGATTGCCACATTTTAAGTTCCTAGCTCATCTGGCAGGGTCTAACATGAAATTTCAGTCCGATAAATTGATTGGGCGGAAGGGGGGCTAAATATGAAAAATTTCAATTTGTTTGCATTTTTCCTTCGGTTTCAGCCCAAGAGCTATTTGATAGCCGAATTTCAAGTTCCTTGCTCATCTGCAAGGGTGTAACACGAAATTTCAGTGTTTCGGCGAAGGGGGTGCTAAATACAAAAAATATGAACTTCTTGGAATTTCCCCATGGGACACACCCTAATAGCTATCAGACTGTCGAATTTCAAGTTCCCAGCTTAACTGGAAAGGTCTAAAACGAAATTTCAGTCCGATAATTTGATTGGGCGGAAGGGGGGGTAAATATGAAAAATTTAAACTTTTTGGAATTTTTCCTTGGGTTGCAGCCTAATTTATATCAGATTGCCAAATTTCAAGTTCGTAGCTCATCTGGAAGGGTCTAACGCGAAATTTCAGTCCGATAATTTGATTGGACGGAAAAGCGGCTAAATATGAAACATTTCAACTTTTTAGAATTTTTCCCAAGGTTGCAGCTTAATAGCTATCAGATTAACGAATTCCAAGCTTCTAGCTCATCCGGAACTGAAGGGTCATACCCGAAATTTGAGTCCGATATTTCGATTCGGTGGAGGCTAAATATGAAAATTTTGAACTTTTTGGAATTCATAATTGGGTTACAGCCAAATAGCTATCAGGCAGCCGAATTTCAAGTTCCTAGCTCATATGGAAGGGTCTAACACGAAATTTCAGTCCGATATTTTGATTGGGCGGAAGGGGGCTAAATATGAAAAATTTCAACTTTTCGGAATTTTTCCTTGGGTTGAAGCCTAATAACTGTCAGACTGCCGAATTTCAAGTTCCTAGCTAATCTGCAAGGGTGTAACACCGAAATTTGAGTGATTCGGTGGGGGGGCTAAATACAAAAAATTTGAACTTTTCATAATTATCCCTTGGGACACACGCTAATAGCCATCAGATTGCCACATTTCAAGTTCCTAGCTCATCTGGAAGGGCCTACACGAAATTTCACTCCGATATTTTGATTGGGCGGAAGGGGGGCTAAATACGAAAAATTTCAACTTTTCGGAAATTTTTCCTTGGGTTGCAGCCTAATAGCTATTTGATTGCCGAATTTCAAGTTCCTAGCTAATCTGCAAGGGTGTAACACCGAAATTTGAGTGATTCGGCGAAGGGGGGGCTAAATACAAAAAATTTGAACTTTTTGGAATTTTTCCTTGGGACACACCCTAATAGCTATCAGATTGCCACATTTCAAGTTCCTAGCTCATCTGGAAGGGCCTAACATGAAATTTCACTCCGATATTTTGATTGGGCGGAAGGGGGGCTAAATACGAAAAATTTTCAACTTTTCGGAATTTTTCCTTGGGTTGCAGCCTAATAGCTATTTGATTGCCGAATTTCAAGTTCCTAGCTAATCTGCAAGGGTGTAACACCAAAATTTGAGTGATTCGGCGAAGGGGGAGCTAAATAACAGAAAAATAGAACTTTTTGGAATTTCCCCTTGGGACACACCCTAATAGCTATCAGATTGCCACATTTCAAGTTCCTAGCTCATCTGGAAGGGCCGAACACGAAATTTCACTCCGATATTTTGATTGGGCAGAAGGGGGGCTAAATATGAAAATATTTCAACTTTTTGGAATTTTTCCTTATGTTGCAGCCCAACAGCTATTTGATTTCCGAATTTCAAGTTCCTAGCTCATCTGCAAGGGTGTAACACAAAATTTCAGTGTTTCGGCGAAGGGGGGGGGGGCTAATTACAAAAAATTTGAACTTTTTGGAATTTCCCCATGGGACACACCCTAATAGCTATCAGATTGCCACATTTTAAGTTCCTAGCTCATCTGGCAGGGTCTAACATGAAATTTCAGTCCGATAAATTGATTGGGCGGAAGGGGGGCTAAATATGAAAAATTTCAATTTGTTTGAATTTTTCCTTCGGTTTCAGCCCAAGAGCTATTTGATAGCCGAATTTCAAGTTCCTTGCTCATCTGCAAGGGTGTAACACGAAATTTCAGTGTTTCGGCGAAGGGGGTGCTAAATACAAAAAATATGAACTTCTTGGAATTTCCCCATGGGACACACCCTAATAGCTATCAGACTGTCGAATTTCAAGTTCCCAGCTTAACTGGAAAGGTCTAAAACGAAATTTCAGTCCGATAATTTGATTGGGCGGAAGGGGGGGTAAATATGAAAAATTTAAACTTTTTGGAATTTTTCCTTGGGTTGCAGCCTAAAAGCTATCAGTCTGCCGAATTTCAAGTTCCTAGCTCATCTGGAAGGGCCTAACATGAAATTTCACTCCGATATTTTGATTGGGCGGAAGGGGGGCTAAATATAAAAAATTTTCAACTTTTCGGAATTTTTCCTTGGGTTGCAGCCTAATAGCTATTTGATTGCCGAATTTCAAGTTCCTAGCTCATCTGCAAGGGTGTAACACAAAATTTCAGTGTTTCGGCGAAGGGGGGGCTAAATACCCAAAAATTGAACTTTTTGGATTTTCCCCTTTGGACACACCCTAATAGCTATCAGATTGCCACATTTCAAGTTCCTAGCTCGTCTGGAAGGGTATAACACGAAATTTCACTCCGATATTTTGATTGGGCAGAAGGGGGGCTAAATATGAAAATATTTCAACTTTTTGGAATTTTTCCTTGGGTTGCAGCCCAACAGCTATTTGAATGCCGAATTTCAAGTTCCTAGCTCATCTGCAAGGGTGTGACACAAAATTTCAGTGTTTCGGCGAAGGGGGGGGGGCTAATTACAAAACATTTGAACTTTTTGGAATTTCCCCATGGGACACACCCTAATAGCTATCAGATTGCCACATTTCAAGTTCCTAGCTCATCTGGCAGGGTCTAACATGAAATTTCAGTCCGATAATTTGATTGGGCGGAAGGGGGGCTAAATAAGAAAAATTTCAACTTTTTAGAATTTTTCCTTGGGTTGCAGCCCAAGAGCTATTTGATAGCCGAATTTCAAGTTCCCTGCTCATCTGCAAGGGTGTAACACGAAATTTCAGTGTTTCGGCGAAGGGGGGGCTAAATACAAAAAATATGAACTTCTTGGAATTTCCCCATGGGACACACCCTAATAGCTATCAGATTGCCGAATTTCAAGTTCCCAGCTTAACTGGAAGGGTCTAAAACGAAATTTCAGTCCGATAATTTGATTGGGCGGAAGGGGGGGTAAATATGAAAAATTTCAACTTTTTGGAATTTTTCCTTGGGTTGCAGTCTAAAAGCTATCAGACTGCCGAATTTCAAGTTCCTAGCTCACCTGGAAGTGAGCAAACATTAATGTCAGTGAGTCAGTCAGTCAGTCAGTCAGTCAGTTAGCCTTGCGGCTTTATATATATATAACTCGCTTTCGCTCGTTGGGGGCTGCGCCCCCAAACCCCCCATTCCTCTACATTACAAGTGGTCACATGGAAAGTTACTGTGACGAACCGGTACTTCGTTATGAAAACTGGATTGCGCCACCAGACTGCCCATATATTCGCGTACATGTTTGGTCCTCTAATATTTTCTCGTACCGTACATTCACGTTTTATAGAAAAGAAAGCGTTAAACGTTTCGACGTGGTGAAAATTACGTACGATTCTCACAAAATAAGAAATTATTTTCCTAATGTAACGGGGGGATTTAGCCTTGAAACTTGGTAGGTTTATCGTGGTTGAAACGCTCTATATTTCCGTTATTTGATGTTTTGTCGTATCTGCATCGTTTTCACCGTAGATTGGTTTAGAACCTTGGATTAGGAGTACAGTGTTTCCGTTTTACTTTCGTTTTCCCGTTTTTACAGGGTGCTAGAATCATGCATTTTGCTCATCTGTACCTACGAACGTTCCAGTGAGCCTGCTAAATTTCATGAATCTATCGGTCTTATAAGCGTGTAACACAGTAAAATTAATTACGGAAAATGTAAAAAATTGACGTTAAATCTGAAAAATGCAGCTCTATCTAAGGCATAAGGGAGCAAGATACGACTAAAATTCCCGGGTCAGAAGTTGTAGATCTCTTCGTGATCGAATCCGAACGTCTTGTCCATTTGGTGGTAGGACTTACAGTTTAGCCACCAAAATCCTGGAAACGTTAGTTAGCACCATAATGAAAATTACTTCCAGATTTCGATATTTTCTGGAGATAAAAACGTTATACAATGCAGCTCTTTCGAGTTTCTCCGTTGGTTGCAGGCCAAAGTTGTAACTACGACAAATTTTAATTTTCTGGCGCACTGCAATATATCGTCTACAATTTATTTTAAGGGACGGGAAGTAAACATAACAAAAATCAACTTTTGGATCTTTTCCACAATACAGCCTAATAGCTATCATATTGCCAAAATTTCAAGTTTCTAGCTCATGCGGAAGTGGGTAAACATTTATGTCAGCCAGTGAGCCAAACGGTTTCATATATATATATATATATAATATAGAGCCAGGCAATGTGCACGCTAAATAGTGCAGACTTTGGTTTGGAAATTTATTGCGAGCAAACGGTGCGTCGTATCGAGGTACGGATTGCGGCGTTAGACGATCCTTTTAGTCGTCTACATTACTGTCTTAGGCGCTTTCTCATATGCCGCATATTTATGCCATAGAAAGAGGTGAACGTTTCGATCCATGTCAAATTTCGCCCACTTTTCACAAATTGAAATATAATTTTGCCAACTTGGCAGACAGCTACAGTCTTGAAACTTTGCAGGCAGATTGATGATGAAACGACCTATAATTTTGATTATTTGGGGTTTTGCCGTATCTCAACGGGTTTCGCCATAAATTGCTTACGAATCATACATTAGGCCGAAATTTCAATAGTGTTTCCACATGTACCCTCCATTTTCCCATACTTGCAAGGCAGCTAGGATAACAAAAGTCGGTCTACATATGGCCAATGACGTTGCCAAGGAGCGTGCTGAATTTCGTTCATCTACCCATCTTATGAGTGTGTGAATCAGTAAAATCATTTATGGAAATTCAACAAAAATGACCAAAACCCGGAAAATGAAGCTCAATCTAAGGTAGAAGGAGTCAAGATACGACAAAAAGTCATAGGACCAAAGTTGTAGATCCCTTCATTTTAGGGTACGAAAGTGCAATCCGGTTATTGATACCAATTACCGTTGAGCCGCAAGATAGCTCGAAACGAAAGTCTGCACCGTCATTAAATTTTGCTTAATATTTCGAATTTTTGAGTGGGTAAAAGGTTAAATATTTGAACTTCTTGCAATTTCTACGTCTCTTACAGGTTAGGAGGTAGATTTGTTCCAAATGTTAATATTGTAGGGTACTGCATTATGGCGTTCGCCACTTTGTTTGGTGCTAGGGGGGCAGAGGATTTTGATTGGGCGGTGCAGGGGTAAATATGAGAGGGTCGCGTAGCTGTGAGCTTGCATTTGTGAGATTGTGGGTTTGAATCCTACTGTACCGGGCAAGTTGGCCCTGCGGTTTCTTGTAAGTTATAGATTGTATGACTGCTTGTCGTTTTTGCTGATGCATGAACCACGGGCAACTGTTAAGTGGCCACCGTTGGTCCCATAACCCGTTATAGTGAAGCATTTTACTCAGTGGGACAATGTGTAATACTTCACAGAATTTTACCTAGTATAATTCAGGATATGAAAAGAGGATGGGTAACATACAGGTAGACTATTCTGTGCATAGCAGAAACAGCAAGGGAATGCCTTGGAACAACTATATGTAAATACTGATGTCTTCAATGGCAGGAGGGTATTCAGAACAAGGAAATAAAGACTAAGTTATGAATGAACTCTATGTATGACCTGGCTTCGGTTATGAGATGATCAGAACCGTAGGCATGGTGTCAAAGTTGTGGTCGTGTTCCCAGTGGCAAACTTTATTTTCCAGATTATAGGTTTCCAAACGGAACCGAGTGAAGTGGCCGTGCGGTAAGGGTCGCGTAGCTGTGAGCTTGCATTTGCGAGATTGTGGGTTTGAATCCCACTGTACCGGGCAAGTTGGCCGTGCGGTTAGAGGCCCGCGGCTGTGAGCTTGCCTCCGGAAGGTAGTGGGTTCGAATACCACTGTCGGCAGATCCAAAGATGGTTTTCCGTGGTTTCCCATTTTCACACAAGGCAATTGCTGGGGCTGTACCTTAATAAAGGCTATGGACGCATTGCCGAATTACAAGTTCCTAGCTCATCTGGAAGGGTCTAACCCGAAAATTGAGTCCGAAATTTTGAATCGGGGCGGGGGGGGGGGGGGGCGGGGCTAAGTATGAAAAATTTGAACTTTTGAATTTTTTCCTTGGGTTACAGCGTAATGGGTATCAGATTGACGAATTTCAAGTTCCTAGCTCATCTGTAAGGGTCTAACCAGAAATCTGAGTCCGAAATTTCGAGTTGGTGGGGGAATGGCAAATGTGAAAAAATTGAACATTTTGGAATTTCTCCTTGGATTGCAGCGTAATAGGTATCAGATGCCGAATTTCAAGTTCGTATATCATCTGGAAGGTTCTAACACGAAATTTGAGCCCGATATATTGATTGGGCGGGGGGGGGGGGGGTAAATATGAAAAATTTGAACATTTTGTAATTTCTCCTTGGGTTGCAGCCTAATAGCTATCCGATTGCCGAATATCAAGTTCCTAGCTCATCTGGAGGGTCTAACCCGAAATTTGAGTGATTCGTTGGGGGGGGGCTAAATATGAAAAATTTGAACTTTTTTAAATTTTTCCTTGGGTTGCAGCCTAACACCTATCCGGTTGCCGAATTTCAAGTTCCTAGCTCATCTGAAAGGGTCAAACCTGAAATTTGAGTGATTCGTTGGGGGGGGGGGGTAAATACAAAAAGTTTGAACTTTTTGGAATTTTTCCTTGGGTTGCAGCCTAATAGCTGTCCGATTGCCGAATCTCATGTTCCTAGCTCATCTGGAAGGGTCTAACCTGAAATTTGAGTGATTCGTTGGGGGGGGGCTAAATATGAAAAATTTGAACTATTCGGAATTGTTCCTTAGGTTACAGCTAAATAGCTATCACATTGCCGAATCTCAAGTTCCTACATCATTTGGAAGGGTCTAAGATGAAATTGAAGTGTTTCGTGGGGGGGGGGGGGCAAATGTCAAAAATTTAAACTCTTTTGAATTTTTCCTTGGGTTGCAGCCTAATAGCTATACGATTGCCGAATTTCAAGTTCGTAGCTCATCTGGAAGGGTCTAACCCGAAATTTGAGTGATTCGTTGGGGGGGACTAAATATGAAAAATTTGAACTTCTTGAAATTTTTCCTTGGGTTGCAGCTTAATAGCTATCCAATTGCCGAATTTCAACTTCCTAGATCATCTGGAAGGGTCTAACCTGAAATTTGAGTGATTCGTTGGGGGGGGGCTAAATATGAAAAATTTGAACTTTTTGGAATTTTTCCTTGGGTTGCAGCCTAATAGCTATCACATTGCCGAATCTCAAGTTCCTAGATCACCTGGAAGGCTCTAACATAAAATTTGAGCCCGATATATTGATTGGGACGGGGGGGGGGGCTAAATATGAAAAATGTAACCTTTTTGGAAATTCTCCTTCGGTTGCAGCCTAATAGCTATCAGATTGCTGAATTTCAAGTTCCTAGCTCATCTGGAAGGGTCTAAAACGAAATTTAAGTCTTTCCTGGGGGGGGGGGCTAAATATGAAAAAATTATACTTTTTTGAATTTTTCCTACGGTTGCACCCCAATAGCTATCAGACTGTAGAATTTCAAGTTCCTAGCTCACTTCGAAGTGGGCAAACATTAATGTCAGTCAGTCAGTCAGTCAGTGAGTCAGTCAGCCTTGTGGCTTTATATATATAAGATATAATATATTATAGTCGCAATGTAAAATGTTACGACTTACTGCTGTGTCCATAAATACGGAAAGTGGATGTTGTACAAGATCTGTCCAAGTATACTCATCCGTAATGTTGTACCCAATACGAAATGCTAAAGTAAATAAGCAATTGGTTAACTTTGATGCATTCGCGGACCGTCCTTGTAGACATGATATAGGCGTATGCCGAGTCAATAAAACAAAGTGAAAGTCTTAATGTTTCGTAACGAACATTGCTCCACTCCTTCGTAAGAACAGTCTCGACTGGTCACGAGGAACACTTATTGAAGTCTTGAAGTCTTCCTCGTAAACAGTCCATACTTCAGGACTTCAGTGATCTTTCCTCGTAAACAGTCGAGATTTCAGGACTTTAATTAGCCTTCCTCGTGAACAGTCGAGATTTCAGGACTTTAATTAGCCTTCCTCGTGAACTGTCGAGATTTCAGGACTTCAATGATCCTTCCTCGTGAACAGTCGAGACTTCAGGACTTCAATGAGACTTCCTCGTGAACAGTCGAGATTTCAGGACTTCAATGAGCCTTCCTCGTGAACAGTTCAGATTTCAGGACTTCAATGAGACTTCCTCGTGAACAGTCGAGACTTCAGGACTTCAATGAGACTTCCTCGTGAACAGTCGAGACTTCAGGACTTCAATGAGCATTCCTCGTGAACAGTCGAGACTTCAGGACTTCAATGAGACTTCCTCGTGATCAGTCGAGACTTCAGGACTTCAATGAGACTTCCTCGTGAACAGTCGAGACTTCAGGACTTCAATGAGCATTCCTCGTGAACAGTCGAGACTTCAGGACTTCAATGAGACTTCCTCGTGAACAGTCGAGACTTCAGGACTTCAATGAGACTTCCTCGTGAACAGTCGAGATTTCAGGACTTCAATGATCCTTCCTCGTGAACAGTCGAGACTTCAGGACTTCAATGAGACTTCCTCGTGAACAGTCGAGACTTTAGGACTTCAATGATCCTTCCTCGTGAACAGTCGAGACTTCAGGACTTCAATGAGACTTCCTCGTGAACAGTCGAGACTTCAGGACTTCAATGATCCTTCCTCGTGAACAGTCGAGATTTCAGGACTTCAATGAGCCTTCCTCGTGAACAGTTCAGATTTCAGGACTTCAATGAGCCTTCCTCGTGAACAGTGGAGATTTTCCTCTGAAGACGTGGATCAAAGTTCTCTGCGGAACGTAAAGTGTTTCGCCTTGTTTTCTTTACATGGTATAAGCCCAAAAGCATATATCATGTCTAAAAGCAATTGGTAGTTCACCTTAAGAAATATCTCCCTACATATTTTAACGAGCGCATTTTTTTGACAAATTTAATAACGTAAATTGTATTTTAATCTTTGCAGTGCGAAATGGTTACTCACTTTCTCCTCTCATCTATTGTTACCGACTCCATAAGTCTACAGCTCAACTGACTAACAGTCACTCCATGTCAAGAATATTCTAAAAAGGTCTCATAACACACATGAAACATTAATGGTTCAAGAACTCTCTTCGGAAGCGAGCAAATTTTAGTATACAGCAACCACCAAACAAGAGTTTACAGCGAACTCAAGTGAGGCGCACATGAGTTGGGAAGACGACTGAGTTTACGTCCCAATAACTACCTTTATTCAAAGTCTTCGGAGACGCAGAGGAGGTGGAATTTTGCCCCACATGAATCCCTTCACATACCAGCTAATTTAACGAGCTCGTTCAAATACCACCAGACTGTTCATGGGCTCAGAAAACCAGCTTTCCACCATACGAGCCACGTAGCCCACCCACAGGAGCTCTAAACTTCAGAGAGTGGACGGCGATAACGATGCCCCTAGTCGAGCCTGAAATTGCCTCCAATCCTGACATTCATGTTTCCTATCCAATATAACACGAGCAACGCATGTCTTCTGGGCCACGCGGTATTACGTTTGCGAAGCCTAAGGAATGATTTTCACGCTCTTCGTGGTCTTTACATTTCTCTTGAAGATACCATCATTCTCGAAGGGCCAGTCCTCTTTTCTTTCTAATTAAATATAAGTAGCTGTGTTGTAGTTTTCTACTTGTTCTTCCTCTTAAAATAATAATTGCCAATACCAGGACTACTCAGCCCAGAAAACATGATGGTTTAAGCCACAGCAAAGTCCTGTCCATACTGCAATCACTGCACAGTATAACACTGAATACACTGAATAATACACCGAAACTTCGACAGAATATACCAGAACTTGCAAGTACAGTACAAAGATTATTATGTTCCTTCAAAGCAACATGATGCTCTGCACGAAGATGCTCAAAATTGGGTGGTATATATAGCCAGACCTACACACCGAGCGGACATTTCAATATTGGACCCTGATTGCTTATATTCACGCTGTAATAAGTCTATGAATGAAACTTCATACAAACTTCCATTTCGTGTGACTCAGAAAGAAGTTTTGTCAGAAAAATCAATGTAATGCTACACTTCTTTCATTTCTAGCTTCCGGCTGCTTATTCTTCCTCCACATTATTAACATATGCTTTCGCCACGGCTACTCACATACTCTGTACGTTTCTGCTACTTTTGACAAGGTATAAAATATGTAACAAACTGCTTCTGAGCGCTGATATGTTTGAATCTCTTTCCAAAACCCATAAGTACTTCGATGACAAGGAGACAAATGTATATACGTATGTGTCCCTTTAGTCCTGTTTCCTGATATGGGTTCGGGGATGAGGTGAGATGAAATGATATTGCCGGATACCGTGCCTCTCACCAACCTCAGTTTATGCGATAATGTAAATTAAATTAATGATTGTACATTAAACTGAGTGAGGAGGTGAAAGGAATCAACTGTGGCCTATGAATAGGGACTATCCCAGTATGTTCCTGGAGGTGAAAACGGGAAATCACAGAAAACCATTCTGAGCACAGCCGATGGTTGGTTTCGAACCATTCGTCTCCCAAACGCAGAGATTGTAGCGCGTTAACACCGTCGGCCATCCTGAGAATGCTTTTCTCTGGTTTCCCATTTTCATTTCAAATCAAATGCCGGAAGAGTTCCTGTTCATAGGTCACACCCTATTCCTTCCACGTCCTTACCCAATTTCATTTCATTTACTATAATTCAATCATTCATTTCTTCCTCGTTATCTCATTAAATGAGGCTGGTGACAGGAAGGGCATCCGGCGGTAAAAGAATGCCATTTAATTTCACCTCATCCCCGGCACCGTATCAAGAAAAAGACCATAAGTAAAATAGTAATTGGTTATTTAAGTAACAACATACATAAATAAAATTTTATACTCGTTTCTGAAAGGAACACTTATGAGGCAATCACTTGGCTAATTTGATTCGATTCACTTTGACACTCACATTCAGTAATTGGGTATTCATAAGTGAGCAAATTAAATTCTATTTCAATATTAATTTTAAACCATTACTACCTAATATAAATACTGAATTTGAGCAGTCACAAAAGGTCCTGCACCCTGGGGTTAAACCAACTTACGAACAAACATTCACCACCTGTGACAGTGAATTTAGCATGATTCTATAATCATTAACTGGCTTCATCTGCCTTGTTTGTCCCCTTTTATGCTGTTAATTTGGCTGTTGTGGGAAACCCTCTTCCTCCTCCTTTCTTATCTTCCATGTCAATAAACATCGCTTTAAGCATTTTTCGTCTCTTCAAAACTGTATTATACGAGCCTTATTCATGACCTCCCCTCATGAAGCACTGCTATGTTCTTAATAATCTACTGTATCAATCACAAACAAAGAGCTTAAGATAGATACATTATATGCAATTAGGAAGGTAATCTAATCCATCGCCGTTAACATTAAATAATATATTAAGTCCCTTTAATACAGGAACAATCAGTTAACAAACTGAATGTGTGAAAGGGAAATACATATATTTGTGCTTCGAGGAGGACGGAGATTTTTACATTTCAAATGCGCTTTCTTCTCGGATGTAGTGGAAGCTTTTATTCGAGCCAAATGGGATTTATCGTGGAAATATTTGATGAGGAACGTGAGTAGAAATGTTTCAAGTTACACTCACTGAAAATATCGTGTTTATATTTAAAGAATGTCAAAGTTCACTTTATGTGCAAAATATTAATGTTTCCCTTTTGCCGTACGAGAGGAATATTCCTTTACACTATTAAACATGTCATCCAACAATCAAATATCGGCTACTCCAGTAATGAGCATTATTCTTTGCTGGCGATGTGTTTTCCCTGCATACAATTAATTATCGTTTCTAATAAGTAAGTCGACCCCGCGGTCTACGTGTAGAAAACCTGTTTCTTACTTGGAGACCGCAGATTCGATTTCAGGCCCGGTCAGGATTTTTACCTGGATCTCAGGGATAGTTCGAGGTCTATGAACAAATCAGTGGCTTTTTGACGGTGTCTACATTGAGTTGCTCTTTTAATTCAAACATAATTGGTCCATTTCAAGTTTACGTAATATTGATCTCATTCGTTAGTACATTCAATGTTACTGAAATTAATCAGACTTAACACGAGTTCAAAACGATTGCGACCGGGCGAGTTGGCCGTGCGTGTAGAGGCGCGCGGCTGTGAGCTTGCATCCGGGAGATAGTAGGTTCGAATCCCACTATCGGCAGCCCTGAAAATGGTTTTCCGTGGTTTCCCATTTTCACACCAGGCAAATGCTGGGGCTGTACCTTAATTAAGGCCACGGCCGCTTCCTTCCAACTCCTAGGCCTTTCCTATCCCATCGTCGCCATAAGACCTATCTGTGTCGGTGCGACGTAAAGCCCCTAGCAACAACAACAAAACGATTGCGCGATATCACAGAAGATTTTTTTTTCTGTATATAACACTTTTGACCAATATTCTGTAATTCTAGGAAGCTTCGCTAATCCCATCCGAATGAGAATCCCAAGAATATGTTAAATTTCTTCAATATTCGTATCACTCCAGTTTTGTAATCGAGATTTAGGGAGTAATATCAGCTGAAGTCTGAGGTGCATACCGATTCGTTTCAGCGCTGATTAAATTAATTATTTCATAATCTATGAAGAGTTTGAAAAATCATACGGTTCTTTATTTATGTACTCCTCATATCAAGCACCTTTGACGCAATATTCCTTCCCTATAAACTCAAAGTTCTTTAGGTGAGTACCGCTAAGAGCATGCCACGATATAGTACCGAAATCACTCTTTGAATCCCCTGAATCACTTGAATCACCCTGGCACACATAATCTGCTACTACACTCTCAATCACTTCACTCATGTTGACATTACTGGAAGTCTCAGGTTGTGGCCCAGATGTTGCTGTACGTAGGCCACTCTCAGGGACATCCTCTCCATTGTAACAGGTACCAGAAGGTCAAGCAACCGGTAAAAATGTCTCCACGTTCTTTATTACTTTTTGTAAGAATTCAATACGTTTCTTCTTTTGGGAGCATCTTAATCCGATATTATATTTGAGTTTTCTGAAAAATCGGAAACCGATATTTCACTGCAGTCGTCGGACAAATAATCATCAATAAGCGGCTGGAGCTTCCGGTGGCGACCTTCGTAATTTTCCTTAACGTGCGTAAGCGTTCTTATTGCGTACCAGCAATACGACTGACCAAAATATGTCAGTGTTAGCGACAACACAGTAAAAGTGACTGCCAACGCAACTGGCGCTGTTGATGCGGACGATACGTGGCTATTAATTGTTCTGTTCAGGCCGCGAGAACCATAAGTTGTGTCTCAAAAAAATTAACAAAATATGCATGTGTCGCAAGCAACACGCATCTTTCTTAACATTGCGGCGGTTAACGTGCTAAACTGGAGCCGCCATCTCACTGTCAGATAGCTCCTCAATTGCAATCATGTAGAGAGAATGGATCACGAACCAGCACGCAGATTCAGGTGTAAATCCCTAACCTCGCTGAAAATCGAACTCGGGGACTCCGGGTAAGTAGCAGGCACGCTACCCTTACACCGCGTAACCGTAAAATAAAAATAAACGAAATAAAATGAAAGGCATTGTATAGAATGTGTGGAATTAGATGTAGTAAAAAATATAATATTCAGGAATTATACTAGCATCAAACGGTAAGTAGACAGAACAAATCAGACGATCAAAAATGAAAGACCTGGCAGCTTTATCTAGTATGAGATGTTTGTAGAGGAAGATGCCAAATAGTGAATATAAACTGCATAAAACCGAGCTCGATAGCTGCAGTCGCTAAAGTGCGGCCAGTGTCCAGTATTCGGGAGATAGTAGGTTCGAACCCCACTGTCGGCAGCCCTGAAAATGGTTTGCCGTGATTTCCCATTTTCACACCAGGCAAATGCTGGGGCTGTACCTTAAGTAATGCCACGGTCGCTTCCTTCCTACTCCTAGCCCTTTCCTGTCCCATCGTCACCATAAGACCTATCTGTGTCGGTGCGACGTAAAGCAACTAGCAAAAAAAACTGCATAAAAATATTTTAAATTCGCTTGTAAAATCCAGAAATGTGTGACAGAAATATAGGAGATTGAAGAAGTCGCTAAAGAACTTGACGTAATATATGACAAGTTTTGCCGTATAATAAGGGGACTACCAGAATGTACATCTAATGATGGAATTAGAACCCGATGTGAAGATATAATCATACAAGAAGTTATGGCTAAAATAAAAATATTTGAACAAAATATTCATTCAGATTAAAAAGGCGAAACGGGAGGGAAATATTAAATTTACCATCCCAACATAAGATGAGACATCTACACGATGACTACTGGATATGCTAAATAGAATAGGGATGGGAAACTACTAGGAAGAAGAGACTCAGGACGAAAAGAAGAAGCTTGAGTAAGAAATCAGCTATCGAGTGAAAGTTATTGAGATGCAGACAATCATATCAGAATACGAGGGGCGTTTGAAATGTCCGTGCAAAAAAAAAAAAAAAAAAAAAAAAAAAAAAAAAAAAAAAAAAAAAAAAACTACTTACGTGTTTGGGGTAAACTTTTTTTATTTTTCGACATAGTCACCTTTTAGGCTTATGCACTTCGTCCAACGATGTTCTAGTTTGTTGATCCCTTACGAATAATAGGATTTGTCCAAGTCTGAAAAATATCCATTAGTGTTTGCAATCACCTCTTCGTTTGAATAAAATCTTTGTTCCGCCAGCCATTCATTCAAATTGGGGAACAAATAGTAGTCCGAGGGAGCAAAGTCTGGAGAATAGGGGGGATGTGAAACGAGTTGGAATCCTATTTCCATTAATTTTGCGACCACAACTGCTGAGGTGTGTGCTGGTGCGTTGTCGTGATGGAAGAGGACTTTCTTGTGGGCCAATCGCGGGCGTTTTTCTTGCAGTTCAGTTTTAAAACGGTCCAATAACGGTTAATAATATGCACCTGTAATAGTTTTACCCTTATCCAGATAGTCGATGAGGATTATCCCTTGCGAATCCCAAAAGACAGTCGCCATAGCCTTATAACCATAATCGTATAGGACCAAAAGAACATTACTAGAATTCTATTAAATTAGAAAAAATTGTCAATAAATCATTATTTAGGAATAGAAAAGTAAGAGTGTGATGTGGTGGCTTATGGATATCTATTAGAATAAGAATCAAAGAGAGAAACATGAAGAGAATTGTTGGTTGTTATGTGGAGAAATAAAGTGGAAGAGGTGGATCTGTTGAGAGTATTATGAAGACAGACTCACTTAGGATCAAATACCTGGGTAGTGGTTTGAAAACAAAAAAAAAGAAAGAATTCAAAGCAATTATTATACAGGTAGTGTAGTAGATCGCACCGAGTTGGACAAAGAAAATTAAATTAAAAGTATGTGGCAAAAGAAAATAAGATGAAATAAATTAAGCACAATTCAATTGTTTTCCTAGATAACATAAGTTCGAACCCCACTGTCGGCAGCCCTGAAGATGGTTTTCCGTGGTTTTCCATTTTCACACCAAACAAAATGCGGGGGCTGTATCTTACATCATAAGGCCACGGTCGCTTCCTTCCCAACACATTGTTTCCTGTCCCATGGTCGCCACTAGACCTACCTGTGTCGGTCCGGCGTAAAGCAACTGTGTAAAATATGATGACATAATACTGTTTTACATCTAGGGCGATAAACCAGTGAAAATTTTGGATATTGGGAGTAAACATTTTTTTCTTCTTTCAAGTTGCCTTTCGTTGCACCGACACACACAGATCATATGGCGACGACGGGACAGGAAAGGGTTAGGAGTTGGAAGGAAGCAACCGTGGCCTTTGCATTTGCCTAGTGTGAAAATAGGAAACCACGGAAAACCATTTTCAAGGCTGCCGACCGTGGGGTTCGAACGCACTATCTTCCGAATACTGGATACTGGCGTCACTTAAGGGACTGCAGCTATCGAGCTCGGTAAAACATTTATTAGTCTTAATTATAATTTTGAATGTAGTTATATACAAACTGTCGTAAAGAAAATGCATGTATCAAAAACCAATTTGCAGTATAAAAAATGAATACTCCCTTGCAAGTTTCAGGTGATCCGGAACTAGGGGTATGGGAATATTCTATTGTAATCCACTAATATAGATGTAACATTCAGTTATAGTAAAAAGTATTATCATCAGACATTCCCACAAATATATATTAGCATTTATTGTACTTAGTTACATAGTTCCATGAATGCCTGGAATCTCCAAGATATCCATTTCAAGCTCATGGAAACTTCCTGGATTTCATATTACATTAGTGGGAGAGATTTTATTTTACTTTATTTAAACACAAGACAAAAGAGCTTCCTGATATTTAATTTCCAAAGAGTTTCTATTTGTTTCCAATTTTGTATGGATTACCATTGTAAGAATTGTCTTGTGCCTCTTTCTGAAGTGAAATGAAGAGAGAGAAGGCATGCAGAGATGAAAGCTATCTAATGCGAGCATAAAGAATGAGCCAAGAAGGCTTTATAGCCGTGCTTTGATTGGATCGTCTAAGAGGACATAAAGGAAGTCTCGTTTCAATATGAGCAGTTGGCTGCAGTTATAAGTTCCATCGGACGTAATAATGTGGTCCGGGTGTATGGTAAACCCCTCATCAGAGGAGATTTGCGGAGCCAGGCAGTCGAGATACTGTACCTCAGTAACTCTCATATAATGAAATATATTCATCGTTTTTGCACACCATGTTGCAAACATGCCTATATTATTAACATGCAACAAGGACATATATTTGAAAATCTCTCTTTTGAAATTGGATTTAGGTAAGGCCTCTCAAATATCAAAATATTGTTACTGTTGTTTCTCTCGGAGATAAAGCATATTTCGTCATCAAGACGGCCTGGGAGTTCAATCATCTTTTGTTAAGATCCTTGTACATTTCTGTTCCAATATGTGACAGAGCCTATATTATTACTACTATTATTATTATTATTATTGTTATTATTATTATTATTATTATTCTTTCGAATGGGCCACCAGAGGACCACGTGCCAATTTCAATTCCTTCTTCTTTGTTCTTTCCTTTTCTTCCAGTACGCTTTCATCTGTTCACTATGTTTCTTCTTTCTGTCTTCAGACCACTTTGAACCAGTCGTTTTTACTTTCCTACCTTGGAATCCTTCTATTTTCAATACTTTTAACCGAAAGCCTTCTCTATTATTTATTTCTTCTGTTGTTATATTGTTTTTTTCTAAATCCTTTCTTACTTCGTTGACCCAGCTTGTCGTTGATTTCTTACTCCACAAATATCTGAAAATCTTACTGGTTAATCTACTATCTTGCATTCGATATAATTATTATTATTATTATTATTATTATTATTATTATTATTATTATTATTATTATTATTATTATTATTATTATTATTATTATTGGATCCTCCGTGGCTCAGGCGGCAGAGCGCCGGCCTCTCACCGCTGGCTTCCGTGGTTCAAAACCCGGTCCCTCCATGTGAGATTTGTGCTGGACAAAGTGGACAGGTTTTCCTCCGGGTACTCCGGTTTTTCCTGTCATATTTCATTCCAGCAACACTCTACAATACCATTTTATTTCATCTGTCATTCTTTAATCATTGTCCCAGAGGAGTGCGACAGGCTTAGGCAGTCGGCACAATTCCTATTCTCGCCGCTAGATGGGAGATTCATTCATTCCATTCCTGGCCCGGTCGAATGTGTGGAAACAGGCTGTGTATGTTCATTATTATTATTATTATTATTATTATTATTATTATTATTATTATTATTATTATTATTATTATTATTATTATTATTATATCATTATTAAATTTTAGTACCTGGGTGAGATCATCAAAATGGACTGGACAAGGAGGCACTTAGGGAACGAATACGCAAACGTGAAATAGCTTACGAAACGTCACGCACGATCCACAAGAAAAAATGTCTTTCCCAAAATAGTAAGATACGTCACAATGAAACCGTTCTGAAGCCAGTAGTTATGTATGCATCTGAAACCCTATCCCTAAATGCCAATAAAGGACTCCTCGAAGAACTGTAGAAAAAGGAGCGCAGAATAATTAGGGGAATCATGGGATCCAACTACAAGAATGGCATCCACCAAAGAAGGTCCAATAAGGAAGTCTATAACAAAATAGAGAAAATTGAAGACACGATCCGCAAAAGACGGGCTCCATTTTACTGTTACCCGAAACGAATGGACTGGAACAGGTTGACCAAACAGATCCTTCACCTATTTGATTCAAAGCCTAAAACCACGATTCCTTGGTTTAGAAACAGCACAGAAGACTTTCAAGTCCTACAGATTAAACCGGAAGACGCCTTTGCTAGAGGCGTTTTCCTCAAGAAGAGAGTGACCAATGGGCTAAACCGAGACAAACAACCGAAAAGAAGACACGGTGTCCCTCGGAGTGGAACGCAATCCGCCACACTCAGAAGGAATGAGGGAATTCTAGACCCAAAAGAAGGGAACGTTCACTGCCAAACGTAACAAGACTTAACGAGTTCCTCGATGGCCCTAGCGAATAAATAATAATAATAATAATAATAATAATAATAATAATAATAATAATAATAATAATAATAATAATAATAATAATAATAATAATAATAATAATAATAATTCAACAACTCCTGGTACACAGCCCATTAGAGCTTTTGCCAGCAATGATTGCTGCTGTCCATCCAGGCAATCAGCAGATAACGGGGTGCCCCGTGGTCATTGTGACGGCATCCTCGGCCGTATTACTTTGGCTTTCTGTGGCGTGGTAACCAAGTGGTATAGTCAATGGCTTTTCACCAAGGTCGGCGTGGTTTCAATCTCAGCCAATACATGTGGGAATTTTTAAATTAAAATTCATGCATACCGCACATAATGATATATTCCGTGCATTATTCTGCGAACTGACTTTTGATCCGCTTGATAGAAGAGAGATCCGCACACGTTTAGAAAGGTATTTTTTAAGAAATAGATACACTGGTTTACTGGCTGTAGGGTCTATCTGTTGTTTATATGTTCCCTATTCCAATTTTTAGGCCATCCTCCAGATTCTAGGTGTGCACATCTAGAGTTATGTTAAATAAAATTGACCTTGTGGAAGTACCTGGTAATTATTTTCCGTTTAGCCAAAACCTAACAGGGCGTTAATAACAAAGTCATGTGGCTTGGTTAGGTTCTTTCTTGTTAATTTGACGTGGAATTACTCAGACCAGTATTTCGTTTTCTTAGTAATGCGTTATTCTAACTACTTTTTGAATGTTCTAGAAGGTACGACGCGTATCCCCGTGATGTAGATAGACCAGATTTCCCACCATGCAGGTGCACTGAGCGGGTTGCCTTCAGATAGAACGTCAGGTGTAGGCGACTGGCAGGGAGATTGATGTACATATTAGTTCACGCTGAATGAATAAATTAACGATACAGTCAAGTAACGTCGTAGAAGGCCTGTTAAAGGAATCTCCTTAGTGTGGATAACAATAGCTGTCACGACCAAGAGAATTATTTGCCTTTCTGTCCATCTATTGAACCTCTTTCTTTTAGAATGTTATAGTATGTGATACTGGATTCTGATGAAGACACATAACTAACACTTGTCGAGGAGTATATGATATTGTGTTTGTGAATGACAACTTAAATAGATAACAATACCACACAAAGTGAGCGTTCTAGCATGTTTGGATTTTTATGTGACTTCTAATTTACATTATTTTGAAAATTCATTACAGTGCTGAGAGCTAATGTTACCATTTATCTAATTTTGTTAATATTTTATGGAATGCCAAAATAGCGAGAGAAATTTGAATTACTACGTTTAGCAAAGTTTGGTACTGTAGGTGTAAAATAGTATGCAAAATTATTCACCTAATGAGGATGTTTTGACCTTTAATAAGTTGCTGATGGCTGGTGTCGTAATTTACCTTGCAAACGTAGCGTATCTAATTTGTGGTCATATTTAAGCTATATATCTTGCTTTGCGAGAGGATATATGGAAATTCCTGTAGGAAAAAGATCGTGCGTGTCAACTGTTACAAGACACCAATTAGTCTTACTGCCTAGGATTTCTAGTTGAAATGAAATGGCGTATGGCTTTTTGTGCCGGGAGTGTTCGATGACAAGTTCGGCTCACCAGATGCAGGTCTTCTGATTTGAAGCCCCTAGGCGACCTACGCGCCATGATGAGGATGAAATGATGATGAAGAGGACAAATACACCAAGCCTCCGTGCCAGAGAAATTAACCAATTATGGTTAAAATTCCCGACCCTGCCGGGAATCGAACCCGGGACCACTGTGACGAAAGGCCAGCACGCTAACCATTTAGCCATGGAGCCGGACATGATAGTAAGTGAAACTATAACACACGCGTGCTACAGATAAAGACTTGGCGAGCCGGATGTGGTCCCTTGCTGAATGGCCCTGCTCGAGACTAAGCACTGTCTAAGATACGTTAGACCATTTCAGTTATTCTAATAGATTAACTATTGCAAATTAAAAACATATAAAATTTGGAAGAATCAAAAGACACCATTGCAGTGTATAACAAATTAATCTAATCTTGCACGTTCACTGATGTGAATGAATGTTTGCTGCTTATGCTTAATTCATACGGACAGGCACTGCGTCGTTCTATGTTAAACAATTCCTGAATTTTCAAGGGAATAACAAACGTATAGATGTAGTCGCTCTTTTAGACCTTAGCATTTTCCCGTGAAGTGAAGGAAATCGAATGAAATTTATCCTCTTGGAAGAACATAAAATAATCACAATCCCTGAGTATGTTCTTATTTATTTCCATGTCCACGAATTAATTGCACTGATAGGTGTTACTATCCGTTCTAATCACTTATGGATACAGATCATTAGAAGAGAATTATTATATCCAAGTGTTCCTTATCCATAAAATCGCCAGGCTGAGTAGCTCATGCTGTTGAGACGCTGGCCTTCTGTCCCCAACTTAGCAGGTTCGAACCTGGCTCAGTCCGATGGTATTTGAAGGTGCTCAAATACGTCAGCCTCGTGTCGGAAGATTTACTTGCACGGAAAACAATTCCTGTGGGTCTAAATTCCGGCACTTCGGCGTCAGAAAACCGTAGTTAGTGGGACGTAAAAACAAGTAATATTACTATTATTATTGATCCATAAAATCGAGAATATTTAAAACTCGTGTTCTGTTTGTTTGCTCAGCAATGTTTTATAGCTATTGATCATTTATTTTTGCCAAGCTCTGACGAATATAACTATGTTACTACAAGCAAAAGTAGAGCAATCCATCAAAGTGAACAAGACATTTCACAGTTTGTAAATTGATGTGAAGCACCAGACAGTAATACGGCAGGTTGTGGTTGGACGGTTGGATCTTAGTGGATTGCTGCTTGTCCCCTGTTATTCACATCCTCTTGGAAGAAAAAGGTGGACTGCTATTTCTAATACATGTTTGTTTGCTGGATTTTTTGTCTTACGGCGACGATAGGACAGGAAAGGGCTAGGAGTGGAAAGAGGAAGCGTCCGCGGCCTTAATTAAGGTGTGAAAATGTGAAACCACGGA
The DNA here is from genome assembly GCF_040414725.1 of Anabrus simplex. Lineage (NCBI taxonomy): Eukaryota > Metazoa > Arthropoda > Insecta > Orthoptera > Tettigoniidae > Anabrus > Anabrus simplex. The sequence goes on from NC_090265.1 coordinate 1,592,580,918, forward strand.
AATAAAACTTCAGTGCTGCAGACAGTGCGGCTCGAGCCGACTATCTCCCGAATGCAAGCTCACAGCTGCGGACCCCAAACCGCACGGCCAACTCGCTCGATCTAATACCTGTTAAGGGAGCGACCATCACATTTCAGTGTAGCTCTCTCTAACTCCACTACATCATCAAATAATAATAATAATAATAATAATAATAATAATAATAATAATAATAATAATAATAATAATAATAATAATAATAATAATAATAATAACTAGCTGTAGTACCCGGCGTTGCCCGGATTGTTTCTGAATATTTCCCTTTAAGATTTGCATTACCAGTTAGTTATGTGTGAAGTGAATGTTTATAGAATTCCTTTAGACTTGCAGATTTATATGTTACAATCTATAATTTAGTTTTAGAATGATTTAGATATGTTTGATTTCAAGTTTTAGATTATTTAATTTTTGAGTAAAACTTCGTACTTATGGAAGCTCGAATCGACTGGGAAGTATTCGATCCTGTCAAAAATTAATACGTGCTAACTATATGTATTTAGCCGTCGCACTATAGATACGATGTACAGGATTTCAACTGTCAATGAGACTGTCCCCCTCTCGTCCCCCACCCCTAAGAGATAAAAAATCTGTATTGTCACCATTCATCTCAGTGACCCCGAAAACTGTACATTCGACACTGTTTTCGATTATTTTTATATCTTACTCCCCTCTCACCCTCACCGCAAATGGGGCTGAATATGAACTTTAAAAAATTCGGAGTGTCACTATTAATTTCAGCGACCACGAAAACTATGGATTCGATACTATTCTAGATTATTTTATACCACTCCCCCCGCCCCCTGCCCATAAGGGTGCTAGGGGTTTCTTACCCCCACGCGCTTTGTCTCCTGAAACTAATTGATAAGTGTACCAAATTTGGTGAAATTGCTCCAGTGGTTTAGGAGGAGATGTGTCATGTACACACCCACACACACCCACGCACACCAATACATCCATTTTATATATACTAAGAATAAGAAGATAAGATTTTATATATAGTTTTTCGATTATTTTTATATCTCATCCCCTTCGCCCCCCACTTGGTCCTGTACTATTCATCTCAGACACCCTGAAATCTATGGATTTGAAACTGTTTTTAATTACTTCTATATCTCACCCCCCATTCGCTCCCCACGTAAAAGGGGGCTGTACTTGGACTTTAAAAAAAAAATCTGGTGTATTACTTTTCAACTCAGCGACCCCGAAAACTATGAATTCGACACTACTATCGATTATTTTTATAAATAACCCCCTGACCCCTCCCTTAAGGGCGCTAGGGATGGCTTACCCCCACAGTGCTCGTCTTCCGATAGTAAGTAATACGTGTACCAAGTTCGGTTGAAATTGCTCCACTGGTTTAGGAGGAGATGTGTCATTTATACACACACATACATCCATTTTTATATATAGTAAGATAAGATTTTTATACTTCACCCCCTTTCCATCCGCACCCAAAGGAGTCCCATGAGTGCCTTACACAACAGTATACTTTTTCCAGATAGAAAGTCTTATTTGTACCAACTTTGGTTGGCAGCTATGCCCAAACGTACATGCATAATGTCGCTGCTCTAGAATCCTGGAGTTGACGTTGTCATGGTTACGGCAGTTCATTTCTTTTATCCGATTCCTAGAGCAGGGGTAGTGTGGTGCCAATATCTCCGTAACGGCTGGTTTTACGACCTTAAAACTTGGTTTTCGGGCCCGTATGGTTTACCGCTGTTTTGTTCTTTGCGTCAAGAGGATTAAATTGAGCTTTGTCTCGTCCTTATACGACAAATTCGATATTTTGCCTACATTAGTCTATTATTTTATATGCCCCCCAGTGCCCCCCACCTCGAAATGTTTTGGAAATAAAATACAGCCGTTGTTACTCACTGGCAATATAGCTTTTTATAGGTGAAGAATTTTTTTTAAATCGGTTCAGTAGTTTTTGAGTCTATTCGTTACAAACAAACATACAAAGTTTTCCTCTTCATAATATTAGTATAGATAATAATAATAATAATAATAATAATAATAATAATAATAATAATAATAATAATAATAATAATAATAATAATAATAATAATAATAATACTTGTGCGTCCCCCTAACTATATTTACTGTTTTAGGAGAGACTGAAGGGTCATAACTTTTTCCTGGCGTAAGGCTGTCGTAGTTCAGCACACAGACTGAGCCGAGATTGAACTCGCCTACTTGGGTCGCCGTCTGAGTCACTCATCTCGGTACTAGAGACTCGCATAATTCATTAACGTGTTGTTACGATGCTCTCAATCTATATACTTAAAAAAATTATGAAAACTAAAGTCAGTCAGTCCGGCCATTCTACCCGGTCGATTTCCTTCGTTCTTTTTTTAACTGAAAGGTATTCATGCACATATTTGTCATCAGGTACTATTAATCACTTAACATCCGCCTTCCTAAAATTATTTGATTTTTTCAATTTGCGTCTTTCTGCAGCAATCATATCCTTGGTTCTAATTGAGGTGCGGAGTTCGTTTTGGCCTAAGAACACTCAGTGGATCAAGCACTGTTTTTGAGGTAAAAACTACTTAAATTGGTAGATTCTGAGGAAAGTTATGAGTACATTTGTCTCCATGACGAAGATCTTTGAAGGTCTTTTTAGCAGTTCAGCGCGTAATTTTGTTCCAAGGAACGTTTAATTCAGTTTCTTTGTGTGATGTATTTTAAAGTGTTTTGTTGACATAATATTACATTCTATTACCACAACAGATCATGTGCTTTATTTCATTAACACAAAACTTTGCAAATACATCCGTGAGGAATGAGGATAGTAACGAACAACACCATACTTTGTATATACATTGCGGGCGGAGCCAGCGTGAAACTGCTAGTATTCATAATATTAGTTATGACGTGAAACCTTTAGAATTGTGGTCGGGAGTCTTCGGAGAAAAAGCAATTAACGCTTTTCATGCAACGCAGAAAATGATCATAGCTCAAAAAGTACTACACGTATGGGAATGTTTTATATATTATTTTAAATTAGAAGAAAGGGTGCATAAGACGAGACCACAGCAGGTGAACGCGCACGATCTCTCCGTAAGATGGCCACCCATTTAAAGTATGTTTTTGGGGGTCAAATGACAGTCAGTGCGAGGTATAGCTTGGCGTGTAGATGTCAAGTATGAGTGAGGTTTCATTTGATTTGTATTGACGGTATCTATCAGGAAACATCACAAATATTTAAAACAGATCGTAAATTAAGAAAGTATTTAAGATTTTGTGACCAAAAATTTACGAACTCTGGCACCCTTTAGAAAAATGCCCTAACATATGACTAACAAAGTGGTTAAATCCTGTAGAAAAGCAATACAGCATGAAACGTGGATCAAAAGAAGATCGAATAAGACGAAACATACATCTGCAGAATGAATTTGATGGCTACGGGAGAGTCGTAAACTTGAGACTGAGGCTCGCAGAATGCAGAATGTGCAGCTCTTCCAACAAAACAACTAATGTAGAGCCAATGTAAATTGATGAAACATGTGTGCAAGAGGTAAACGTAAGTCGTCTGATTAATGCACCGCGCAATATGGGGGGGTGACTGTAAACGACCGGGTGGTGGCAAACTCTTGTCGCGTAACAACTAATGCAGACCAGTGTACCGCACAATCGGAGGTGCAAATTATGAAGTGTTTCGACGAAATTTATCGAAGTACTTTGAAGCGACTTTCTATAGTATGACTTTGGACACGTCATAGAAAACACTTTACTTTATCACTGCTTTCTTGTAATGAAGGGACTACCTTGGATGTAACTTCTAAACATTCAACATTTGTAATAAACATGTATGTAGAATGTATATCACACTTCTCTTACTTCTCACATCATTCACACTTCGCAAATTTGACAATTTTTAAAATTTGTACAATGAAAATTTAAATGATGAAATAAAACGAAGTGAACATTTCACCTTGTTCATTATTCAAAGTACGCGATAAACGTTTCATGTAAATAACTCTAGTGGCTGTACCTAGTACAGAATCTATCGCCACGCATGCCCCGACGGGCCCGGCCTCCGCTGCCTGGTGAACAAAGCGGGCAGCCTTACCGAAGTATCACGTATGAAAAGTCCGCGGCAATAGCTACCTGACTGAAAACTATTGAATTAAATGTTTATTTTCGCCTGCTTTTATTATTTTAAGGCCTTTACAGGCAGAACCTGCCTTATTCTTGGGAGAGCCAAGGGATTGATTTTCTTTGAAATCAGTTCCATCGTCGCTAGGGTATCTTGAAGCCGTTCTTCGGTGTGAGCTCGTTTAGACTCCCCTTCTTCAAATCGGAAACAGAGACTGTTCTTTTCAGCATATTAAACAACCGAATCACAGAACTTTTCGATGGTTAAGCAGCCTCCAGATAACGGAAAAAATTTACCGTAAACATTTTTCATACGAATTATTTAAAATATATATCTCAACGAGAAATATTCACCGCTCTCTAGTGTATCGCATCATTGCTATCACACGTCAGACACGTTCATATAATCCCACTCAACTTCAACTACAGGTGGTGCCGTACAGCTTGGCCTTGAGACCGTTCGCCTTGTCGGTCAACCTCTGGATGACAAGCCCAGTCCAGTCCGGCGTTGTCCGTCAGGCGACGGACGCGAAAGCCAGAGAAGTATGCGTTGCGCTAGGTTCTGAACGCCCTGTACAACTCACCACATCTTCATTACCTCGTGTCAACGTTTCTTACATTTACATCCTGATGATGAAGATTCGCATTAGTTAGGGCATAAGACACACATATGACTACAAACCCTGTGATGTATCCAGGTAGTCAACGTTGATTTAAGGACTCCTCATCTCTTCGTGGTTGATTTGAAGATGCTTAAATATGAGAAACCCGTGTCAGCAGATAAATTGGCACGTTACATAACTCCCTTCAAAGCAAAATTCTGCTAGTTTGACGTCTCTGATAATCGGTAGATACTGAACAGAATTTAATGATCTTCTTATTTTTTTTGCTATTTTGCTTAACGTCGCACCGTCTTGTGGCGACGATGGGATAGGAAAGGTCTAGGAAGTGGAAGGAAGCGGCCGTGGCCTTAATTATGATACAGCCCCGGCATTTGCCTGGTGTGAAAATGGGAAACCACGGAAAACCATCTTCAGGGCTGCCGACAGTGGGGCTCGAACCCACTACCTCCCGATTACTGGACACTTAAGCGACTGCAGCTTTCGAGCTCGGTTTTAATGATATTATCATTAACCAATCCCTTAGGACTGTGATAAGCTTACGGCCATTTTATAAGGGCTAACTAACAAATTTTAATTTTACAAATTAATGACAAACTGATAGTCCTTAATGAATAGGATAAGAAAGAATTGATCTTATAAATATACAATATTTGGGGTGAACGTAACTCCGTACCTGTGTTTTCCATTCATAAAGAAAATAACCAGATATCCATGTCCACACCAAGAAATATAGCAATGTAATATATCAGATTCTCTTTCCACTGTATACACGGAGAAATTCCATTACATGAAGGGATTTGAAGAGGAAATTGTTAGATTGTAGCAGTACTCTTGCCTTGATAACGTAAGAAACGCAACTTCCTTGTTCGTGTTTCTCTCGTTCTTCCTATTATTCCTTTCAATTCTTTGTGTTCAGGTCTTTCTCTTCTCCATTCAAAGTCCAGGTTGCCTATCTCGACGTTCTGTCGACGTATAATAGAGGCGTTCATTCGCAAGCGCATCCCGTGAAGAAATATGGAAACTTCTCGTCAAATGAGCAGTAGCTAACTCTGCTATTTTCCCGAGTGGTCCGTGGTATGAGTACAAGGGATGAAGTCGTTTTAAATGCATTTGGGACGTATTAAATGAAAATTCGCATCTCCTCGTTTCTGATTCCACGTAAAAGGAAGTTATGATCACAATATAAATAAATATGAAATTAAAGTCTTTACCTTTCTTAAATATAACATTTTAATCGTACATGAAGGCATCGAATTCGACTGTATCATTTCTGTATCTTGGTTAGAAAGACGATTCCTTGTATTTCTTATTATTCACTCTCGGAAAAATTCCAAGCTGGTATTTAATAATAACATACATACATACGTCTTAATTATAGACCTTTATGGCTTTCTTCGTTCAGTCTGAAAGCCTCTGTGAATATACTATACATCACCACAATCCTCTGTTTGCAAATTGAGCTGTGGCCTCATTTAGTTCTATACCTCTTATCTTGAAATCGTTACAAACTCTGTCTAACAATTGTCGTATTTGTCTCCATATACTTCTCTTACCCTCCATAACAGAGTCCATTATCCTCCTAGGTAACCTATCCTCCTCCATTCGTCTCATATGACTCCACCTTCGAAGCTGGTTTATGCGTACAGCTTCATCCACCGAGTTCATTCGTAATTTAGCCTTTATTTCCTCATTTCGTGTACCCTCCTGTCATTGTTCCCACCTGTTTGTATCAGCAATCATTCTCGCCACTTTCATGTCTCTTACTTGTAACTCATGAATAAAATAACCTGAGTCCACCCAGCTTTCGCTCCCGTAAAGCAAAGTTGGTCTGAAAACAGGCCGATGTAAAGATAGTTCTGTCCTGGAGCTGACCTGCTTCTGACAGAATACTGTTGATCGCAACTGCGAGCACACTGCATTAGCTTTATTGTACCTTGATTCAACCTCACTTACAAAAATGCCATCCTGGGAGAACACACACCCTAAATATTTGAAATTATCTACCTGTTCCAGATTTGTGTCACCAATATGGCATTCAGGTCTCTTGGATTTCTTACCTACTGACATCAGTTTAGTCTTCGAAAGGCTAATTTTCATACCATACACATTGCACCTACTTTCAAGTTCCAAGATATTAGACTGCAGGCTTTGGGAACAACCCGGCATTAAGACCAAGTCGTCAGCATAGGCCAGACTGCTTATTACATTTCCACCTAACTGAAACCCTCCCTGTCGTTTTATACTTTTCCGCAGATGATCCATGTAAACTATGAACAACAAAGGTGAAAGATTACAGCCTTGTCTAACCCCTATAAGTACCCTGAACCAAGATCTCATCCTACCACCTATTTTCACTGCAGCCCAATTGTCACCATAAATGCACTTGATTCGTTTTAATAATCCACCATTAATCCCATAGTTCCTGAGTATGGTGAACATCTTTTCTGTCGGTAACCTGTCATAAGCTTTCTCTGGTTCTACGAGACATAAACACAACTGTCTATTCCTCTCGTAGCATTTTTCAATAAACTGGTGCATAAGGAAAACTCTGATCCCGACAGCCCCTCTGTGGCCTGAAACCACACTGTTTTCCATCCACCTTCCTCTCAACCACTGATCGCAGCCTCCCTTCCAAGATGCCAGTGAATACCATGCCTGGTATACTAATCAATGAGATACTTCGATAGTTGTTGCAGTCCTTCCTGTTCCCTTGCTTATAGATAGGTGCAATTACTTTTGTCCAATCTGAAGGTACCTCACCAAGACTCCATGCTAATCACATTATTCTATGAAGCCACTTGAGCCCCTCCTTCCCACTATACTTCACCTTTTCAGGTCTAATTTTATCTATGCCTGCTGCTTTATGACAATGGGATTTATTTACAATCCTTTCCACTTCCTCAAGCGCAATTTCACCAACATCACTTTCCTCCTCCCCATGAACTCGGTTGTTCGCGACACCACAAGGAAGATTTTCAAAATATTCCCCCCCCCTGTCCATTGATCCCCTGGGATCTATTATGAGTTGATCTGAATTACCCAAAGCACTGTTCATTTCCTTTTCCCCTCCCTTCCTAAGGTTCTTTATTACTGTCCAGAAAGGTTTCCCTGCTGTTTGACCTAGCCTATCCAGGTTATTACCAAAATCTTCCCACGACTTCTTTTTGGATTCAAAACTATGTGTTTCGCTCTGTTTCTTCATCTACGTACATTTCACTGTCTGCAGCAGTCCTTGTTTGGAGCCATTTCTGATAAGCCTTCTTTCTACGTTTACAAGCCCCTCTCACTTCATCATTCCACCAAGATGTTCGCTTTTCCCTAATCTTTACACACAGTTGTACCTAGGCATTCCCTTGCTGTTTCTACTGCAGCATCCCTGTATGCCACCCATTCTCTTTCTATATTCTGAACCTGCTTACTGTCCACTGTTTGGAACTTCTCACTAATCATATCCATGTACTTCTGTCTAATTTCCTCATCCTGGAGATTTTATATACATATACGTTTGCATACAGCTTTCACAGTCTCCATCCTAGGCCTAGAGATACTTATTTCACTCCAGATCAGACAGTGGTCTGTATTATGGAAAAGTCCCCGAAAAACCCGCACATTCCTGACAGATTTTCTGAATTCGAAGTCGGTTATGATATAGTTTATTATGGATCTGGTGCCCCTGCCCTCCCATTTGTAGCGGTGATAGCCTTATACTTGAAGAAAATATTCGTAACCAGTCCAGCAAACGCTTCCCATTTATATTAGCTTCCATATCTTCCCCACATTTAACAATCACCATTTCGTATCCTTCAGTTCTATTTCCGACTCTCGCATTAAAATCGCCTATTAGCACTATTCTATCCTTGCTGTATATCCTGACCACGATATCATTCAATGCTTCATAAAACTTGTGAGGTTCACCCTCATCTGCACCTTCACATGGTGAATACACTGAGACAATTCTTGGACTAATTCCTCCAACAGCCAAATCAACCCACACAATTCGCCAATTTACGTGCCTAACAGAAACTATGTTGCGTACAATAATATTCCCGATGAACAACCCTACCCCGTACTCTGCCCTTTCCTTTATAACACCCGTCAAGTACAGTTTATAGTCTCCTATCTCTTCCTCGTTATCTCCACTTACCCGAATATCACTTACTTCTAGCACATCCAAACGCATCCCCTTTGCTGTCTCATCCAGTTGTACTTTCTTTCTTCCATAAGCCCCATTAATATTTATAGTTCCCTATCGAATTTTATTTTGTTCGTCAGCTGGTTTCCAAGGAGTCCCTCGCCTGTCAAATGAGAGATGGACACCGTTACTCTCATAGGTCCCAGACTTGCTTAAAATGCTCTGAGCTCGGTAAATTCGTGAAGCAGGATGCTACCATACTTACACATAGTCCAAGTAATGATCTCTCCTCTAACGGGTTAGGGACCACCGGTGGATTGTATATTCCTAGCCGCCTGAGCACAAGGAGGGCCATGACTCAGAATATGTCCGAGAAGCTCATTCTCATTCCGTAGCAACTGGACCACTTACTAGGCCACTCACCCGATGCCCATGGTTCACAAACTATTAAGTGACTTTGGTAACCCAAACCATGAACCACTTTAATAATAACAATAATAATCTTCATCATCATCATCATCACGTAGATCATCATTATCAGCATAATCATCATCAGCAGCGACAGCTTCTTATTCTTCTTCATATTCTTTTCTTCTTCTCCACACTGTTAGAAACACATATGAGAAGTGCTGCTTCAAAGCTCATGCTATACACTCTTTGAGACAGAGGTGCTATAAACAATGTCATAGTCAGAAAAAACAGACCAGCTGTTATCTTCGCTGATGAGACTAGGAAGACTGCATTTTTCATAAATATTGCCAAAACACTGGCAATCTTCGTAGAACAATAGCGACAATAATATCGATGTACATGGAAATGGCAACAGGAATGGAACGCTTGTGGAAACAGCAATCTGCAACCAACTTTTCTGTGGCCTTATCATGTACTGATGTCATTTCCAAGATTCTACGAGTATACAGCCACACGCAATAATCATCCACTTATCTCCTGAAAGTATTCTCTCCCGAATAACTGCCTTACCGTGAGAAAATTCCTCAAGTACGGGTTCTCTTCTTCAGTAGACGTCTTCTTGGAATGAGGATCCAGTGATCAGTGACAGAAAATAGCGTGAAATAAAAAATTCCTAGCCTAAAAGTATAAAAAAAGCAAATGTACATTACCAGAGTAATTATCTGTTAATTATGAAAGGTGGCTTCCTGCTACGGCCAGGTCAGCCTGGAAGATTCACCGAGAAGAAAGAAATAATAATAAATTGTTTATTAATAATGAGGGGCTGCCTGGCCGAGGCGGTAAAGATGTGCTCGGTTCGCCCGGAAGGACGTGGGTTCGAATCCCCGCCAGGAAGTCGTAACATTTAAGAAACGAGATTTCCACTTCCGGAGGTGTATATGGCCCTGAGGTTCACTCAGTCTACAACAAAAATGAGTACCAGGTTAATTTCTGGGGGCAAAGGCGGCCGGGCGTAGAGCTAACCACTCTACCCCATCACGTGCCGAGGTTAACAATGGTGGAAGCCTTTACCTTCCACTCCTCCAAGGGATTTCATGGCCTGTACGAAGGTGACTTTGCTTTGATTTGCTTATTAATAATGACCTAAGGAAACGTTGTGTATTTCGTTCTAACATGGCCAGATATCTGAAACCCCAGACCATGTGCCTTTCCTGAGACGTTATGCTCTCTTCTGACGACACCTAGGTTTGTCTAGCTTATTTTCCATGTACTGTACTTATTCCAGACTCTTTGATGTGATTTTTCTTATCTAATCTCCCTTGGTCAATACTTGTTTTCTTCCTAAGTCGATGTAATTTGAATTGCAAAGCTCAGAATGTATTTAATTTTCCCACACTTCGTAGATTATCGTATCCATCAACTTCACACTTTGAGAGTCAGACCTCTTCCACTATCCAATAATAATAATAATAATAATAATAATAATAATAATAATAATAATAATAACGGTTTTACATCCAACTAACTCTTTAACGGTTTATTCGAGACGCTGCGGTACCAGAATTTTGTCCCACGCTAGTTTTTTAACGTGCCAGTAAATCTGCCGACTCGAGGGTGCGCATTTGAGCATCTTCAAGTACCACAGGACTGAGCCCGGATCGAATCCGCTACCTTGGGCTCAGAAAACAAGCACTCTTCCATCTGAGACACACAGCCCGGCTTTACCTTTTTCCTTTTTCTCCTAAACATTTCGCGAATATGACTTATGTTGAGCAGTCTCTTAAATTTCAAGTACCATTATCCATTGGTGAGAGCTGTAACAGATCAACATCACACATCAAGGCAGGATAACCTGTAATCTGTGATGAATGGCAGATTGGAGAAGAAACACCGCACTAATCACTATAAATGGAGTTTCAACTATTGTGGGGTGTATACCAAACGATTGAACAACCTTGCGTCTGTTACGTATTGGAGAGTGATACAGAGCTCTGCCTTCGCCTCCTTTATTTTGTGCTTCTGTTTATAAATTTATGGCGTTATGGAAAAGTGATTTATTTATGCTGTGGATTGTATAAATCCTGGACCTCCATCGGCCTGCTTCTGGCGGAGAGGAAACGGAGAGGTAGGGGGAGAGGATTCAATCATGCCCGAGCTTCAGCTGACGGGCTCAAAGAAGGCCAGATTCTGCGAGAAGTTGGTTGCCTATACCAACAGGCGCGCACAAACACAGAAAGAGAGAAAGAGAAGCCATAGACGGCAAAACGTTTGCCTTTCACCAATATTATCTCCTTTACTTTCTCTAAAGGAACCACAGATGCATGTTTTCGTCCCCTCATGGACATATATGTCTTCTACATAAAGTGTAAGCCTTACTGTGATGAAGATATTCTTTATCGTTCTCGTCATCCAACGCAGCGACTGGACTCTGGATCAAGTCAGAGTCATTGAGGCCAGAACTTTTAATAGCTATCGTATCATTTCCTATAATTAGTTGTTACTTCTGTACATTTATTGCACGTACTGTACGCTTAGACTTAGTACATTATCTACGTTTTAAATGCGAAGTATGTCCTGTTACTTGCCATTAATGTTAACGAAATGATAGGGATTTATCTAATTTTTACATCATCCTCGTACTTATTCAACACCCTGGAAGTTTTAGTTCCATCTGACGATCAATGGCAGTGTGTGTTGGACCCAGAATCCTAAGATCGCGGGTACAAATTTTGCGGAGGAAGTCTTCGATACTCCGTAGTACGCAGGCGACATGTAGGTTAAAATGATTCTGGTGAGACATTTAATAGATATATAATGTAATTAAAACAGTCGTAGATCACCCAAGGGAGTTCCGCTCTGCTACCTGCAAGAGTAAAATAAAACATCGAAAATCGACACGCAGGCAGCTAAAATGGTGTCAAATTAAAACACCTGCACACGGTAGCTGAGATAATAAGATTATTATTATTATTATTATTATTATTATTATTATTATTATTATTATTATTATTATTTTAGCTTTTTTGGACTTTCTGTTGCATAACTTACCTATATACGTATTCACCCACAGTATTTATTTATGTATTTATTTATTTATTTACACTGACTGACAGAGCAAATGCAACACCAAGAAGGAGTGGTCAGAACTTTATGCCAATTGCAGGGTAGACTGACGTCACTGAGGTATGCTCATGATGTGAAATGCGCTGCTGCTGCGCACGTAGCGAACGATAAATGGGACATGGCGTTGGCGAATGGCCCACTTCGTACTGTGATTTCTCAGCCGACAGTCATTGTAGAACGTATTGTCGTGTGCCACAGGACACGTGTATAGCTAAGAATGCCAGGCCGCCATCAACGGAGGCATTTCCAGCAGACAGACGACTTTACGAGGAGTATGGTGATCGGGCTGAGAAGGGCAGGTTGGTCGCTTCGTCAAATCGCAGCCGATACCCATAGGGATGTGTCCACGGTGCAGCGCCTGTGGCGAAGATGGTTGGCGCAGGGAAATGTGGCACGTGCGAGGGGTCCAGGCGCAGCCCGAGTGACGTCAGCACGCGAGGATCGGCGCATCCGCCGCCAAGCGGTGGCAGCCCTGCACGCCACGTCAACCGCCATTCTTCAGCATGTGCAAGACACCCTGGGTGTTCCAATATCGACCAGAACAATTTCCCGTCGATTGGTTGAAGGAGGCCTGCACTCCCGGCGTCCGCTCAGAAGACTACCATTGACTCCACAGCATAGACGTGCACGCCTGGCATGGTGCCGGGCTAGAGCGACTTGGATGAGGGAATGGCGGAACGTCGTGTTCTCCGATGAGTCACGCTTCTGTTCTGTCAGTGATAGTCACCGCAGACGAGTGTGGCGTCGGCATGGAGAAAGGTCAAATCCGGCAGTAACTGTGGAGCGCCCTACCGCTATACAACGCGGCATCATAGTTTGGGGCGCTATTGCGTATGATTCCACATCACCTCTAGTGCGTATTCAAGGCACGTTAAATGCCCACCGCTACGTGCAGCATGTGCTGCGGCCGGTGGCACTCCCGTACCTTCAGGGGCTTCCCAATGCTCTGTTTCAGCAGGATAATGCCCGCCCACACACTGCTCGCATCTCCCAACAGGCTCTACGAGGTGTACAGATGCTTCCGTGGCCAGCGTACTCTCCGGATCTCTCACCAATCGAACACGTGTGGGATCTCATTGGACGCCGTTTGCAAACTCTGCCCCAGCCTCGTACGGACGACCAACTGTGGCAAATGGTTGACAGAGAATGGAGAACCATCCCTCAGGACACCATCCGCACTCTTATTGACTCTGTACCTCGACGTGTTTCTGCGTGCATCGCCGCTCGCGGTGGTCCTACATCCTACTGAGTCGATGCCGTGCGCATTGTGTATCCTGCATATCGGTTTGAAATAAACATCAATTATTCTTCCGTGCCGACTCTGTTTTTTCCCCAACTTTCATCCCTTTCGAACCACTCCTCCTTGGTGTTGCATTGTCACTGTCAGTCAGTGTATTTTTTATTTTTTTATTTATTTATTTATTTATTTATTTATAATGGTCGATCTCATTCCATTGTCTGTTAGTAGTATCCTTTCGGTTTCTGAGGTAGCGTGTTTGATCCTGGTTGATGTCGTTGGCATCTGAAGGTGTTGAAATGTGGCACTTCCGCGTTGTTCTCTTCCAGTAAATTAAAAAACTGTTGCAGAATAAAATGTCTGGATCCTGGAGTTTTTTAAATCTATAACAAGTGAAAAGATGTTAAACAAAGAACTGATTTCTCTTTGAACATTTTACAGGTATAGATGATAACGTGACAGCACAGTATTTGAAGTGCTTGCTAGCCATCATGACACTTTGACAACCAAGGTTCGAATTCCAGTGAATATAAAATGAAAAATTTATCTGATAACTTACATACGGTTGAGAACTATATCTGATCTTATAGCCCATGGTTAAACACGTAAATTGTGGGGCAGAGTAGGATAGCTGGTAGAGTACTCGTTTTCCTGAACCAATGACAAGTGTTCCATACCGGCTCAATTCGATGTTTTGAAGATGCTGAAATACGCTGTCTCGTGCCGACAGACTTACCGGCATGTCAGAGAACTCCTATGGAACAAAATATCCGGCATTTCGGCCTCATGGAAAAGTGAAAATGTAGTTCATGAAACCTGGAATATATAGTATTATTATTTATTGTCAAGCACAAAGTCATGGACAGTGCTTTCAGTGACCGCATAAAGTAAACAGGACGAACCAGGCCTAAACTGTATTATAATAGGGGATAGTCTACACTTTTTCTTTCAATTATAAACCCTGGTGTTATGTTCCAGTACATTCCAGAGAACGAGGTCCTTAAAATCCATTTGAAGAGGCCAAATTTAATACGTCAATACTTTCAAAAATGACAGTGACTCTATCATCCTACATTTCAACTTATTGGTATTCACAAACATTTCCATCAACCCCATAATGTACAGGTACCTTGATTCATTCAGACTATCGTTTCTGGGTTTGTCTGGGAATGTTAATCTGGGACTAACGGCTCGACAGAGCCTCCTGAGGAGCTGTCTGATATGAAAGACAGCGAACCCGGTAAGGATTGTCAAGTTATATTGGTTGATATTTCGGGTCTTTGCTGAGACTGCGGACAGAGTTTTTTTTGCTTATTCTGTGTAATATCGTCAAAACTATTCACTGCCTTTCGTCAAGAGGAACATTTTATTTTCTCCTTTTATTAGCCCACAATTCCAGTATGACATTGCAACATGGCACCTTTAGATCCATATCATTTTTTCTCTGGAATTCAAACACATTAGAGCTTGTGGAGACTAGATTGATGACTGTGGTCATGTTTGCAGATCGCCTTACAGCTGTACGGTCAATACATCACGTTCCCGATGGTCTTAGTCTAGGATAAGCTGAGGGTTGCGTGTTTACGGATAAGCCAATGAACAACTGCACAGAACATCCTCTCACTGCTGCTATATAAAACTCGATCAGCCTACAAGTACAGTTAGACGCATGATTAGTGCAATTTAGAATCTCAGGACTGTCGGCTGGCATCTATCGAAGACAGTAGTTCAGGAAACAATCATTGTGGCAAAAACCCGACATCGTAGTGTAGAATAGTAAATTATTATTATTATTATTATTATTATTATTATTAATATTATTATTATTATTATTATTATTATTATTATTATTATTATTATTATTATTATTATTATTATTATTATTATATGCATTTTCTGGCAGGACCTAGTGTTTACAGTGCACTATGTCTTCTGGTATGGGCTAGAGCAATTTTGTTACTTTCATTGATCTGTCTCTGTCATCCTTCGCTTTGACAATATGAAAGTGACTGAGGTATGAGCAATGCTAGTAATGCCATTCCTTGTGCAGCCAGTCCCTGCTATGAATGGTGTGAAAACGTTGCTCATAGGGTCGGTTGGTGCATGCATTTCAGTGGGCTTGGCAGACTGATATGTAATAGCAACTTCCGGCTCAGTGAGGAAAGCAGCGGGAAACTACCTCACTCCTCATTTCCCTAGTACGCCTCTTCAGTGATGCCTAGGCCATCTATGACAGATGATGGCAGAGCTGTTGAGGATCCAACCAGCCTTAGGGCTGAAGACTGAACATACATACATAATTATTATTATTATTATTATTATTATTATTATTATTATTATTATTATTATTATTATTATTATTATTATTATTATTGTTGTTATTATTATTATTATTATTATTATTATTATTATTATTATTATTATTATTATTATTATTATTATTATTATTATTATTATTATTATTATTATTATTTGTACAGCATATCTCAGTTGCTTTTGTGGTCGCTGGAGTCACCCAGGATCATTTTGATTTTATTTTCTCCTGGTAAAGTCTCATCGGCTTCCAAGGAGTACTATATCTTCTATATTAAATTTATAAGACCGTCCTATTTATTCACGCATTACCCCTATCTCTAGAACCTCGGAACTATTTGTATTCGTCTTTCGTCATGGAAACCGTTTCATACAAAATCTTCAATCAATCTAAATCTCCTTTACGAGTTTAGTGGCTCACATGGTAAAGAACTAAAGCACTGGCCTTTTGAGTTAAAATGGAGTTTTATGGTTTTCTTTCAATTTGCTTTAAGTCACACCGACACACATAATAGGTCTTATGGCGACGATGGTATAGGAAAGGGCTAGGAATGGAAAGGAAGCGGACTTTGTCTTCATTATGGTTCAGCCCCAGCATTTTGCTGATGCGAAAATGGAAAACCACTGAAAACCATCTTCAAGGCTGACGACAGTGCGGTTCGAACCCACTATCTCCCGAATGCAAGCCCTTAACTGCACGGCCAACTCGATCGGTAATGGTGGATTAGATCCCGGCTGAGTCTGGGTGCATTTGATGGTGCACGAATTCGCCAGCCTCATATCCAAGCGTAGAACTGTACGAAAATGAACTCCTTCGGGACAACAATTCAGTGCCTCATTGTGTCCGAATACGGTAAAGGTATTTAGTGGAAAGTAAAACCATTAACAATATTCATATGAACCTCAGTATTCATAAGATTGAGAACAGCAAGAATATAATGAGTTAAGAACAGTAAAAGTTTATATTTAAAAGGATGATTGCTTGTAGAGTTCTGAAAATGGTTTTCCGTGGTTTCCCATTTTCACACCAGGCAAATGCTGGGGCTGTACCTTAATTAAGGCCACGGCCGCTTCCTTCCAACTCCTAGGCATTTCCTATCCCAGCGTCGCCATAAGACCTATCTGTGTCGGTGCGACGTAAAGCCCGTAGCTTGTAGAGTTTGCGATATACCTCACTCATTCATTCCTAAACTTGTTTTTACTACTTTCAATCGCTAAATAGTCCGCCAGATGATAGCCTCTCCGTTCATAAATATTTCATGAACCAAAAAAAGTATCTTCGATTGTATTATAGACTTCATCATTTATTTTGTTCTTCTCTCGATATAATTTCCTGGAGGATAATGGATAAAACTGAGCAGTTATATGTTTCACGCTGATGCTTGTCTTCTTTAAGAGAAAAGTTCCAACATACTTCAGTTTTTGAGTAGATTACAAATGACTGTATGAAATGTGTTGCGTCGCACTGAAGTTGTAGTCGAACTTGACGATAGCGAGAGATGTCACGTGTTCTAATCGATCGTTCCCATCGTTAATTAATAGGTTCCGTTAAATTCTCTTCGTTTCGAGTTTCTCCATACCTTTGACTGATGGAAGACTCGCTGTAGTTTCACAAGGAGTATTAATAAAATAATGAGTTCAACAGTAAAGATGGTAGAATGTTTAGGGGAGAGCGCTCCATCTGTTCATTTCACGCTGAAAGCTTGGTTCTCTATTCTATGACTAGCTCGTAACGTTGCAGTCGAGTGATTGTGGATTCGAATTGCAACATCGAGAGTCCTGAAGGCAGTTTACCGTGGTATCTCATTTTTAAAACACGAAATGGTGAATCTATGCATTAATTAATACCTCGCAAACCTAATAGCGTCGGGGTCGGAAAAGAACAAGAGCTGACCAAGAGAGGTCGGATAGGATAGATGAAAGTGAGGAGCCTGGCACAAGTAAGTGGAAGCAATGCCAGGGCTCAGCTAAGGACCCCGTGGTCGCCAATCCACGTTCCAAATTTCAGAGCCCCTGGGGCCCCTTTTAGTCGCCTCTTACGACAGGCAGGGGTTACTGTGGGTGTTATTCTACGGCCTCCGGATCCCAAGATAGCGGGTTCAAACCCGGCAGAGGTAGTCGCATTTTTGAAGGGCGGAAAAAAGTCCACTCGACACTCCATGTCGTACGATGGCGGCATGTAAAAGATCTCTGGTGATACATTTGGTATTTACCCGACAAAATTAAAACTCAGCCATAGACGCCCAAAAGAGATCCGGTTTACTCTGTCTGCCATCTAGTGAGCCTAGAGTAAAACGGAACGTCGACATTGACGAGCAGACAGCCAGATGGCATCAAATCGAAATGTCTGCACACAGTAGCTGAGGCCATACGATTATTATTATTATTATTATTATTATTATTATTATTATTATTATTATTATTATTATTATTATTAATTAATTAATTAATTAATTAATTAATTAATTAATTAATTAATACCTCGATCACTGGTTTCTCCGTGTGAACACTCATTGTTGCCTAAACTTTACCTGCGTCAATGCAGAACAACTTGACGTTAAATCGCTGTCGAAACTGAATTTCTGAAATTAATGAACAATAATATGTGCCCTTCCAACAAACATGCCTTTGCTGGCAGGACCTAGTGTTTACAGTGCACTATGTCTTCTGGCATAGGCTAGAGCAATTTTGTTACTTTCATTGACCTGTCCCGGTCCTATCCTTGGCTTTGACAGTATGAAAGTGACCGAGGTATGAGTGATGCTAGTAATGTCATTCCTTATGCAGCCAGTCCCTGCTATGAATGGTGTAAAAATGCTGCCCATAAGGTCCGTTCGTGCATACATTTCAGTGCGCTTGGCAGACTGATATGTAATAGGAACTTCTGACTCGGTGAGAAAAGCAACGGGAAACTACCTCACTCCTCATTTCCCTAGTACGCCTATTCAGTGATGCCTAGGCCATCTATGACAGCTGATGGCAAAGCTGTTGAGGATCCAGCCAGCCTTAGGGCTGAGTACTCAACATACATACATACTTCCAATAAACCATGATGAGCGGCTCAGACCGTAGAACATTGGATTTCTGAACCAAATTTGGCGGATTCGAAGAAAGGAGACGAGCTACTCGACTAAGTGATACGTTCCGAGCTGTCAGTGGAGAGATGGTCTGGAATGGCATTAATAGACGAATAATATTGAGTGGTGTCTTTAAAAGGGGCTGCCTGGCCGATGCGGTAAAGACGTGCTCGTTCCGCGCGGAAGGACGTGGGTTCGAATCCCCGTCAGGATGTCGTAAAATTTAAGAAACGAGATTTCCACTTCCGAAGGTGCATATGGCCCTGAGGTTCACTCAGCCTACACCAAAAATGAGTACCAGGTTAATTCCTGGGGGCAAAGGCAGCCGGGCGTAGAGCTAACCACTCTACCCCATCAAATGCCAAGGTTAGCAATGGTGGAAGCCTTTACCTTCCACTCCTGCAAGGGCCTTCATGGCCTGTACGCAGGTGACTTTGCTTTGCTTTGCTTTGGTGTCTTTAAAAGTAGGAAGGATGACAATATGAAGGTAAAGTTGGAATTTAAGAGGACAAATTGGGGTAAATATTCGTTTATAGGAAGGGGAGTCACGGATTAGAATAACTTACCAAGGGAGATGTTCAATAAATTTCCCAATTTCTTCGCAATCACTTAAGAAAAGGCTAGAAAAACAACAGATACGGAATCTGCCACCCGGGCGACTGCCCTAAATGCGGACTAGGATTGATTGATTGATTGATTGATTGATTGATTGATTGATTGATTGATTGATTGATTGATTGATTGATTGATTGATTGAATCAGGGCTCAGTTAGGTGGCATTTGAAGGTGTCTAAATGCGTCAACCTGGTGTCAGTCGATTCACTGGAACTTATAAGAACTCCTATGGGACACAATTCCAGTAATTCAGAATCTCCAAAAACTATTTTTTAAAGTTAATGTGACGTAAAATCAGTAACAATATTATTTCATTATTTCATTATTTCATTCAATATCAAGTGTGTCCTTGTCCGCTCTATGATTGTGAAAGGAAGTATTTATAAAGAGTAGGGGTTACAACAGGTCACTCTCTAAATACCTATGCAAATCTTTCAGTAAACCTTTTTGTGGGGGCAAGAGGATATATCATAATTGTTTTCATTTTAGACTCACACTACATGAAAAATATGGCTCTAGTGATCTGAGCTCACATCATCATATCTCGAGTATTTTACGAAATCCGTACCACGTAGGAA
Organism: Anabrus simplex; assembly: GCF_040414725.1. Lineage (NCBI taxonomy): Eukaryota > Metazoa > Arthropoda > Insecta > Orthoptera > Tettigoniidae > Anabrus > Anabrus simplex. The sequence continues at coordinate 1,592,601,167 of NC_090265.1, forward strand.
AACATAGAATTTGTAAATTTCACTTGACTGTTAATACTATGTTTGCAGCCTCGGCCACCATAATCTCTGAAATGAAATTGCGAATGGCTCTTAGTGCCGGGAGTGTCCGAGGACATGTTCGGCTTGCCAGGTGTACGTCTTCTGGTTTGACACCCGTAGGCGGCCTGATCGTCGTGATGAGGATGAAATGATGATGAAGACAACATATACACCCAGCCCCTATGTCAGCGAAATTAACCAATGATGGTTAAAATTCCCGACTCTGCCGAGAATCGAAACCGGGACCCCTGTGACCAAAGGCCAGCGCGCTAACCATTTAGCCTTGAAGCTGGACACCGTGATCTTTGACATTCTACATAACAACCAAGGACAGAGTTAATTTGTTAGTTAGTTTGAAGGACTCGAACAAAATCAACGGAGTTACCTCATACAGAGTAAAAACTAAAATTATCTGTATTATGTGCTTTTCTGCACCCATACAATCATTTCCTTCATTCCAGTTTCCTTTATAACCCTCTACTGTGAGATTAGGACGCCTCCAACCTAAATTCATACTTCTGTGGACTGATGAAAGTACTACTCTATGTCCCTTATCAAAGTTCTGCAAAGGGTAATAATTACAGCTGTGAATCAAATACAAGAGTCAACTGTTGAGGTTCGCCCATGATTGACTATTTGTTTCGTGTTCTATTTAAGGGAATACTTGTCTTATTTAGTCAATGTAAGATTTCAATCAAAATATTCACTTGATTCCAGTGGTGAAGTTAGTTCCCGTTCCCAAATTGTATGACCCCGAATTCAATCACGAATGGTTATAGGCCTATGTATTGCTATCTCGCATAGAACTTCCGAAAACAAAGATTAACATAATAAGAAGTTCCACTTAAAATTCTGTTTACAAAAAATACTTCGAGCTCTATTTCGTAAAGTTCTTGGTAGCTAGCGCTTGCGACAATATTTTATTCTTTGTAGGCAGATGCCGATAAAGGAAACTATTCCTGAACTATTTTTACAAGAGAAAAAGAAAGGCGATTGAAGTGACTTAATCAAAGCAGAATGTGCAGTATGTGGTTTGCTTGTTGCGTCGACTCGCCGGTGTAAACCATTCAATTTCCAGCAAGTAGAGTGACGATTACGTCACGATTACTTTCGAGAGTACCGGAACGAAGCTGAAGGTCTGGCCACAGAGAAAGCTGTCTCTCGCGGTGGACAGCACATCAGAGGAGATCACGATGGGCTAGGATCTGGTGACGTCACGCTCGGCAGCAGAACGGTATATTGTATCATCTACTGAAGTCCTCTCGTGGTTTCCGTCAGCTGTCGGTGTCGATTATTTATCACCAGTTCAATTCACGTTCCCCATTTCGGAGAAGGAAAATTGTCTGATAGCACTGAGTCATAAAAGAAACAGTAAGTGGCGGAGGGTGCACGAAATCAATTAAAAGAGAGAACGTTTCGGCTGTCATAAGACTTAAATCCCACGAAGAATGTTTATTCAGATATTTTCCCGACAATGCTGCCCATATTCCCCCCATGCTGCAGCTGTTTTCACAAGGTTCTTGCAGATTCGATATACATATTTTGCAAGAACAAGTACTCCCGAATTTTTCCAGTCGACTTTTTGACTAATTCTTCCTTAATTCCTTCTGCCCGCCTGGCAAATATGCCTCCAGATATAAACTGCCTGCTGCGCTTCATGATCTGGATTGATCAGTCTCGTTAGGCCACATTTTGTTCGATAGGAATGATGCAATCTTATGACATACAGTTCGAACCCCATCCCACCTCGGAAGGCCGCTTTCTGTGTTTCTAGCTTCAAGCAATCGTGTTCTATTCACTAAATCTGTTACTGGGAACTCGGTACCCTTGTAGTGAGAGTGAAGACAGCCCTTGAATAAGTAACGGGTGATGACGTCACTCAGATAATCCCATTACTGAAGCTGCTGCACTCCGCGCACACGTGCTCACGTCTGTCCTAATGTCACTCGCTCTCCGGAATATAAAATAAGTTCCATGGACCACATTTCATGAGTGGTATTAATTCTAACAAGCAAATGACGTGCAGGTACATAGGCATAAATTTCGACCTTTCTCCTTCGTACCAGCCACGTGGTGTAGAGGAAGCGTGTCTGAATCCTAGCCGCTCAGCCGTAGATAGTCCAACAGTGATATGTTTCGTTGCAATCAAAACCAAACACATGGCGCAAAAATCCCAAAAGACAATGGCTTACCAAGCGACCGCTGCTCAGCCCGAAAGCCTGAAGATTATGGGGTGTCGTTTGGTCAGCACGACGAATCCTCCCGGCCATTATTCTTGTCTCCCTAGACCGGGCAGCTATCTCGCTCTCAGATGGCTCCTCATTTAATCACGTAGGATGCGTGGACATCGAACCAGCCCTCACATCCAGGTGAAAATTCTTGTCCTGGCCGGGGATCGAACCCGAGGTATCCGGTTAAGTGGCAGGCACGCTACCCCTACACCGTGGGGCCGACGTCGTTGCCATCAGGTAGAGCAAAACGGTACCTGAATGACGTCACATCGTATTGCCTTCACATGCTAATCAAGGTACCTAACACTTATTTAATTTTTATTCTATAAGTAATCATAGAAATTCAGCAGACATTATTATTTCGTTATGCCCATTCATAGAGCGTGTTGGAACTTTTTCATTGGCTTGGTGACATTCGCCTTCCTATTCTTCCCCAATCTCTTCATGAACTCATTTTTTTTTCTTTTTTTTTCCTGGTATTAGCTTTACATCGCACCGACACAGACAGGTCTCATGGTGACGATGGGACAGGAAAGGGCTAGGATTGGGAAGGAAGCGGCCGTAGCCTTAATTAAGGTACAGCCCCAGCATTTGCCTGGTGTGAAAATGGGAAACCACGGAAAATCATCTTCAGGGCTGCCGATAGTGAGGTTCGAACCCACTATCTCCCGAATACTGGATACTGGCCGCACTTAAGCGATTGCAGCTATCGAGTTCGGTGCCGTTCTTTTGAGCACTTTTTATCAGTATTGCTGCTAGTTTTGACCACAAATCTGTGTTTATGTACTGAGGTCCTGAATACTGCTATTTTTCATGATGTCTTCCCTGATGTTCAATTTTATTCAGGTTCTGTCTTGTTTCCTCCAGTCATTTTATTGTCCTGTTTTGGGAATTGACTATATTGATTAATCTTTTTTGTGAGTCTATTATTACCCATCCTAAGAATGTGTACACAAAATGCCAAACATCTCGTCATTACAGTACTTATTAAACTGTATGTGTAACTATAGAGTTTTGTAGTTCGCCTTTTGATACAAATTCCATTTTCTTGTATGGGGCTAAAAATTTTCCTAAGAATTTTTTCATTCATGTTTTTCAATGTTTGCAATTTTAGAATGAACTGCTCAAGTTCCGGTTTTTCATCGATATAGAGCTTCCAGTAGAATAACTGTTTTGTAGTGTTTCAGTTTTGCATTACGTGACGTTACTCGTTTACTATAGTGATAGTCTAAATGACCCCTGAAATTTTGGGCCCTTTTTTGTGTTAGCCAAACTGTCTAATCCCGGAGGAATAATTATTTCTCCACGCTATTTTAAAACGTTGCCTGTGAAATTATCCCATATGCCGTTTAAATTTTTGTATTATTATCATTAGTATCACATTTTTGTCATTATTAACAACTGATTTGAAATGGGGTATTATTATACTGGTGGCAATATCTGCTTATAATTGAATAGTAATGATATTAAGTGAAAAAATTACGGCCTATTCAATAACAAAATCAATTTCAAAAATATTATTACAAGAAATGATATCAGAATTGCATTATAATTAAAGAGGATGATAATATGAATGAATACATGATAACAAGAACCAAAATGAAAATAAAAGTTACTTACAAGTGGAGTAACATAATAATTACAATTAATCGCATAGGTATTCACACTAAATTCAACAAACAAATAAACAAAACCAGGTGCCGTTCAGCCCTGATGGATCTTGGCCTACCAAGTAACCGCTACTCATCTCGAAGGCCTACAAATTGGAGGTGATGCGTGGTAAGCGCAAAGAATGCTCTCTGTCTTTATTCTTGGTATTCTAGACTGGGGCCGCTACCTCACCGTCAGATAGCTCCTTAATTGTTTCCACGTAGTCTGAGTGGACATTGAACAAACCCTTAGCCTAGGTAAAGTCCCTGACCTGGCCTGGAATTGAACCCGAGCCCGGCTCACAAAATGTCGATTTCGTAAAAAAAATTGGAGTTTAGACATATTTTATACGCTTTTTTTCTGGGGTAAAATACACAATGCCCTGCGCTTAATAATAAGTGAAATAGCCAGTTTGAGGTAAAAGGCACCAATTCCAGTGTACTTTCAAAACAAATGAAAGAAAAAATCAAAACATGGGAAGTGGGTGTTAAAAAGTTTGAATTATTATTATTATGTAAAAAAAATTATGAAGGTTTTCATTAAAAGAGAGTCAAGTAAAACAAACACTGAAAAGCATTATTTTAGCTTTCTAATGAAATCTGTTATAGCAAGTAAACATTTTGCCATTATGAGTTCTCTTATAATGGACTTCTGCTGTGTTAAGAATATTTACACTCGTCCAAAAAAAAAAAAAAAAATCTTGTACTATTCAACAGATTCACTAGCATTATTACATATTTCCTTTTCAGCATTTGTGACAAAGTGCCTTTTACCTCCGTGGCACAGATGTAAGTTAAAACAATTCAATACAAGTATACCATTATAATAATTAGTAATTAAAGCACAATTACATAACATTTCAAATATTAACTTTTCAGCAAGAGAGGATAATTCCATTTCTCTGTTATTGTTCAGTCGTGACGAATAACCAGTTCAAGTTCGATCTCTGGGAGCATTCAGCTTCATGAGTAGTGTAATTGAAGTCGAGAGGCAGTCAATGATTTGATTAGACCATCCATTGCATTATTAAGCTCAAGATATTATAATACACCTGTTCTATGTATGTCGCTGCTCATTTGTCGGGACGAGTAGTAATTCCCCGAGGCGGGCCGGCACGATCGCAACACGATAACTTGGCCAGTTGCCAACTAATTGGGTGATGGATGGCGCTCCTGTCACGTAACATACTGACAGACAGGCAGACAGGTGGGTTCCCAATTTACCACTGGCTTATTCACTTGATAAGTTGCGGCCATTTGAATAATCTATTCAACCTCCGCTAAGCTAGTTGACAATACATGCCCCTCTCCTACATGTGACAATAGCATTAACATTTCAAGTAATTTAGAGTTCAACTTGATGGACCGCTTGTTGTAGAACCTCTACACATTAATGATAGCATTCCTACAAATTAATTAACAAACTTCGTGTGTAGCCCTCCCTTGCCGGCTCGACGTGCATCGCATTCATTGTATCTTGTGTTGGTAACTCTGGCGATGAGTTGTAAACAACAAAGTCCTATGTGAGGGTCTTTACGGATCTTGTTCATGGAGTGAACAGTAGATAGCACCAGTGTCTCTAAATTGCAGGTTAATTTGTCTGGGAGACGTTTGTCACTTTAACGCACAGTCAGAGACTGCATTCAGGGTATCCAACGGGCACCTCTCCCTCATTATCTTCAACACAACAGTCTACAATTCACACCTAGAATGTATGAGTATCTTTTGAAGTGTTTGCGCAACACTGGTAGGGAAAGGTAGAATATAGCTTCTAGCTTCTCAGTAATTGTTGTAATTATAACCTAATAAAATGCTTCAAAACATGATGATACCATCGCACAAGAGCTAAACGTGTTTTCTTGCATGATTCTGAGCTTTTTATGTGTTCACTTTTTTTTTTTATTTGCAACCTTTCAGCATCCCCTTTACATGAATAGGTTAACAAGTGGTAAATTAATATTTTATCATTGCGACATCGCTTTTAACGTCGAATTGGATATACCGGCGAAGTATAACGGTCCCGACTAAATCCTATATAAGCATCGTATTTTAAAAAATCGCTTAATACGACGTAACGACGTATTTTTATCACATTTCCGGAGAAATGTGACGATTAAAACGCCCAACGTAGATTTTTGTTTGTCAAGCGTTTAGGGATTGCTGAGAACAAAGTAAAACTTATTTTCACTCTCTTGTCTTTAGTAGATTGTAGATTTCAAATCAGTCTGCCTGTTAAATAGTCGGGTCAAGCATCGCTGTGAAGCTGTCCCAAAAAAAAAAAGGGAAAGTGTTTAATGTTGGAGAAAAATCACACATAATATCGCGATTACAAAATGGAGAAACAAGCAACAGCCTCGCAAAGAATTTCTACAATTTGGAAGGACAGAGACAATATCTCATTTATTATCCAAGACCGCGTGTGACACTGTTGATCAATTTACATTGTTGCTACTTCGTTCCTCTCTATTTATTTTATATTTTGTTGATATATTATTGCTGTAAGGAAGAAATATTCCTCCCCGTTCCACTCCATATTTTTGAAGTTTAAAATTCTTCTTCTTTTTCTTTATCTGTTTACCCTCCAGCGTCCGTTATTCCCTCGCACTCAGCGAGGGATCCCATCTCTACCGCCTCTAGGGCAGTGTCCTGGAGCTTCAGACTCTGGCTCGGGGATACAACTGAGGAGGATGACCAGTACCTCGCCCAGGCAGCCTCACCTGCTATGATGACCAGCGGGATGGGAAGATTGGAAGGGATAGGCAAGGAAGAGGGAAGGATGAGGCCGTGGCCTTAAGTTAGGTACCATCCCGACATTTGCCTTGAGGAGAAGGGGGAAACCACGGAAAACCACTTTCAGGATGGCTAAGCTGGGAATCATACCCACCACTACTCAGTTCACATTCCGAGGCCAGGTGGACCCCGTTCCAGTCCTCATACTACTTTTCAAATTTCATGGCAGAGCTGGGAATCGAACCCGGGCCTCCGGAGGTGTCAGCTTATCACACTAACCACTACACCACAGAGGTGGAGGAAGTTTTAACTTCATTTGTTAATTATCCATGTGAGTGTGCCGCCTAAAACTTACAAATATGACATTTAAGAAACAACAAAAACTCGGTTTGTGCAATTATCGCCTACAACGACCGTTAAATGGCGGTCCCTTCAAAGTCGTTATATATACCGGGCGAGTTGGCCGTGCGGTTAGGGGCGCACAGCTGTGAGCTTGCATCCGGGAGATAGTGGGTTCGAACCCCACTGTCGGCAGACCTGAAGGTGGATTTCCGTTGTTTCCCATTTTCACATCAGGCAAATGCTGCGGCTGTACCTTAATTAAGGCCACTGCTGCTTCCTTCCCACTCGTAGCTCTTTCCTATCCCATCGTCGCCATAAGATCGATCTGTGTGGGTGCGACGTAAAGCATAACCGGTTATAACCGTATTATCATTCTCTCGCCGTTCCTTTTCTCAACCTGGTAGTGTCGCAAGGGCGAACCCTATTGGCACATGTGGATTTGGCCCTGTTTTATGATTGGATTCCTTTCCTGATGCCATCTTAGTTGAACGTATGTATTCGCTATTTTGTATTTCTGTGATGGTTGGTAGTTTAATGTATTGTCTGTGTATGCAGAGGAGTGTATTGCGACAAATCAGCGGAATTAACCGGATTCACGTAAAATCCCAGACCTGGTCGGGAATCGAACACGTGACCCTCTAAACCGTAGACCTCAGCGTTCACTATTCAGCCAAGAAATCGGACTTTGGTAGGTATATTTTATTTCCTAGGCATAATGTTGCAGTGAGTTCAAATCAACGACTTTCTTTAAATTCTGTACATTATTTCCCTTGCTACGACTTCACATCCTAAAATGTGTACTTGTAGAGACCCAAGGGATGGGCAACAATGTAATAGCTTGTTGTCGTATCCTGTTTTTCTTCTCACTTTGCATTTAATACTAATCCTTACATTTCCATTTCTTGAGTACTAACTGTGAAAATCTTAACATTTTTACTTGTACAGACAACGGTTTTTTAATAATACAGTATAAAATCGATATCCTTACTGTACGTTTTGAACTGCAGTATTATTACATTAATAATTTTTTCATTACAAAAATATTCCGACTCGTTGGCCGAATGGTCAGCGTACTGACCTTCGGTTCAGAGGGTCCTGGGTTCGATTTCCGAACAGGTCGGGGATTTTAAACTTCATTGGTTAATTCCAATGGCCCTGCAAACCACACACCACACAAAACACTATCCTCCACCACATTAACACGCAGTTACCTACACATGGCAGATGCCGCCCACCTTCATCGGAGGGTCTGCCTTACATGAGCTGCACTCGGCTAGAAATAGCCACACGAAATTACATTTATTTATTTTGCTATTGGTTCCCTACTCAGGGAGATCTGACGACGACGATGCGATAGAACAGGGACTGGAATGGAAACGAATGTGGCTTAATGAAAGTCTGGTGTGAAAATGGCGAACCACGGAAATTTGGGATACCGACAGTGGCATTCGAACCCACCACCTCCGGAATGCAAGGATTACAGCTGTAAGCGCAACCAAACCGCTCGGTCACCGCTGATATCGCATGTCTTACTAACCACTTAAAATGTCTCACAAAATGAGTTGTGGCCAGTACTCAATGGATTGAATCTATTTCAGCATTAGCAATGCTTATTGTCGTTTTACGTTTAGTTGAGCCCAGTGTCAACGTGATTCCATCTCTAGTTCAATCCTGACTGAGGAAATCCAGCTGTCGAATTGTGTGCGTTAGTTTGACCTTCAGAATTATCATACAAGAACAGATATATGAAATTACCTGTGGTTAAATAAGTTTTATTAATAATACTAGAATGATATCCCACTATCCGAACCCTCGGGAATGTCATGGAAATATGATAGCATTTGCTTCAAAGTATATCTCCATAACATATGCGGATTTTTTTCATCTTCGTAGAAATTGAGTCCCGTCGGAAGATAGTTCGTTAATGTTAATTAATGATTACTCTGGTGAGGATTAAAGAAAAATATGATTCCCCTACTTCCATGATTCCTCAGGATGGACTATGTGTTTGTCATGTAACCCAATGATCCGAATTTTGGCGCATTTGATGTCAGGAGGGTCGGCTATGGTCGAAAATTCACATAACGTTGTGCATTTCATCTCTCCAGTGAACAGTTGTTGTTATTCTCAGCACATTGAACCTAGGCAGAAAGTTCCCTTTCTCAGTCTATCATTCAGTAAAAAATAGAACACAGCATACTTGTGATTAACTAGGAACGGCCACCAAGCAGGCATATTTCAGCCAATGACAGCTTGAAGCCTGCAAAATTTGCGAGCAGTAAACTGAACATGCTACAATTAATAATTTCGTGCTAGATGTAATGTTAAATCTTCTATACCAGTGAGTAACCCAAGTGCATAATTATATTGCATTAGGATTCTGTGGCTTTTTTATTGATTTAAATCGCAAGATATTCTTTTGTGAATGTTATAAATTAAGAGAATACAGTTGTTCATATGTTTGTTTAACTATTTTTAATTTAAATACATTTTTATTTAAAATTATAAGAACTGTTGGAAGTATTCTAAATATGGTCGCCACTGCACGAAAAGTATGTCTATATGTGTGGCGGTCAGAAAACTAGAAAACAATCTGAGGTACCAGTTCAAAACTGTGAACCATCTTCATGGCTTACTTATTGTCTGGGGATGCTTTTTCTGGTACGATTGTGATCCACTAATTTCTCCAAATTATTTATGCAATTACAAAATGTTTGACACTGAACAAATATTAGTATATCAACATTCATTATCAACAATAGTGTCTAATTCCATTGGCCTGAGAATGGGTGTTTGTACTGTCCCCAACATCCCTACAACTCACACAACACATTCCTCCACTACAACAACACGCAGTATCCTAGCAGATATACCCCCCCCCCAGCCTCGTCGGAGGGTCTGCCTTAAAAGGGCTGCACCGGGCTGAAAATAGCCACACGATTTTTTAAATAAACAATTATAATAGGATTAAGTAATTTAGAAATATTTGATTTCGGAGCTAAGCTGCTTCTGGAGAAACACCATCTCTTCTGCCTTTGCTGTCCCAAGTCAGTTGTGATCTGCTAATGAACTAATCCAAATGTAGAAAGTACACGTTCCGTGCTAGCTGAAAAAGCAACCACTGTAGATGATGAATACGCATTATTTTCTTCTTAAATTTGGGTCAATTTTTTAATACTTTACCACCATTCTATGGCTGTGACACACTTCGTAATTTTCAGTGTTTAAAATGTTTCATTAAAGGGTGATGTTCGTATCCTGTCGTCAGTTTTACTCCACCGTCATCATACATATATTTAAAATAATCTACCGCTTTATTTCCTTTTCTTTCTCTTTTAACACACCTACTCGGTTCATTTTAAACACAACAGCTTACATGCAAATACACTGTAACTCTTGTACGTCATTAAGGGATCATAATAAAACAAAGAATGTACTTATTCACACAATAAGGCACGTGTTGGAAGGAAAGCAGTTTTAAGTCGCTTAACTCTTGTTCTTTTACTAGGAACTAAAGAGGATCTCTTTCACATTAACAAGTATTTATAAAATAATTATTGCTGAGTTTTATATGTAAAATATCCTGGTGTAATATTAGCTTTTAAGTATGAGTATGAGTTGCCATAGTAGAATAAAATTTCCAGGAAATTTACATTTTTATTTAAATCCGATTAAACTAAAAACATCAGGTGTTACAATTTTTAAAGAATCATTATTTTATTAACCCTATTCTGCACGAAACTGTTGAAATTTGATACCTTATTATTATTTAGTTCAGTGTAAATAAAAGTTCTGAATTCACACCTTGTCGGGCAGAATTTTGTTTTATGACCATGCTTATACACGTTCAATTCATAATTTACAGAACGGATGATCCCAGCTTAACAAAAAGGATTTTCATGTACCTTTGGGATAAAAAGGCAACAACTGGCTGGATTCAAGATGTAAAGAAATATTTAGAAAGAAATAACATGAGAGAAGGAGAAAATATGGACAGAGAGATTTTTAGAAATAGGATAGTAAGTATGGAAGGATTCCAAGGAAGATTGAACAAGAATCCCACAAACTATCTTAAAAAATTAGTATTACTGATCAAGGGACTGCTTCTAAAGCACAGTCCTGAATCGATGATGCTTGTGGTCTAAAGGGGTCCAAAATCCAGGTCTACGGCCCATCATAATGCTACTTATCGCTAGTAAAGCAGAGCCACGTTATTTGTCATGTTGCGGTACTAATCAAAAGTAGCGTAGACTCACGTAGTTGCATACAGTATGGTACTACTCACAAGTATTGTACCTGGTGCGAAGTGGTCCGAGGACGGAAAGAAACCGCATAGTGAAAGGATGAAAGAATATTGGAAGGAACGGAAGAGAAAACAACAAAGTATAAAAAATTGAATTGAAATTAGCACTTCATCCTTAGCAGGCCTCATCGGAAATAATAATAATAATAATAATAATAATAATAATAATAATAATAATAATAATAATAATAATAATAATAATAATAATATGCATAGTCCAAAGAGAAGACCCCCATGAATTGGTCCTATTGTGGAAAGTACGATTAGTACAAAGGAAGGAAGAATAAACGGGGCCCAAGAAATTGTATCTTCCAGAAGTGAGGAGTAACATACAAGGTTTTGAGGACCACTGGTGTAACCTATAGGTTTCCATATCTGATGCGAGAGTTACGAGGATGTCAAGTACTTATCAATTTTAGAGAACAATAATACATTTTAACCTATCTTCTCATATACTGCATTGTCCGACTCGTTGTCTGAATAGTCAGCGTACTGGCCTTCGGTTCAGAGAATCCCGATTTCGATTCCCGGCCGGGCCGGGGATTTTAACCTTCATTGGTTAATTCCAATTGCCCGGAGACTGGGTGTTTGTGCTGTCCCCAACATCCCTGCAACTCACTCACACCACACACAACACTATCCTCCACCACAATAACACGCAGTTACCTACGCATGGCAGATGCCTTACAAGGGCTGCACTCGGTTAGAAATAGCCACACTAAATTGTTATTATTATTATTATTATTATTATTATTATTATTATTATTATTATTATTATTATTATTATTATTATTATTATTATTATTATTATTATTATTATTATTATATACTGCATTTCCAATATTTCATTACCGAATAAATTTATAGCGATTGAGTTGTCCGTGCGGTTAGGGCAGGGCAGGTGTGAGCTTTCATTCGGGAGATAGTGGGTTCAAACCCCACTGTCGGCCGGCAGCCTTGAAGATGTTTTTCTGTAGTTTCCCATTTTTACACAAGACAATTGCTGGGCCTGTAGCTTAATTAAGGCCACTGCCGCTTCCCTCCCAAGCCTACCGGGCGAGTTGGCCCTGCGGTTAGGGGCGCGCAGCTGTGAGCTTATATTCGGGAGATAGTAGGTTCGTACCCCGCTGTCGGCAGCCCTGAAGATGGTTTTCCGTGGTTTCCCATGTTCACACCAGGCACATGATGGGGCTGTACCTTAGTGAAGGCCACGGCCGCTTACTTCCCATTCCTAGGCCTTTCCTATCCCATCGCCGCCATAAGACCTATCTGTGTCGGTGTCACGCAAAGCAAATAGCAAAAAAATAATGTTCCCACTCCTAATCCTTCCCTCTCCCAACGTCGCCATAAGACCTGTCTGTGGTGGTGCGACGTAAAGCAAATAGCAAAAAAAAAAAAAGATTCCCACTCCTAATCCTTCCCTCTCCCATCGTCGCCATAAGACCTTTCTGTGGTTGTGTGACGTAAAGCAAATAGCAAAAAAAAAATAAGGTTCCCACTCCTAATCCTTCCTTCTCCCATCATCGCCGTAAGACCTTTCTGTGGTGGTGTGACGTAAAGCAAATTGCAAAAAAAAAAAAAAAAAAAAAAAAAAAAAAAGTTCCCATTCCTAATCCATCCCTCTCCCATCGTCGCCGCCATAAGACCTTTCTGTGGTGGTGTGACGTAAAGCAAAGTGAAAAATGGAAAATAAAAATTATCCCATTTTTCCCTATAGATGGAATGGCCTAAAGAGCTGAAAGACACAGTTCAAGAAATCAGCTGCTTTTTAAGGTTACAGACTTATAATAAATACAACTTATGAAGGTCCTTGACTCGACAAAACGTCTTCAGCCCATCCAGACAGCCTGTAGATATTGGAGTGCACGTGGTCAGCGTAACGACATCCTCAGCTGGATTATTTGGTTTTATGACCGGCCCCAATGCCTGTGGCATCCGAGAGGTGTTGAGTAAACCTCGTTCCATACCTCAGTGTAGGAATAAAATACCAGGATTTTTGGCAACTCGTGAGAGTGGGGAAGCTTGGTATAGCAGTGCTAAGCCCTAAACAGCATCCTTCGACTGACACTGTGCGTCATGCACCCCCTGTGTCTTTCATTTATTTAGTTCTGCGGATGGCTGCCACCAGATTGTAGGCACGCCACCTCCGCACCACGGGGCTAGACTAAGGTTGCAAAGGCTGAGTGTTGATTGTACATTTGTTTTGTACTGCATTAGTCAACCATTCATTATTGATCTGCATTCAGGGCTTTCACCCAGGTGGCAGATTGCTTGCCAATAGTTAACCTAGTCTTTAAATGATTTCAAATAGCATGGTAATTTACCGAGCATTTCCCTAAATAAGTGAAATGAAATGGCGTATGACTTTTAGTGCCGGGAGAGTCCGAAGACAAGTTCGGCTCGCCAGATGCAAGTCTTTGGATTTGATGCCCGTAGGCGACCTGCGAGTCATGATGAGGATGAAATGATGATGAATAAGACACATACGCCCAGTCCCCGTCTCGGCAAAATCGATCAATTATGGCTAAAATTCCCAACCACGCCTGGAATTGAACCCGGGACTCCTGTGACCAAAGGCCAGCACGCTAACCATTTAGCTATGGAGCGAACCCCTAATAAGCTATTCCAGTCCTTAATATTCCTCTTCCTTTATAAGTGAATATTTGCTCCATCTGCCCACACAAATAGGAGCTCTCGCACAGTAGCCATGTCCGGAAATGTTACGCGATAACGGGAAAAGGCCTTGAATTCCTGAACTTCAAAGAGTAAACTACATCTTCGGGCAGCAAGACGTTAGCTTCAGGAAAGATCAGTTTTACTTGCTGGTTATCAGTGATGAGTGTTGAGCGGTACAGCGAAGGGTAGTGAATATCTGCTATATGATACTCCTACGAATTAGAAACATAATAGTAAATAATAATAATTCGATTATATAATATAACGAGGGATTTAGTCCTGAACTTCAGCCAGAAAAATAAGGGCGCTGCTATTGTCATATTTTTTCCAATACAAGTAAACAAATATTGCTTTTGCTTAACATAAATAGCTTGTAGTATCGTGATGAACAATCTCCCGTAGCAAAGTCAATCAACAAGCGTTAGACAGGGAGATGTTGTTTACTCCACAGTTCCAAGGCCTTTAAAAATAATTCCAAAGTAGCTTTCTTAGGCAAGAATAAAACAAGGCCTTTTTCGTACGGACTAATAAGGCCCTTGTCTAACTGTAAAGTAAAAGCCTTCACAATCCGTAACTAAATGCGATATACAGAACAAGCCGGCTGCGCAGTTTCACCCCGTAGCTGTGACCATGTATTTGGGAGATAGAGGATTCAAACCCTACGGCACCCCTGAAGTTACTTTCCATGGTTTCTATGGTTAATATGGTTTATCATATTTACACCTTTATCTTAATTAAAATTACGGTCTTTTTCTTTACCTGCCGTATTCCATCGTCGCCATAACACCTATCTGGGACGGTGCGACGTACGGCCAATAGCAAAAACAAAGGGGTAAAGGAATCTAAGTAGGATAGAGTAGTTAGCTCAATGGCTGGAAGTATTTGCTCCAGAAAGAATCGTGGTAATTATTTTTGTGTAGGCTGAGTGAACTCTAGGGCAATGTGCCTGACTGGAAGTGTAAATCTCGTTCCTGCATTCTTCGGTCTCCTAACGAGCCTGTTTTACAACATCGGGTAGGCAGCCCCAAGCGCCTAACAGGCACCATATTCATACGGATATTCTCGTGTTTTATCGAAGCTTTTCATTGAATGCTATAAAGTCCACTGAGCACAATGAGAGTGGAGAAGCTTGGTATAGCAGTGCTACACCCTAAACAGCATCCCTCGACTGACACTATGCGTCATCCATCTCCTGTGTCTTTCATTTGTTTAATTAGCTCTGCGGACGGCTGTCACCAGATAGCGCTAATTTGGCGACTCTGTGCTACAAAAGAGAATTCAATTTCCCCATTTTTCTGATGTGTGTCAGTATTGATGGGGAAAGTAAATAGGATTGGTCGAGAAAGTATCTGGAGGGGATGTGTGTAGCAATCTCATTATGGTTGAATAGCAAAGAGCTCCCTTTGTTGTGCTGCTAAGAGTAAATATGATTTGTGGTCCACAGAGTAAACATGTATGGGGGGCCTTAATGCTGTGTCACCGCTATTAGCAGCCCAGGTCACTCACACACCCACTCATATTCACTCGGTATTCTCATACAGTTTACATCATTTCATTTACTACAAATCCAAGAAAAACACGTGTTTCCTGAGATGTAGCTGCATACGATTTCTCTCAATGGTTATGCGTGGACGGCATCATCACTTCGAAGGTGAATCTCCAATACGAATAGTCGTATATTTTCCAATTACAGCAAAACTTCAAAAAGCTGAATAACATTCTTAAAATCATTTAAGTGATAAAGTAAGGTAAGTGTGTATTCTGCCCGAAGGCAGGTCCGAACCCCCACAGAGGTGTGCCTGAGCCGGAGTTTACGTACGGTAGGGTGGCCAGTTCCTTTCCGCTCCTCCATTCCCTTAAACCACCAACCCATCCAAATCTTGACCACGCTGAATGTTGCTTAACTTCGGAGATCTCACTGGATCCGGTGTTTCAACACAACAACGGCCGCTGGCGATATGTGGGTAGATCCGAGTTTAATAATTATAATAATAATTATAATAATAATAATAATTTTATATCACACGTATTATTTTTACGGTTCTCAAAGACGCCGAGGTGCCGGAATTGCGTCTTACAGTAGTTATTTTACGTGCTGGTAAATATGCTGGCTTGTTTTAGCACCTTCAGTTACCACCGGAATGAAATGGTTTCGGACTAGCCAAATTGAGCTGAGAAGACTTCTACCATCTAAGCCAATTGATAGATTTCTGACCAACGTGGCTGCAGTTCGAATCCCAACCAGCGCATACGAGATTTATGAAATGAAATGACACATCTATTTCACGTAAAATTAAACCTTGCAATGCAAGAATGAAAAGTCATGTAAAATTGTCAACCTGTTTCCTTAAGGCTTGATTCCGTTTGTGAGGACACTATCAATTTCAGGAATGATACACTATAATTATTTCATCACCTATGTCACATAAACATATTATGTATGAATAGAATATTCATTCTGGTGAATGAAGAATTTGTAAGCTACGAAACAGTTAAAGATGACAAATATGAAATTCTAGGTATAAGGCTCATCTCTAGAGATAATAGGCAAATTGATGTCTTTGGAGTGTACAGACAGGAAAAGGTAGCGCTGATGCTGATTCGTAATTTTTTGATAAAATAATCAGCTATGTCGGATACGATATAGAAAGGAACGTGATTTTAGCGGGTGATCTCAATTTACCAAATGTCAATTGGGAAGGTAATGCGAGCGACAGGAAGCATGGCCAACAAAATAATGACAAATTTAATATGCGAAAGGCATCTGATTCAGAAAGTGATTGAACCAACTAGAGGGAAGAATATACTGTATGTGGTGCTGGTAAAACCAGATGTGAAAGAAAGGAAGGTAATATAATTAAGTCTATTAGGCAGTACCATATGGCTGATAAAACAGGCATGAGGGAGATTTTAAAAAGTAACTATGATCGAAGGAAAAACGTTAAAAACATGTAAACAGACTCTGGGATGGGTTTAAAGCAATTGTTGAGGAATGTGAAAGTAGGTATGTACCTTTAAAGGTGGTAAGGAATGGGAAAGATCCACTATATTATAACACAGAAGTAAAGAGACTATGTGCAGGTTGAAAAGATAGAGTTAGAAATGGGTGTGGAAGTAAGGAGAAATTGAAGGAACTTACTAGGAAATTGAATCTAGCAAAGAAGCCAGCTAAGGATAACATGATGGCAAGCATAATTGGCGGTCATACAAATTTTAGTGAAAAATGGAAGAGTACGTATAGGTAATTTCAGGCAGAAAGGGGTTCTAAGAAGGACATTCCAGGTATCATTAATGAACAAGGGGAGTGTGTTTGTGAGGATATTCAAAAGGCGGAATTATTCAGTCAACAGTAGCCTATGTAAAAATTGTTGGTTACAAGGATAATGTCCAGATTTGGAGGTGACTAATACTAAAGAAGTATTAAAATTTACCTATGATAACAATGACATTTACAGTAAGATTCAAAAGTTGAAAACTAGAAAAGTAAAGCTGGAATCGATAAGGTTTCGGGGGATATACTGAAGACAGTAGGTTGGGATATAGTACAATATCTGAAGTACTTATTTGATTATTGTTTGCATGAAGGAGCTATACCAGATGAATGGAGAGTTGCTATAGTAGTCCATGTGTACAAAGGAAAGGGTATAGACAAAGCTGAAAATTACAGGCCAGACAGTTTGGTATGCCCCACAGGAGTGCGACAGGCTTCGGCAGCCGGCAATTTTCCTATCGTCGCCGCTAGATGGGGGATTCATTCATTCCATTCCTGCCCCGGTCGAATGACTGAAAACAGGCTGTGGATTTTTGTTTTATTTTCATTTCTGTTTGATATTCATTGCATGTAAGCTCTGGGAAAGCATTCTTTCTGATTATATTGTACATGTTTGTGAAATTGGTAACTGGTTTGATAGAACGCAGTTTGGGTTTAGGAAAGGTTATTCCACTGAAGCTCAACTTGTAGGATTCCAGCAAGATATAGCAGATATCCTGGGTTCAGAAGGTCAAATGGACTGTATCGCGATTGACCTATCCAAGGCATTTGATAGGGTAGATCATGGGAGACTACTGGCAAGAAAGAGTGCAACTGGACCAAAAAAAATTAGTGACTGAATGGGTGGCTATATGTCTAGAAAATGTAACTCTGAGAATTCGAGTAGGCGAAGTTTTATCTGTCTCTGTAATGATTAAGAGGGGAATTCCTCAAGGCAGTAGTATCAATGGTGTGTGTAAAGAAATGGAATCAGAGATAAGGTTTCTTGCAGATGATGTTATTCTGTACACAGTAATAAATAAGTTACAAGATTGTGAGCAACTGCAAAACGACCTCGATAATGCTGTGAGATGGACAGTAGGCAATGGTATGTTGATAAACGGGATTAATAGTCTGATTGTTAGTTTCACAAAGAAGAAAAGTCCTCTCAGTTTTAATTACTGCGTTGATGGGCTGAAAGTTCCTTTTGGGGATCATTGTAAGTACCTAGGTGTTAATATAAGGAAAGATCCTACATTGGGGTAATCACATAAATATGATTGTAAATAAAGGATACAGGTCTCCGCAGGTAGTTATGTGGGTATGTCGGGGTGTAGTAACGATGTAAAGAGAGGGTATGTAAATCTCTGGTAAGACCCCAACTAGAGTACAGTATGGTTCCAGTTATGGGACTCTCACCAGGATTACTTGATTCAAGAATTGAAAAACCGAGCTCAATAGCTGCAGTCGCTTAAGTGCGGCCAGTATCCAGTAATCGGGAGATAGTGGGTTCGAGTCCCACTGTCGGCAGCCCTGAAGATGGTTTTCCGTGGTTTCCCATTTTCACACCAGACAAATGCCAGGGCTGTACCTTAATTGAGGCCACGGCCGCTTCCTTCCAACTCCTAGGACGTTCCTATTCCATCGTCGCCATAAGACCTATCTGTGTCAGTGTGACATAAAGCAAAGAGCAAAAGAAAAAAAAAAGAACTGGAAAGCAATCCAAAGCAAAGCAGCTCGATTTGTTCTGGGTGATTTTCGACAAAAGAGTAGCGTTACAGAAATGTTGCAAAGTTTGGGCTGGGAAGAATTCGGAGAAAGGAGACGAGCCGCTCGACTAAGTGGTATGTCCCGTGCTGTTAGTGGAGAGATGGCGTGAAATGACATCAGGAGACGAATAAGTTTGAGCGGTGTCTTTATAAGTAGGAAAGATCACAATGTGAAGGTAAAGTTTGAATTCAAGGGGACAAATTGGGGCAAATATTCGTTTAGATGAAGGGGAGTTAGGGATTGGAATAATTTACTAAGGGAGATGTTCAATATATTTCCAATTTCTTTGCAATCGTTTAAGAAAGGCTACGAAAACAATGCAGATCAGTATTGATTGATTGATTGATTGATTGATTGATTGATTGATTGATTGATTGATTGATTGATTGATTGATTGATTGATTGATTGATTGATTGATTGATTGATTGATTGATTGATTGATCAGTGGCGTATGCTGAAATCAAGATGTGGGCTACCTCTAGACTTCGGATATCCCTTTTCGATGGTTGGTTTAGTGAACGTCAAGCCTTCAGCGTTTTGAGCTGCAGCCAATAGCCAACGGAGAAGCCTGTTGTGTTGTGAAATCTGCTTCACAAGCTACTGACCTGGCCTCTGCTGCTGCCAGTTCTCAAACCTTGATCAGTGGATATGGTAGCCTAAGGTTTAGCAAATGAAAGTCCGGCTTTGTGGCTAGATGGATAGAATGCTTGCTTTTGGTCCGATGGTCCCGGATCAGTTTTCAGAATCAACCACCTCATACTGTTACTCGTAATTCCCCTGGCTTGGGGATTGGGTATTTATGACGTCTTCGCCATTCATTTTATCCTAATTAAAACACCACCAAGCCTACGCAGATGCCATGCACCATTATTATTATTATTATTATTATTATTATTATTATTGTTATTATTATTATTATTATTATTATTATTATTATTATTATTATTATTATTATTATTATTATTATTATTATTATTAAATACAAATGCTGAATTTTATAGCGGTTGTACCCATCGTTCACTGGTTTATTAGCTTCTTCGGGAGATCAGTGGTGGTGTCTGACCCATGATCACGGGTTCGATTTCAACCAACAAAAGAGAACCTGAAAGATTGCATTTCATTTTTGCAGTCGTACCTATAAAAATAAAACTATATCGCTCCTGTAACAGCAGCCCTGCAGGGTCTTCCTATGAGGATGTAGAAGGAAACGGGAGTGAAATATCAGTACTCTGTTATCTATATGATTAAGTCATAAGTATGAGATGAGGAAGTATATGCGATGAGTAATACGTGGTTGATCGTAGTGGCAATCTGACGGACCGAAGCCTAGCACACCTACAGTACCGGTCAAAAGTTTAGGACCACATTGAAAAATCATGAAGTTGCATCTAGAACCTACAATTTTCCTACTAGACCTCTATATTTTGTTTCCTGAGCTCTTGCATCTAATATGATATGTATCGCCCGATTTCAGTGATTTACGCCAAGTATTGTATAAGTTATACAATTTTAAATGTTATAAGGTCACATCAGAAAGTCAACATTTTTGGAAATATTATGTACTGTATCCTCTAATTGGTTTCAAGTATCACCACCAAGATTCTTATAGAGACTTAGCAATAGTTAGGGGTAATTTTAGTATAAATATGAAAATTCCGAAAAAATGTGGCACCAATTTTTGTGCGTTTATTTTTTTTTTTCAAACCAGTGCTAAAATAGTCAATTTTTCCTTGTACTTGTCATAGGTCTCAGTGTGAACTATCGACATAGGAAACGTATTCTTGGATGCCATCCACAGAGTGAAAATGAAACTATCAGGGCAGATAAGTTTGACGTTGATAGCTCACGCTATGACCTTGGGCCATACATGAAAAAGGCAAAGAAAAATCAACAATTTTGGCCCTGGTTCAAAAAATAAAACACGCAAAAAACCGGTGCCGCATATTTTCGGAATTTTTATATTTATACCAAAACGGCCCCCACCTATTCCTAAGTCTACAGAAAAATCTTGTTGGTGATACTTGCAACCAATTAGAGTATTCAGTACATTACATTACCAAACTTTTTGATTTTTTGGTGTGACTTTCCAAGAGTTAAAAATTCATAACTTCTACAGTATTTGGACTAACTCAATGAAATCAGGCGAAATATATTCTATTAGATGTGAGAGCTCACAAAGAAAACGACAGAGGTCTAGTGGCACAATTTTAGGTTCTAGATGAGATTTCGTGATTTCTTTATGTGGTCCTAAACATTTGACTGGTACTGTATTTAATAATAATAAATTATTATTATTATTATATTTATTATTATTATTATCATTATTATTATTATCATTGTTATTATTATTCGCCTCTGTGGTGTAGTGGTTTCGTCATTACCTTCCACCCCCTCCCCGAAGCCTGGAGTTCGATTCCCTGCTCTGCTATGAAATTTGAAAAGTGGTACGAGGGCTGGAACGGGGTCCACTCAACCTCGGGAGGGCAACTGAGTAGATGTGAGTTCTATTCCCACCTCAGTCATCCTCGAAGTGGTTTTCCGTGGTTTCCCACTTCTCCTCCAGGCAAATGCTGGGATGATACCTAAGTTAAGTCCACGGCCGTTTGCTTCCCGCTTCCTTGCCTGTCCCAACCGACCTTCCCATCCCTCCACAACGCCCCTGTTCAGCATAGCAAATGAAGCCGTCTGGGCGAGGTACTGGTACTCCTTCCCAGTTTTATTCCCGAACCAAAGTCTCACGCTCCATGACACTACCCTTGAGGCGGTAGAGGTGGGATCCCTAGCTGCGTCCGAGGGAAAACTGACCATGGAGAGTAAACAGATTAAGGAAGAAATTATTATTATTATTATTATTATTATTATTATTATTATTATTATTATTATTATTATTATTATTATTATTATTATTATTATTATTATTATTATTATTATTATTATTATTATTATTATTATTATTAGCCTTATCTGTATGTATTAATATCCTTTGAGTACTATAGTCAAGTGGTGAAATGTTGTCCTTGTAGAGTTTGTTGGTAGGCTATCCATGTAAATCTACAATAGATATGTAGGAAGACACTCACATTATATTGTCACTCACATATTTGGACAAGAAAAGAAAGCTAACTGAGATCAATAAGGAAGGTAAGTAAGTCCTAGAATAGAGGGAAAGGATGATCAGTGAGTGAAATACTGAGGTATCGTAGAAAATATTACATTGATTTGAGCCAAGTGATATAGGATAGAATTCGATATTTCGAATGGTTGGGAGAATCGACGTCCGAGTGAGTGTCTGCGTGGTTTGGGTCACGTAGCTGTCAACTTGCACTTTAGAGACAGTGGGTTCGAATCCAATGTCGGCAGCCCTGAAGATGGTTTTCTGTGTTTTCTGTGTTGTACTTAATTAAAGCGACGGCCGCTACCTTCCCTCTCCCCATCGTCGTCATAAGACCTATCTGTGTCGGAGCGACGTAAAACAAATAGTAAAAAAAAGCAAAAACAAAACAGAATCAACACTGATGAACAGAAATAATAATACCTAAGAGTTTTAACTGCCAAGCGGGATTCAAACCCGAATTATTTGTCAGGAGGCAAGCATATTATTTACTGCGGTATCCTGCCGATGTCTTCCATAAGAAAAACGCATTCTGTTTGGCAGGAAGATAGAATAAACCAGCTAAACATTTCCTCTCTGAAGTCTTTCAAGTGATCCAGCCTCACAAATGCAGAGATGAAATTTGTAAATTAAATCATGTTTTCTCACTTAGGGACTATTGTTGAGCTTTTTAGCTCGTTCTGTGGAACAAGGAGTTCCTCATTTTGTAGACATTCTTTAGATTCAATTATTCTGCAGCCTGTACATGTTTACTCCCACTGAAGAAAAAGAATAGAGGTAGACGTGAAGCTTCTAGCCTCTGCTATTCGGAAGTATTTTTAGATTCTTGCTTCAATTAGATACCGCAGACAACAGTCCTGTTCAGTTCCTATGCTGTCCGACTCGTTGGCTGAACGGTTAGCGTACTGGCCTTCGGTTCAGAGGGTCCCGGGTTCGATTCCCGGCCGGGTTGGGGATTTTAACCTTAATTGGTTAATCCCAATGGCACGGAACCTGGGTGTATGTGTTGTCTTCATCATCATTTCATCCTCATTACGACGCGCAGGTCGCCTACGGCAGTCAAATAGAAAGACCTGCACCTGGCGAGCCGAACCCGTCCTGGGATATTCCGGCACTAAAAGCCATACGACATTTCATTTCAGTTCCTTTGCTGCTGCGATTCCTTTCGGAGAGCACATTTTGGTAATTTAATATTGAATCTTCATGTAACGTTTCCGGTTGCTTAGCCGTAGCGGTAAATAGGTGCTCGGATTCGATTTCTTGTCAGGAAGAAGAAGAATATTTAGAAACGATATTTTAATTTCTAGAGTGACACAAAGCCCTGGCAGGGGGAGGGGGGATGTGGCCGTTCATGAAGCTAACTACTCTATTCCTACCTATTGTCGAGGTTATGGGCTGTGGGAGCCTATCTTCCACTACTCCCAATGTCTCCATAGCCTCTAGGACTCAGATGACTTTCACAACACTGAGTGTCACCACGTTGTATTTTAATTTGTTAGTAAGTTTTGACGGAACTTGTGCGAAGGTAGGAGCTTTTCTGTCATGGCGCGACATTACTTAATTGTTATCTACACATTTTAAATAAATTCTTCGCCTTTTACCGTATTGGGTTTTGCAACAAAGAATTGATTATTGAGTATAATGTTCATGACAGGGTTATGGGAAAATAATATTTCAAACCAAAAGTAATGACTTAATATTATGACGACAGATGTGTTCTCTATTAGAATTACATCGGCAATTTAAACAAAATTTAAATTAAAAATATGTAGTATTTATTACATTTTAAATGGTTCTGTGCACTTTGAACGTTTGGCTTATTCTTAGCCTTTACTGCGGATTAGGAACACAAAGCGGAAAGTAGGTTCACTTGAGTCCGTCTGACAGATTGCCAGAACTTCTCGGTACTCGGTATTTAACTTCTGAGATAGCCGAGTTTTGCACTAGATTATAATTATACCACTTTACTTCATAACTTCCCTAATTATACGGTTGCCACTAGGACATCTACCATCATTGTTTAACAGGTTTAAAAAAATACTGTGTACTAAACCATATGAGCATGGAATATGAAATATTTCACATACAGTACAAAAAGGAATTAGTAAGCAAAGAGTACGCACGCGATGTTATTGACTGTATATATGGTCTCTTATAATTAATATTGAACCGCAGATGGCAGTTACCGCTATGTTTGTCAACAGTTCTTTTCTAAACCTAACGAAGTTCAAAACTGCGATAAGAATTTAGGACTAGGGGTTAAAGATTATGTCTTGAATTCTCTAACATCCCCAAAGAAGCTTATCGACAATAACTTTACACTGTCTGGCTACTGTTATAACTGGGATGTACGTTTGCTTATCTCTCATCCCCACCAGATGACACTACCACTGCTATTACAAAGAATCCGTCAACGACCGGTGTACAACGGCTAGAAATTAATATAACCTTATTCTTTTTAATTTAGTCGCTGAACAGTTAAACTCAAACTTTGCAGAACATCCTCACCCTCACAAAAACGAAAAACGAATTGGCGATCACTCATTGCTTCAGGGAAAGTACGAGATTACTATAAATAATAAATAAATAATAATTTTATTGGTTATTTTTCACATACATTGGAAAGTATTTAATAAAAGTCAGTTTTATAAGTCAATCGCTATTAGAAATAAAGCATTGTGCCCACGGGTTGCGCAGTAGATGTTAGTTTTCCCTCGTCCTGCTCGTGACCTCATCACAGAAGCACCGTGACTGTGTAGCACACAACCGCACGTGTATCTCATTTCGTTGTTTATATATGTCTGTCTTATAAAGAAAGGATTTCCACGTAATAACTATACGTAATTTCTTTCCGCATATTGCTGTTGGTTTATGTAGTGGCCTACTGTATTTTGCGCAATGTGTGTGTGTTGTAGTTCGTTTCTGTGAGATATCTGTTAAGTTGCTGTGTTTCGTGCAGTGAGGTGCACTTATTTTCTTTTCGTTAGTTACGTGAACAGTGTAATAGTAGCTGGAGTGAAATTTGTGTGTTCATAGTACAGTATCATTGCGATAGAAAACTGTGCCGTTAATGATTCACCGACCGAGCTCGATAGCTGCAGTCGCTTAAGTGCGGCCAGTATCCAGTATTCGGGAGATAGTGGGTTCGAACCCCACTGTCGGCAGCCCTGAAAATGGTTTTCCGTGGTTTCCCATTTTCACACCAGGCAAATGCTGGAGCTATACCTTAATTAATGCCACGGACGCTTCCTTCCCATTCCTAGGCCTTTCCTGTCCCATCGTCGCCATAAGACTTATCTGTGTCGGTGCGACGTAAATAAATAGTATTTAAAAAAGATTCACCGCAATCTACAGCGACACCTGATTGTTCAGCAGAGGGATTTCGGTACGGTACCTCGCCGGCTACATCGCCGACCGTGAAAGAAAATATGACAGTTCAATGCGAAGTCCCACTGCGGAAATGCTTTCCATTTCTTCTGGTACAGCCCCTGTGGGATGGATAGAAATGTTATCTCGGGGAGGTCTACTCGTTCCATCGTTAGAATGGTAAACCAAATAAAGGAATTTGAGTTAAACGATGGTAAACCAAATAAAGGAATTTGAGTTAATTTTCAGGGACACTCGCGGACGAGCTGAACTGTGACGCATACCTAATATTACACGCAAAGTGTGTCAAATAATTAGCAGTAAAGTCCCCGCTGTACCACCAGAAATATTAAAAATGTATGTTAGAACGAGAATATTTATACGCATACAACAAATGAACATTCGGACAAGAACTGAAAAATCCATAGCAGCTCATCGGCGAAATGCACGACAGTGGATTTCATCTTCAAAAGCAACCACGTCATGACATCCAATCTCACAGGTAGGACTGTGTTCTACTGTGTTGAAGTGTTTTTCCTATTCTTTCTTATTGTTTAATTTTTTTAAAGTTGACTATCTATGCGGAGCCTCCGTGGCTCAGACGGCAGCGCGTCGGCTTCTCACCACTGGATACCGTGGTTCAAATCCCGGTCACTCCATGTGAGATTTGTGCTGGTCAAAGTGGAGGCGGGACAGGTTTTTCTCCGGGTATTTATCAGCCATTAATAAATCACTTTGGGAGTGGCGACCCCATTGTAATAATAGCCTATATATGGTTCATTCATTACATCCCTGACCCGATCAAAGACTGGAAAACAGGTTGTAGGTTTTCCAGGACTATCTATGGATGGTTTCGAATATGAACTTACTTCTGCTGCTGTTATAATATGTGTTAAGCTTTAAACTCGATACCTGCGGAAGTGAGTCAGTATATCGTATGTTAACATACGGTAGTTCCATCACGGAATTTCTGCTGTAAGGATTTAATATGACAAAGATTTCATGTCTCTTAAATATTTATGTTTACATATTTGAAAGCGTGCAACGTTCCTCAAACTAAATAAAGGAACTTGGAAATATTAATAAGTTTCAAGCGTTGGTCAGTGTGCCGTCACGTTACATTTACGCCTTAATCGTAATGGAAATAATGAAAAGTTACTATGCTGTACTCTTTTTCAATCTTATAACAGCAGTAATCTTTATGTCTGGTGTGCAATTAGTTCTGAGAAACTGTAATGTTTGCTGATATTATGAGATTCCTACTGATTTGCGCGCTCTGCGCCCGGCTGCTTTGCTCCTAATGTGACGTCATTTCGTTAACCAATAGCAGCTCGGCTCGCGTTGGGCCCAACCTTTAGTAGTGTTTAAGAACCTTGCATTGTGCCTAAGAAAAACTTACAAAAGAGAGGCAGTCTATTTTTATGTCACATATAAAAAGAAAGAAATCCTACAGAATACAGATAATGTTACAAATAACCTAAATGGAACAACTCTCAACACTTCAAACCTGGAACATTACTACTAACATATTTCGTAGTCTACAAGGTAAAAAGGATAATTAATAAATATATGAAAATCAACATTTAAGTTAAATAACACGCCAATATAATAATTAAAATTGTACACTAAACCTTGCGATCTCTTTCTCAAATTATCACCTGCGTGAGACTCCATAAGAATTATCCATACCGTACCATTAAGTATAGATAACTGATGCAGTGAAACTCACATCACTTACACATTGTTAAAAAGTTTATTCCTGCATTTGAAAGTTACATTCTGATGTTCTTCAACAAATTAAAATATAAACTGACAATAACTACATACATTTATATAATTACAAAATAATATTTCAACTATCATTTTTTCAATGCTTCGCTACAGCTCAAAAGTCTAAGGTGTAAGATAAAACACCTCGTCCAGTGGAGCGTTATTCGGAAACGTGCCCTGTTCGATAGCTGCAGTCGCTTAAGTGCGGCCAGTATCCAGTATTCGGGAGATAGTAGGTTCGAACCCCACTGTCGGCAGCCCTGAAAATGGTTTTCCGTGGTTTCCCAATTTCACACCAGGCAAATGCTGGGGCTGTACCTTAATTAAGGCCACGGCCGCTTCCTTCCCACTCCTAGCCCTTCCTTGTCCCATCGCCTGGCAGCATTTCCTCGTTTGATAGCAGTTCCTATCCTCTGACCCAGGAATTCTATTGAAGAGGAGTATAAATACATCAAATGAATACATATTTCAAAGACTTTAACATTCATTCATATCGCACTAAAAACCTACTTTCACCAAGCAAATAATCCACGCCGTTGGCTTAGTTCACAGGACCAAAATTGGTCGGCAGTCCCACCATTCAGTACAATATCATTGTTATAATGAATGTTGGGACCGCTGACCATCAACTTCCGGGACACACATGGGAATCGCAAAGAGTTCAGATCAGATAGACTACTCTTAAGGTTTTCAGAGATGCCAAGGTTACGGAATTTTTCCCCGCAGGAGTTCAGTAACGTGCTGATAAATCTAATGATGTCCGGCTCCATGGCTAAATGGTTAGCGTGCTGGCCTTTGGTCACAGGGATCCCCGGTTCGATTCCCGGCAGGGTCGGGAAGTTTAAC
The DNA here is from genome assembly GCF_040414725.1 of Anabrus simplex. Classification (NCBI taxonomy): domain Eukaryota; kingdom Metazoa; phylum Arthropoda; class Insecta; order Orthoptera; family Tettigoniidae; genus Anabrus; species Anabrus simplex. Next base: position 1,592,629,252 of record NC_090265.1, read on the forward strand.
CATCATTGGTTAATATCGCTGGCACTGGGGCTGGGTGTATGTGTCGTCTTCGTCACCATTTCATCCTAATCACGTCGTGCAGGTCGCCTACGGGAGTCAAATAAAAGGACCTGCATCTAGCAGGCCGAACGTTCCTCGGACACTCCCGGCACTAAAAGCCATACGCCATTGCCATTTCAATCTACCGATACGAGGCTAACGTATTTGAGCACTATCAGATACCACCGCATTGAGCCGGCATCGAACCCGCCAACTTGAGCACATGAGGCCAGCGCTCAACCAGCTGAGCTACCCAGCCCGGCGAGAATTCTATGCCGAGGTACGTTTTCGACGCCATGCCAAGTGAATCGTTTTTAGCCCCTGCTGGAATAGCAAGTAGACGTTAAACAACGCCAACGTGTTGCGGATGTGACTGTCCAGCTCTGTATCGTATGTCACTGCTGGCAGCAGGTGGTCGCTCGTTCAGACGCTCCATACGAAAGCGATGTGATGCAATGCGTCCGTCGATAGGAATTAATCACTGCCGCCGTGTCGCCTGTGGTGACATCTAGCGACTGCAATCAAAACGGATACAAATTGTTTCGTTCAACAAAAATAACAATATTAAAGTATCAAATGATTCCTATTTTTCAATACTCGTGCTGTAGCTTCCACCACACAAAATTAAAAGCTAAATTGTTCGTGTGTGAGAAAGCATCTGGTAGTATCTGCCAGTTTCTGTAGATATGCTTATATTTCATTTAGTTATTTATTTACTTGTTATTTATTTATTTATTTATTTATTTATTTTTATGTATTTATTTATTTTATTTATTTATTTATTTATTTATTTATTTATTTATTTATTTATTTATTTATTTATTTATTTATTTATTTACGATTGGTGAAGCTAAAACCCTTGGCCCTCTCTCATAACCCCATGGATTATTCTTATGAATGAGTTGATGATTATAATGAAGATGGTGGTAGGGAAAAAGATATTTTGACATTCAGTATGCACTAAAAACGGGGCATGATAGCATATTCTCTTAATTATACCGGGAGGTACAGCTGCCCCTATTCACGCAGTTTTATGCAACCCGCAGATTATAGTCGAACCTAAAAATATTGACCTTGACTACTCACTACAATGTCTGCTCTTACAACGCTTTCCATAATTCGTTTATTCGTGTCAAGCAAATCAGCATTAATGATAAAATACCGATTGATGGTAAAGAATCGTGAAAATTATGTGTCGCAGAAACGTCCTGTACAGAGAAGATTACTGGTGAATGACCAGAAGTACCAGCAACACAACAGCGCTAAACAGCAACCCGTGATAGCCGAGCTTGCTAAAAGTTAGAGGAGAGTACCGGTGTTCGTTAGTAGGCGGTTCGAGTCCTGTGTACGACGAATATTTTTATTGCGTTGTTGATGTTCGTGAGAGTCGTGTTGTTGACGACAAATCTAAATCATGATCAGTTCTCATATTGCAGGTACTCAGCTATGTTTGTTTTTTAAGGAGCTCTTAAAAGAGCTATTTGCAATAAAGTGAGATTGTACCGACAGCGGTGCGATGGGCTTATGCATGGCCATTCGATTAATGAAGCAAATGTTCAAAATGACCACCTGCTTCGTTAATGTACATCTGAGCACGGTGGAGGAGAGACATTCTTGCTTGCTGCAACATATGTGGTGGAATCTGCCTGCAAGCTTCCGTGATGAGCCGCCGTAAATGATTCGGGCTCTCAGGCTCCTGCTCATAGACTCTTTCCTTTACATAACCCCAGAGGAAAAAGTCGAGTGGAGTAAGGTCAGGTGATCTAGCCGGCCATGTGACCGGACCCCCTCGTCCAATCCATCGTCCAGGATATGTCCTATGCAAGTGGTTCCGTACTGCCAACGACCAGTATGGGGGAGCTCCATCCTGCTGGAACCACATCCGTAACCGTGTCATAAGGGGCACATCCTCCAATAAGAGTGGGAGGTACTCACGAAGAAACTCTAGATAGCGTCGTCCCGTGAGGTTTCCTTCGCAGAAATATGGTCCAATTATCTTGTCACCTAGTATCCCGCACCACACGTTGACGCCCCATTGTACCTGAAATCGAGCTCCCCTGATCCAGTGAGGATTTTCAACGCTCCAGTAATGGAAGTTGTGCCGATTAACAGTTCCGTTGTTGTGAAATCTGAATTCATCACTAAAGAGAATGTCCATTAAGAAATTCGCATCAGCTTCAACTCTTTGTAATATCTATTGCGAAAATTCTATCCGTTTTGGAAAGTCATCTCCGTGAAGTTCCTGGTGCAGCTGTTGATGGAAAGGGTGGAATTTATGGCGGTGCAATATTCGCAGTACAGATACACGACTGATGTTCAGTTCATTTCCTACGGCCCGTGAGCTTGTGTGCGGGTTGTATGCATTTGCATTTTGAACAGCTTCGTCGTTATTTCCAGACGTCACTGGAGCATCCCGAACGGGGGGGTAATGTATGAAATGACCCCGTTGCACGCAACCGTCTTTCAACACGTCGAAATGTATCTGCAGTTGGCAGCCTTCGTCCAGGAAATCGTTCTTGATACAAGCGTCTGGCTTCCCGTGCATTTTGCCTTGCTTCTCCATAAAGTAGTACCATATTCACATAATCACCCCGTGAATACATAATGTTTGCTTTCGTGCTAACCGTACAGTACGTGCTCACACGTTGCTGCTAGGATTACGATATGCTGTTTCATGTGCCCTACGTATGAAGTGTAGACCGCTGTTAGTTGGTCTTCGAGTCGAACGTGCGCAGTTGCTTGGTTGAATGGGTGGGTCAGAATGTTGACAACACGTGCACTGCGCTTCATTCCCTGTAGTCGTTTGCCATATGGAAGTCGCATGTTATTATTCCTTTCGTATGTATGCTTTCTTTGTAAAGGTGGCAAATTACTTTTGAGACTTAAGAACGTTAAATATTTATTACGAATGGCCTTACAAGTATAATATAAAAATAAAATTGAAAAGCTCGTAACTAGATTTGAACTCTAAATGCCTGCTAACATATCGTATGCTCGCTGCGATTGGTACCATGCAGCCACTGCAGGCGACAAAGAATTGGTCTCGTAGCTCTGTACTAATGGAATTACCTACGCTATCGCTTCGATACTGATCGTTGATGTTAAAAGTTCTGAACTCGAATGTGCAAACACCACAGTGAACTAAAGAAGCGCGTCTCTCTTACGCCCAGATAGTTGCAACCATTTTCTACGCGTTACTTGGTTGAATGAGTCCAGCGTTATGTTTCAGGTGGTATTCACAATCGGTGTGTATGTGGCGATATTTATGATACCTGTTTATTATAAATTCCGTAGAAGAATATAGGAGACTTCAGAAAGGTCTTCGTAAACGATGCCTAGGCGAATATGAAATGACATTAAAAAATGCATGACTCAAGAATGGTTGGAACCCTTCCTGCTTCAAGTAACCTATCGAGGTACGTCTTCCACACGTAATTCCGCGCAGCTATTTGCAACGTACCAGCGGCATCCTTGTAACTCTGTATTCACGAGGAGAGCGGAAGTTCCCGCTTCGACAAGTTACTGATGAGTTACAGCCTTATGGTCCCGTTTTATGCCTTTTTTGATCGCTCTAACGGTAGTAATTACATGGCGTAAGCTATCACATCTGCTGTACAGCATTTGCGTGTCACAGATTATAAACTACAGTGCAAAACACGTTTCTATCAATTTCGATGTGATGAGACTGTACAAAATGGTGGTGCATTGACATGTCTGTAATTGGTCTTACCCTATCACGTTTTCTATGATACCACGACCGCCCTTTCTATCAAAAGAAAATGGCCTCTTGGACCAATCAGGTGCGCAATTCTCTACCGACAGCTATAGGCGTGTTTATGGTTTGTACAGTATAGTAACATTTCGTAAAAATTAGTAGAGTATTGGACACCGCTCTACATAAAATGGTACAGTGTTTTTGAGATGGACCTCACTTACCGCCTCTTGTACCATTTTTCCATTGTGCGGAGAAGTCTACATCGGGTTAACTGCACATAACATTGCTGTAAGGTGTTGCGCAAGATGGGACTAAGAGGCATTTACGTCCTAGCTGGTTGCATATATTCGGGAAAAAATAGGGGCAGCTGTACCACCCGGTATATCAAACTAGACGTTTGTAGATGAATACTGTGATAGTGTATAGTATATATAGTGTGTGGGTGTGTGTTTTGTGCGCGCGTGACAAAACATCCTTGTCATCAGACATCTTGACACGTTTAAAACCTTTATATAGGGTTTCCTTTAAATTCATAATAGTCATATGAACATTTTTTGGTGGTGATAGTGGTGGTGGTGGTGGTGGTCTTCGTCGTCTTTCACTTTACAAAATAGTTATAATATAACAATAACGCGCACCAGCTCCCTGTTTATACCCCAGAAGGTAGCTAATATCAATGGACTTTGGAAGACAAATTATTTGTTATACCTCTGTCGACCAGCATTGAAAAGTTTTCTCGTAGCTTTCCATGTTAAGTCGAGAATAATGCTTAGAGGGTAACTTTTCGAAGTAATCTTAACCTCATTTAACTGAAATTAATTACCAAAAAAATCGCGTGTGTAAGTCTATGGCAGTTGAACTGCGATAGTGTTCCTCTTATTCGTCGAACAAAAGTGCAAGATTTTCAACAGATTTGTGAGTTAAAAGTCAAAGATAGGTGATCAACTGACCATGAAGATAAGACTATTATTATTTAAACGGCTATCTACAAAGAGTTCACTTTGAGACTTGCTGTCACCTAACGCTGGTCTTGATGAAAATTCCGTTGGATGTCACCGGAATTTCGTAATCTGTTTTACCCTCCAGGGTCGGTTTTTCCCTCGGACTCAGCGAGGGATCCCACCTCTACCGTCTCAAGTGCAGTGTCCTGGAAATTCACACTCTGGGTCTGGGGATACAACTGGGGAGGATGTACAGTACCTCGCCCAAGCGGCCTCACCTGTTATGCTGAACAGGGGCCTTGGTGGGGGATAGGAAGTTTGGAAGGGATAGACAAGGAAGAGAGAAGGAAGCGGCCGTGGCCTTTAACTTGGTGAAGTGGGAACCACGGAAAACACTTTCAGGATGGATGAGGAGGGAATCGAACCCCCCTCTACTGAGTTGACCTCCCAAGGCTGAGTGGACTCCGTTCCAGCCCTCGTAACACCTTTCAAATTTCGTGGCAGAGCCGGGAATCGAACCCGGGTCTCCGGGGGTGGCAGCTAATCACACTAACCACTACACCACAGAGGCGGGTGAACATCCTTAAAAATATAAATTGTCTGATATGAACATTTCTGAACTGTTTATAAACCCAGCCTGGTGCCATGATAAGCCTTATGGTGTGACACCGTGGTTAGCCCGTTCGAGCCCGTTGGTAAAAAGAAATAATCATCAGAATGTTGGCTGGCAGGGTAGGAGAAATGGTGGTGTACAATTTCTAATCTCTAGATTATGTGCCAAAACCTTGGGTTGAGTTCCGAACCTCCCCATAGTTTTCATATGGAGTGAAGGCATATAACACTGTTGATGATGATTCGTCCGTCAGATGAAGTCGTTAAGCCTTGAGCACAGCCTTTCATCTTATTCGACAGGAGCAGTCTATGGGCTGATATCGGACTTCACCCTCCCCAACGGGCGAGTTGGACGTGCGGTTAGGGCCGCGCAGCTATGAGCTGAATCCTGGAGATAATAGGGTCGAACCCCACTGTCGCTGTCCTGAAGATGGTTTTCCGTGGTTCTCCATTTTACTCCATTTAAATGCTGGGTATGTACCTTAATTAAGTCCAGGGCCCCTCCCTTCCCACTCCTAGCCCTTTCCTTTTCCATCGTCGCCATAAAACCTGTCTGTGTTGGTGCGACGTAAAGCAAATTGTAAAATTTAAAAAAATCATCATCCTCTTTCCTCAGTGGCATCATCATCTTCTCACACACAGAAGCGCAGGTAACCCATGCGCATTAAACGAGAAAACTCTACATCAGGCGAGCGGAATATTTCCTTGGACACTTCTAGCACTAAAAGTTATACGATAAATGAAAACATCCTTATAATGATTACTAAAGATATTCCAACTACCTGCTAGACTATAAAACATAATCTATAGGCCTATATAATTATTCGTGATCTTTATCTCAATCAACTTTCTTACGCCAGCTCGATGTGGAGAGATGACTTTACTATTGCATGTTTCTGTGATGATTAATTGTGTAGCGTTTTGTATGCATATGAAGATAAGTTGTATTATGACAAACACAGAAACGAACTAGTGGAATTAACCATAAGCGGTTAAAACCACCGATCCGCCCGGTAATAGAACCCAGGGTGCACAGGGACCGAAGGCCAGTACGCTGAGTATTCAATTGACGACTCAGGCGATTAAAATTAATTCCAAACATAAAATTACAAAATAATTACTATCTGATAAATCCTTCTCAGACGTGTCGTTTCAATAATTAGACAAACGTAGTCTCTTGTAATATTTCCTTGGCCTTAACTAACAAGGAGAGATCGCCACGTGGTTTTCTATAAAACTGTTCAAATTTCATTAAAAGTACCTTCGAGCTATGTTCGAGCGTATTTGCCAATGGGCCTTATTTAGTTCAAAATTTAATGTTTAAACTATATCCTGGAACTTTTGTAGTCTTATTCCCGCAGATGTTTGCTACTTGTCTCCGTGGCTCTTTGGTATTGGGAATTGTTTCCGAGTTCGAATCCGACCTGGATATGTAATTCCTTTTTCTCTTTTTCTTTTTCCTTTTAATTTTATGTTTCGGTATAGTATTTAACTTTTAGATTACGTAAACTATTTTATTATTGTTGCTTTTCTATTTACAATATGAATATTTTTATATTATTAATTAAATTATTTACAATATTGGTCATATTTCCACTGTTCGTCTGACAATGAATCGCTTGAACTTGACTAACGAAAAAAACTTACGATACTTTCTAGTGACAAGGACGAATAATGATTTAAATATTGTAAATAGCTCTAAAACAAAAGATACCACAGCAAATAAATTATAAAAAATATAAAGAAAATAAGGGATGTGTCAGTAAAAGAAGAGAAGTGCTGAGGAAGATCAGACTTGAACTCAAAACCTTTAGGTCCCAACGTCAATGCGCTAGCGTCTGCGCCATGGAGACAATTAGGAAATGTTTGCGGGAATACTGCAAAAGTTTGAGGGTAGATTTTAAACGTTAAATTTTGAACAAAATAAGGCCCATTCGCAAAAACGCTCGAACAGGTCTAAAATATTTTGTAATGTAGGGCAAATCCTCCAAATTTGAACACTTTTCTATAAAACGACATGGCGACCTCCCTTGTAAGTTATGGAGCCTAGGATACCTTCTCATATATATCCTATAATAGTCTATGCATATTCTCTGTTTTCACTTTCGTTACATTTGTTTTCCCACGTTCCTGTGATAATAGTACTCATACATTGTTTTGCTATTCTCCTTACTTTCTTCCATCTCTTTTTTATAACTATATTTGCTAGTGGCTTTACGTCGCACCGAGACATATAGGTCTTATGGCGACAATGGGATAATAAAGGCCTAGAAGTTGGAAGGAAGCGGTCGTGGCCTTAATTAAGGTACAGCCTGGTGTGAAAAAGCATATTCCAATCACCACGTCTTAGTCTAGGAGCAACATCCTGTGACATCGTCTAAACTAGGCTCCACTGTGCGAATTGTCGGCACGACAGAATCCTTCACGCACAGGAGCGATAGAGACAAGAACACTTGACATTAAGATATGAGCTAAACTTTACTACATCTGCCGCGCTGCCGGTATTTGGCCATAATTGTTTTGAGCCAACTCGAGGCTGGATTATCTTCACAAACAGGAAGTGGAGTATTGTTTTGTTCAATTAGCCTTACTTCACAACCACCTCGGCGTGTGCACGAGCGATGTGCAATGGCTATAAACACTGCTGGATTAGAAGGATTGTTCTACCCGTGAATTAGCGAGCTACACACATCGCATTGTGGCTTTATGGGCCATACGCAGCAAAGGCGAAACGCAACGCCCAGCCACGCAAAGTGGCTGCTACAAGAGCAGAGCAGCCTCTGGCGTTATTAATTCAATCTCAGATGAGATGTTTGTGACCTGTTAACAACAACAGTTAATGGCTGAGGTCGTAAGAGACCTCTCCTACCACCATGTACTCTATTCTTTAATGGATTACTACACAAGATAATAGTTAAAATATATATCGCACACATATATCGTCGTGCGTAAACATTACAGCAGAGGAAAGACAAGTATTCGCACGCCTCACGTATCAGAGAGGCCGACTTAATGTTCTTAAGCCGCACTTACAACCTTGGGGATGAGGGCGGTGGAATAAGTCCACGGTATCCGTAAGGGGCGACTGGAAGTAGAAGCCACAGGGTCTCTCAACTGGGACGACGGGACACCTAGCCGAGACGCGAATTTATTCTAGTTACTTTTTCCCGGCGCCTCACTATCTTTCCTTTCCAACCCCTCTTGGTCAGCTCTTGTTCTCTTCCGACCCCATAGATGTCTGTTGGCGAGGCCTAGAAGTCTTTCATTTTAACGCCACACGTACCCCTTCCTTTTATTTTGCCGATATCCTCATACTGCGAAGAGTCGGACCTCTTCCTTACTCCTTAATAGGAGATGGTGTATAGAAGAATAGGTGCAGATCATTCCAAATTATTATTAAGAACGTCATATATCAGCTTCCATTCGGGAGATAGTGGGTTCGAACCCCACTGTCGGCAGTCCTGAAGATTATATTCCGTGATTTCCCATTTTCAAACCAGGCAAATGCTGGGGCTGTACTTTAATTAAGACCATGGTCGCTTCCTTCCCACTCCTAGTCTTTCCCTAACCCATCGTCGCCATAAGATACAGTATATCCTTATCGGTGCTACGTAAAGCAGATTGTAAAAAGAAAAATAAGAACGTCATAGCAGTTTCTCATTAAGGTCATGTCAGTCAATGTGTACTAGCCTTTTGACATGGATAGCCACACCCTGTGATGTCCTGTGTTTAATATTTCAGTACCTATAATTTTGAACATAATGGCCACCAATGGTCCGTATTGACTTAAATCACTGTTGTTAGTTACGAGGGCAGATCAGAATATAAGCTGAACTTCCCAGTTATGGCCATTCATTACACCACCTATACAACAGCAACACGACTATAACGACATACACTGTAACGTCACTTTTCCACATAGTTTCCAAGAGACTCCAAACATTTCTGCGAACGCACAACCAACTTGTCGATGCCGGATGCATAGAAATTTCCTCCAGCGTTCTGCAACCACTCGGAGACAGCGGCCTTCACCTCCTCATCGGTCTGGAAACGTCGACCACCGAGCTCCGTTTTGAGCTTACCGAACAGATGAAAGTCACATGGCGCTAGGTCGGGACTGTAGGGTGGGTGTTGCCAGACCTCCCACTTGAAACGGTGCAGCAGTTCTTTCGTTTGGCTGACACCACTTTACAATACCTTGCCGGGAAATGGCCCGCTCCCTATACACAGCACTAATTTCACGATGAATGTCCGTGCAATTCTTCCTTTTGGCCCATAGGAACTGGATTGTCGCACGCACCTCATATTTGGAGTGAACGTCCAGTTGACGCGCCATTGCACTTGGCCGCTATTCACACAATACTAGACAAGACACCACAGCGATCTGCCTAACAGACGTGTGGGCAGTGTCTGTCCCTTTCTCCGCTATGCCCACGTTTGCGACACACAGCGCGCTGCTGCAGCGCGTTAGTGCAACTAACTTTTTGATCCACCTACGTATTTAAAGTTCTGTCTTATCAATACAATTCAAAGCCTAGTATATTTGCTAATACATCAAATACAATAAATATATATAAAAGTAAATGTTTCGAGAAACCATTTTTTCTTCTTCAGCTTATAGATTAAAATCACGTGAATGTAATAGACCTTATTTACAAAGTCGTCTAACACGAATATTTTTATTTCCGTTGCATGCGCCGTGACAAATGTTTATGGTACAGTATAAGCAGACTTATACTGCTTCAACTTTATCAAGAAGAACAACATAAGACCCATGAAGGGCGTTCAGTTTATGAAGGTCACACAGATGCCACAATACACCAATATTTGATAACTGCAAATCAGCTTAATATTCTTCTTCTTCTCCTTCTTCTTTATCTGTTTAACCTCCCGGGGAAGATAGTGGGTTCGAACTCCACTGTCGGCAGCCCTGAAGATAGTTTTCCGTGGTTTCCCATTTTCACACCAGGCAAATGCTGGGGTTGTACCTTAATTAAGGCCACGGACGCTTCCTTCCCACTCATAGCCCCTTCCTGTCTATCGTCGCCGTAAGACCTATCTGTGTCGGGGCGACGCAAAACAACTTGCAAAAAAAAAAATAATAACCTCCAGGGTCGGTTTTTCCCTCGGACTCAGCGAGGGATCCCACCTCTACTGCCTCAAGGGCAGTGTCCTGGAGCTTCAGACTCTGGGTCTGGGGATACAACTGGGGAGGATTACCAGTACCTGGCCCAGGCGGCCTTACCTGCTATGTTGAACAGGGGCCTTGTGGGGGATGGGAAGACTGGAAGGGATAGACAAGGAAGAGTGAAGGAAGCGGCCATGGCCTTTTGGTACAATCCCTGCATTTGCCTGGAGGAGAAGTGGGAAACCACGGAAAACCACTTCCATGATGACTGAGGTGAGGATCGAACCCACCTCTACTCACTTGACCTCCCGAGGCTGAGTGGACCTTCAGCCCTCGTACCACTTTTCAAATTTCATGGCAGAGCCGGGAATCAAACCCGGGCCTCCGGGCTTGGGAGCTAATCACACTAACCACTACACCACAGAGGTGGACCAGCTTTTAATACCATAAATAAATCCTCATACAACACTTACAGGACAAGACTGGGCATAACATGAATGATATTCATGTTTTAACTTTTAATATGTTTTATTGTGATGTTTTTAACCAATTTCATGTTAGGGCATAACTTCTTAAATAAGGTCTATTACATGCATGAGATTTTAATCTTCAAGCTGAAGAAGAGAATATTAATGGATTCTCAAAACATGTATTTTTATATATTTATGTATTTGATGTATTAGCAAATATACTAGGCTAATTGTGTTAAGGCGGGTCTTTAAATAACTAATAACAGTATTTCACTCAAAACTGTGTATTATATGTCTCGCGAGAAAAATTTTGAACGTGACTTGGAAAACTAATAATTTTGCTAGTAACATATTAAAAGTACTTATTTCAAAAAGTAAATTTACAATCTCTGCATTAAGTCGTTATTTCCTTACTAAACTTATTCTTGAAAGGCGCTTTTACTAATTATTTTTTCAGCGGATTAATGTCGCGCTAACTCACACAGGTTTTCAGCGACGATGGGACAGAAAAGGGCTGGAAAGAAAGTAGCCTTGGCGTTAATTGAGAACAAGCCTTTGTCTAGTGTGGAATTGGGAAACCATAAAAAATTATCGTCGGGGTCTTCCAAAGCTGGGGTTTGAACCCACAATCTGCTTAGTGTAAGCTCACAGCTTTGCAGCCCATACCACGCAGCCAACTCAGTCGGTCGAACTTATGTATGTCTAGTTAAAAGTTATTTCCCTTATGATATGCGTGTTTCGAAAATTTGTTGCTAGCTGACCCGACGAAACGACTTGCGATACTTCCTCTTAGGTTTTCCAGACTCCTCCTAGTAAATATGAACTCGTTACGGCATTGGAAAAGAATTCTTTTGCAATTTGAGAATTATCAGCAAACCCCATTTATGGGATCGCCGCGGTAATTTTCGATCACCGAATATTCGTACGTCCTTAAAGATATTTTTCTGCGTGTAAACTGTCAGCTTCCCAGACTCTCTAGTCACTAAAACGTTTTGTTAATTGTCATGAACCTCCCGTGCTCTTCCTCCTATCCACCTTCCCCTCCCCTAGATAATTTTCAGTTCCGAACTCCCCAGTAAGATTTTCGTAAGACGGAGTCAATTAATAAAAAATATTACGTTTTGATGGTAATGGAAGGGGCTCCTTCATGATTTACATTTTTTTAAATTCCGTTTTGGGAATTCCTGTGAAAATATAATTAATCCTGCATGCCTTCTAATTAAGAACTTCAAGTACATACATTTTTAGCTTCCTAGACTTGCATATGTATTTTTCCTGAGCAGATTTGTTGGCTGTATATTACGACTATCTGGTTATAGATGTAAAATACGTTTGTGTTACATCGATCCTGTATCAATCATATTGTTGTGGATTTGTAGGGAAATTATTTTTAAGTCAAAAATTTTACTTTCGAGGAAAAGAGGTTTGGAAGTTTTCACAGAATTTCATTGTCAATGTCTGCTCTCATAAAAGAATATTTTCCTTGGAAATTATGCCACGGATTTGTTACAATAACCACTATAGCATTGTGCAGGTGACATAATATTTTGTCGTAGCTATTCAAGTTTAACTACAGTCATATCAAACATGTCACTAACTTAACGTGTCTCACCTGCCATAAGTAGTTAGCAAGAAAATGATACAACCTGACTTAATGTAGACTATTTTTACCTCTTTATTTAATATCTACAGAACATTATACAAACCTTGTTATAACAGCTTATTCTAAAGGTGGTTTACATTTTAAATGTAAATTAAATTTCTACTGCCGATGACACGAGAGTGCTCCAACAGCTAACATCAACAATTAACAATAGCAATAAGTCTCAAAGAACAATCACTTAATGTGTTTCACCGGAATGAAGTCTGACTCTTTGGCTGAACGGTCGGAGTATAGGCCTTCGGTTCAGAGGGTCCCGGGTTCGATTCCCTGCCGGGTCGGGGATTTTAACCTTAATTGGTTAATTCCAATGGCACGGGGCCTTGGTGTATGTGTTGTCATCATCATTTCATCCTCATCACGACGCGCAGGTCGCCTACAGGTGTCAAATAGAAAGACCTGCACCTGGCGAGCCGAACCCTACCTGGGATATCCCGACACTAAAAGCCATACGACATTTCGTTTCATTTACCGGAATGAAATTTTTCTCTTGAGGCTTAGCAGGCAAATGAAAATTAGAAGAAAATTAAGTAACCAAATGGCATACGTCGTAATAGATAACTGGATATATCCGGTGAATACAGTGGAAACAGTCAATAAAAGTAGAAAGAAAATGTCAAAAACTGAAAGAATCTGGCTGTTGTACTTTGTCCATATGGCCAAAGTCAAGGTCGTCCAACCACCATATAGTCTGTAGTATCGTTCGATGTATATCGCAGTTTATTATGGAGTTAGACAACCTCTTCTCAATAATGCAGAGAATATCCTTCTGGGAATCGAAGCGCAGTACTGTGATCTATTGTGCTGATCCCTGGTGAGCTTATTATCCATTGATCAGCCTAAGCAGGGCGCAATAAGGCTCTTCAATTAAGCCGCACCAGCTGGTTGGTGCACGGATTGACGCCTGCCTTACTCTGGCGGACGCTCTCACCGCATGACGCGCCCCGCTGACGCCATTAAAGACGATAGCGCACAAATCCCACCACTATATAACGACTGATATAGATTTCCATACAGGTATTTCGACACACAAGGTTTTTGTAGTCTATGGAGGATTAAAGCTTAATTTTGCCACTTTAATGAATGTGGCAAAACAACATTTGTACTCTACTTGTTTAATTCTATCTTAGTGATACCTGACTATCTTCAAGTGAAATTTTACATTAATGTAGGTTGTCTACTGACAACAGTTAAAGTGTTTATTTATTTATTTATTTATTTATTTAATTTATTTATTTATTTATTTATTTATTTATTTATTTATTTATTTATTTATTTATTTATTTATTTATTTATTTAAATACTGTACATAAATCTTCATTATAGACAGTTAAGCCTTTCAGCGTTCAGTCTGCTACACTATGTGAATTTACTAATCGCCGCCACAATCCTCTATTAGTAACTAGTTCAGTGGCCTCGTTTATTCTATACCTCTTACCTTTAAGTCATTAAAAACGTAGTATGACCATTGACAGAAACTGAGTCTAACTATCACCGTCTTTGTCTCCCTCTACATGTCTTAACCTCCATAGGAGAACCCTTTATTCTCCTAGGTAAACAATCCTCCCCCATACGCCTCACGCATGACTCCAACACCGAAGCCGGTTTATGCATAATGCGTACAGCTTCATCCATTAAGTTCATTCCTAACGGCCTTTATCGCCTCATTCCGAGTACCCGCCTGCCATTGTTCCCACCTATTTGTGTACCAGCGATCACTCCCGCTACTTTCATGTCTGTTACTTCTAACTTACGAATAAGATATCCTGAGTTTATCCACGTTTCACTCCCGTAAAGCAACGTTGGTCTGAAAACACACCAGTGTAAAGAAAGTTTCGTGTGGGAGATGACTTCCTTCTTATAGAATGCTGTTGATCGCATCTGTGAAATCACTGTGTTAGCTTTGCTGCACCTTGATTCGATCTTACATACAACACTAACATCCTGGTACAACACACATCCTAAATACTTGAAATTGTCTACCTGTTCCAGCTTCGTATTCCCAATCTGACATTTAATTCTCGTAGACATCCTACCTACCGACATAAATTTAGTCTTGAAAAGGTTAATTTTCATTTCATACTCCTTGCACCTACCTCCAAGTTCCAAGATATTAGACTGCAGGCTTTCGGCACAATATTCCATTAAGATCAAGTCGTCAGTATAGACCAAACTGCTTACTACATTTTCACCTAACTGAATCCCTACCTGCCATTTAATGCCTTTCCGTAGATGATCCATGTACATTAGGAACAACAAATTTGAAACACAACAGCCTTGTCTAACCCCTGTAAATACAATGAATGGAGAAATTCTACCATCAGTTCTCTGCAGCACAATTGTCAACAAATGCCTTTTATTGATTTTAATAATCTACCCTTAATCCCATCGTCCATCTCTAGTTCTATGAAAAAAGAAAAAAGAAATGGCGTATAGCTTTTAGTGCCGGGAGTGTCCGAGGACATGTTCGTCTCGCCAGGTTCAGGTCCTTTTATTTGACTCCCGTAGGCGATCTGTGCTTCGTGATGGGATGCAATGATGACGAAGACAACACGTACACCCAGCCCCATGCCAGCGAAATTAACAAAAGATTGTTAAAATTCCCGACCCTGTCGGAAATCGAACCCGGGACCCCTGTGACCAAAGGCCAACAAAGGCCAGCATGCTGACACCATACGATTATTATTATTATTATTATTATTATTATTATTATTATTATTATTATTATTATTATTATTATTATTATTAGCATGCTCATCTTTTATCCATGGAGCCGGACTCTCTAGTTCTATGGAACATAAACTAACTGTCTATTCCTCTCGTAGCATTTTTCAATTATATGGCGCGTACTGAAAATCTGACCTTGACTGTCGCTCTGTGGTCTGAAACCATACTAGCTTTTCCTCAAACTTTCTCTCAACCACTGTTCACATCCTCCCTTCCAAAAACGCCAGTGAACACCTTGCTTGGTATAACGATCAATGAAATACCTAGATACTTACTGTAGTTCTTCCTGTTCCCTTGGTTATAGCAATTACTGCTTTTGTCCAATCAGAAGATACCTTACTAACATTCCAATGTCTTAGTACTGTATAAAGCCATTTCATCCCTGCATTCCAACTGTATTTCACCACTTCAGATCAAATTTCATCTACTCCTGCTATTTTATGAATACGGAGTTATATTTTCCATCCTTTCCACCTCCTCAAGCGCAATTTCACCAACAACATTGTCCTTTTTCCCATGAGCTCGATTGTTCGTGGAATACACCATGGAGATTTCTTTCCACACTGAGAAGATATTCAAAATATTCCTTCCTCCTTTCCATTGATTTCCTAAGGTTTATTATGACTTCAACTGATTTACCCAAAACACTGTTCATTTACATTTTCCATCCCTTTCTAATATTCTTTATTGCTATCCAGAAAGGTTTCCCTGCTGTTTCACCTAGTATTTCCAGGTTATTGCCGAAATATTCCCATGACTTCTTCTTGGATTCAACAACTATTTGTTTCACTCTATTTCTTTCATCTTCATCAGTCATTGCTTTGAGCCATTCCTAATACGTCCTTTCTTTACGTTTACAAGCTGCTCTCACTTCATTATTCCTCCAAGATTTTCGCTTTTCCCCATCCTTACACACAGTTGTTCCTAGGCATTCCCTTGCTGTTTCTATTACAGCATCCTTGCATGCCACCCATTCTACTTTTCTAGCCTGAACCTGCTTACTGTTCATTGTTTGGAACTTTTCACTAATCATATCCCTCTACTTCTGCTAATTTCCTCCTCCTAGAGACTTTCTAACCTTATTCGTCTGCAAGCATATTTCACTTTTTCTATCGTAGATCTGGTAGTTCACTACAGCTCAGGCAGTGGTCCGTATCATCGAAAAATGCTTCCCATTCCTATTAGCTTCCATATCTTCTCCACATTTACCCATCACCTTCTCATATCCTTCAGTTCTATTTCCAACTGTCGCTTTAAAATTGCCCGTTAGCACTATCTTATCCTTGCTGTTGACCCTGACTACGATGTCAATCCTTGATAAAACCTGTCAACTTCTTCCTCATCGGCACCCTCACATGGTGAATAACCCTTCAAAAGAACTTTATAATCCCTTCCTTGTTATCTCCCCTTACCCTAATATCATTAACTCCTAACATATCCAGATGCATCCTCTTTGCATACTTAGCCAGTTATACTTCATTTCCTTCATACGTCTCATTAATATTGAGAGCTCCCCATCGAATTCCATTTCGTTCGCCAAGCTGTTCCCAAGGTGTCCCTCTTGCCTGTCAAATGGGAGTAGGACTCTGCTACTCCCACAGGTCCGAGGCTTGCTTAAAACGTTCTGAGCGTTCACGGTGAAAATTCAGTGAAGCAGGGTTCTACTGTACCTTACTTACATATAATCCCAGTGAGAATCCTTTCTCTAACGGGTTAGGAACCACCGGTGATTGTGTAGTCCTAACCGCCTGAGTACAAGGAGGGAAATGACTGAGAATATATCTTAGACGCCTACTTCCATTCCATAGCAACAGGTATCCTGAATCACAGGACCACTTACTAGGCCACTCAAGGTTTGACCATGGCTCACGAACTAGGACGCGACTACAGTAACACACACCACGAATTTATTTATTTATTTATTTATTTATTTATTTATTTATTTATTTATTTATTTATTTATTTATTTATTTATTTATTTATTTATTTATTTATTTATTTATTTATTTGTAAAGTGCTGGCTATCTGAGACCAATGTAGCGGGTTCGATGCTGGCTTGTTCGGTAGTCTTTGAAGGTAGAATATTACGCCATCCTCTTGTCGCTTGATTTATTCATACGTTAATGAACTTTTACGTACAAACTTGCAGCTTCTCATTCAATTTAGAAATCTAAGCAATATGGCTGGATAAGTCGTCACACTGAACACGTGATGCTCCAATTTCTGCAGGTCATGTGGCTGGGCAGCAGTTGTCAAATCCTTTCTTATTATAACAATGTCGTATTTATCTTCTTCATTACTGTTAAATAAGTAGTAGAGCAGTTGTAGTACTCAGTTGTGGTTCCAAATTTAGGTAATCCTTATCCCGAACGTTACTTTAGTAATATATTTCGTTCGCAGTTGTAATATGGTTACTAAAAACCTTTCTTCTCCTTCTTTAACTCTTTATCCTCCAGGGTCGGTTTTTCCCACGGACACAGCGAGGGATCCGACCTCTACCGCCGCAAGGGCAGTGTCCTGGAGCTTCAGACTCTGGGTCATGGATACAACTGGGAGGATGACCAGTACCTCGCCCAGGCGGCCTTACCTGCTATGCTGAACAGGGGTCTTGCGGGGGAAGGGTAGATTGGATGGGATAGACAAGGAAGAGGAAAGGAAGCGTCCATCGCCTTAAGTTAGGTACCATTCCGGCATTTGCCTGGAGGAGAAGTGGGAAACCACGGAAAACCACTTCCAGGATTACTGAGATGGCGGTAGAGGTGGGATCCCTCGCTGTGTCCGTGGGAAAAACCGACCCTGGAGGATAAAGAGTTAAAGAAGAAGAAGAAAGGATTTTAGTAACCATATTACAACTGCGAACGAAATATATTACTAAAGTAACGTTTGGGATAAGGATTACCTAAATTTGGAACCACAACTGAGTACTACAACTGCTCTACTACTTATTTAACAGTAATGAAGAAGGTAAATACGATATTGTTATAATAAGAAAGAGGAGGAGGAGGAGCACTGCTGTAGTTCTACGAGCTCATCCCATGGAGATATTTTGAACATACTCCTCAAAAGCTTCCGAGGTTGTTATCCCTCTGACCTCTTGTGGGCCGATCCAGGAAGCCAAGAATAACGGCTGAGGATTCGTCGTGCTGATCACACGACACCTCATAATCTGCAGGCCTACGGGCTGAGCAGTGGTCGCTTGGTAGGTCATAGCCATTCGGGGCTGTTGCGCCATGGGATTTGGGTTGAACCTCTTGTGGAAGGAGGTTCTGTTCCTGGCTGGCCATATCAGTGAAGGAATTGTTGTAGGCTGATGATTTATGTCTAGGAACAGAAAGCAGTGTCTTGTTCAGAACCAAAGAACTCCCCTCTTCCTGATCGTATCAGATATTCTTTCAGTTTCTTAAATTTTTAGAGGTCTGCATTATTCATATGTCTAATCTCCCCATTTTCAGTCTTTAATGGGCCCAAGAATATTCCTTTTCTTTTTATCTAGCTCTTCTATTTCTCCTGTTTTCATGGAGAACAAACATTCTGTAGCATAAAGACATTAATTGCTGTGTTTGATTGCTTGATTTTAGTTTTGATGGAGAGGTTCTTCTTCTCCTATTTATTATTATGATTATGATTATTGTTATTATTATTTTAAACCTTGGATGTTTCTATAAACAATATTCAGAATCCTTTCTGAATGCTTCTTTTCTTAAATCTTTGGGATACTGGTCATCTCCAATTTGTTTTGTGGGATGAGAACTAACCCATGCTCCAAACTCGAAGGCTAATATGGTTATTTTATAAATGTCCTTTTCTTGCCATTAACAAATCACTGTATACTGTAAAGCTTTAGAAGTACTTCCTACACGTAAGATGCTGTCATACGCTTCAGAAATGTATTGTTTTAAATGATTATTAATTATCTGTCACTCTACATATATGCAAGCTTGTCACTGGTACAGGTTCCCAACATTAGGTATTAGCTACAGTATATGGATAAGACAAAGTGAAAGACACTGCTAAATGACCACAATTAAATTATATTTAAGAAACCTAGAACATACTCCTCACCAGTACAATTAACAGTAGAAATTGTCGTGGGTAAAATACACGTTCAGTTCTCTAAATTTCAGGCATAGATAACAGTTCATTAATAATTTAGGTAGTATTGCGAGCCATTTGACCAGAACACGATCAGTATGTATTGAGTCAGGTCCAAGTAATCACAAATTCAAAGGCTAGCTTGCCACGTACTCTGTATATGTCTTGCCACGTGCGGTTGTACGGTCTGGCAATGGCACTGCAGCATCAACATTCCGCAACAGGAGCAGCGTCAAGAGCTGACTGGGAATATGAATTTTCGGAACTGCAGACTAGAAACTGTTACGTGTGACAGATTCACACTTACAGTAATATTTGTCTTCTGACGACCTTATGGATAGCGGACTGTCTACCGTAGACGATAAAGAAATTCAGAAATATGACGTTAACCTCTAAAGAGGAACAAGGCCCAAGATTTGAGATTTGATTCAGCCTACTAAGCTGGGAACCAGTGCTATTTCTGGAGTCAAAGATGGTCGTGCATAGGCCTAACATTGTATTTACTGCCGAAGTGCAAGCCTTTAGCTTCCAGTCGTCCATGGGTCTTCTTTGTCCGTACGATGAAGAAGTTGTCTGCCAGCTTTGTTCTACTCTAAACAAAATTGTGTAAATAATAATAATGATAATCATCATCATCATCTGTTTACCCTCCAGGGTCGGCTTTTCCCTCGGATACAGCGAGGGATCCCACCTCTACCGCCTCAAGGGCAGTGTCCTGGAGCTTCAGACTCTTGGTCGGGGATACAACTGGGGAGTATGACCAGTACCTCGCCCAGGCGGCCTCACCTGCTATGCTGAACAGGGGCCTTGTGGAGGGATGGGAAGATTGGAAGGGATAGGCAAGGAAGAGGGAAGGAAGCGGCCGTGGCCTTAAGTTAGGTACCATCCCGGAATTCGCCTGGAGGAGAAGGGGGAAACCACGGAAAATCACTTCCAGGATGGCTGAGGTGGGAATCGAACCCACCTCTACTCAGTTGACCTCCCGAGGCTGAGTGGACCCCGTTCCAGCCCTCGTACCACTTTTCAAATTTCGTGGCAGAGCCGGGAATCGAACCCGGGCCTCCGGGGGTGGCAGCTAATCACGCAAACCACTACACCACAGAGGCGGACAATAATAATAATAATAATAATAATAATAATAATAATAATAATAATAATAATAATAATAATAATAATACCGGTGTTACGTCCCATTAACTATTTTTATGGTTAATGGAGACATCGGTTTACTGGAATTCTGTGGCACGGGAGTTATTTTAAGTCCTAATAAATCTACCAACACGATGGCGTATTTAGCCTCGTCAAATACCACTGAACTGAGCGGGGATCTAACCACCCAATTCTGGCTCAGAAATCCAGTGTTTTATCGTCTGAGCCACTCATCTCAATTTGCCGTAATTTAAGGGGCCATTTTTTTTTTAAGTTTAATGATATCCAGTCGCTTTCAGAGAGTAGCAGGTGCAGCGTTCACGTGACGAGTAATTAAGTCTATGTTACAGGTCTTTTTCTTATTGTAAGGTAACAAATTAAAATCTATACAATTGCAACGGTATAAACTTTTACAAAAGGGCAAAGATCTAGTGAACAACAATGAAATGAATTACTGTATACATTACTTGAGTTTCTGCTAGCTTTTCCACAACCTTAATAGTATTTTCTCATTCTGTGTCGAAAATAAACCAAAGTTCCGAGAAAGTAAATTAAAATTTTATTTTGATGGAATAATACACTACGACAGACCACTGCCCAATAGCGAGTGACGTTTCCACATCGTGAGCGCAATTTTTAAAATAACGCGCTAGCTGTTAGCTCGCATTCGAACCCCACGGTTCACAGCTCTGAAGGTGGTTTCCCGCGGTCTCCCATTTTCACACCAGGATGATGGGGCCTTAATAATGAATCGTTTATTTCAGAAAGGGATCAAGTGACAAATATGCCATTTCGAGAATAACAAAGAAAACTTAATACCTCATACAAAGAATTTTTTATGGATCTTAAAATTTTACCACAAATTTGTTTATATATTTTAAACATAATAAAAATATTATTAGTTTTACTTTTTAAAATTTTGCAAAAACAAAATTTAAACACTTTGTGCAGTAAAGAAGTGGAACAAGGAATTTTTTAGCAAAACGGAGAAATATTTTACGGTTTTGTAATGAAAACCAATTGTATGCAAAACAGTTTATTTATAGATGTATTAGATAACATTATTAATGCAAAAAAAAACTATTATTGAAACAAATAAAACCTGTTTAAAAATAACTGGTAACCTGATCAGTCTCAAAGTTTAAAGCCATATATTATCTGGTTGGTAATACACTGTTTTATTCGTCTTCTGTATTATTATTATTATTATTATTATTATTATTATTATTATTATTATTATTATTATTATTGTCATTATTTTGTTTTGTGCATGTAATCTGGCATTGTGAACATGTATCTGGCCTAAATGCTTGTAATTTTCAATAAATTACTATACTATACGTCTTCTAACTCCACAGCACATTCTGCATTCTCATCATACCCACCGAGGTAAGGTTTGAGGTTATTGAGGTCTTTTTATATTCTTCACATGAATGGGAACCTGAAGCAAAAGCTGTTTGTAGGTCCTAGGCCAAAAGTAGACATAGGGTACAAAAAGTACTGGTTGAAATATTATATTTATAGGTTTTCTTAAGGCTTACATTGTTGTAAAAATACTTACCTTCCCGGAGGGATACGCCATCTCAGTCGGCAAGTTGGGAGGAGATGCTACTTTCAGCAGAGTGAATGTTGAATGAATAGCAGTGCTAATGAATGGCAGAACCACCACTTTTCCACAAGTATTTTTATTATAACAGAACTGCATGTATTGCGAAATTTTAAACATTTATTTGTGCTTCTTGGGAACACCTCTGCCGGTGGTTCCGTCGGAGTTCGTGGCCTTTTTGTATGATTGTGGCCACCACTTTTTGAAGCATAGTATACCATTAGGGGTGAGTTTGTGAACTGTGCAACGATTGGTTTTACTGACTCTCAGTAACAACTCAATATACTTCTCGGGAATAAAAATGCGATCAATTTTCTTGAAAATGCGGTTTATAGATCCAAAATCTTTACCACAAGGCAAGAATGAATGACCACGCACTGGGAGGTTGTGGGTAATGGTGTCAGATTTCCCCCTGTCGCATAGGTTCGTCAAAAACCTCACAACGGTATGGTTTTTGTTTTGACCTGATGATCCATCACTAAACAAGTTGAGATTTGTTACTGTGTTAGGAACTTCTGTATTCGTACAGTTCAACAAGAAACTACACATTTCATCTAGAGATTTGTTACACTCTCCCTCATGGTAAACTTACAGTTTTGACTTGTTACTTTTCAAATCGTGTATACAAAAAACGTTTACACAAAGCTGTCGCATGTAAAATATTTCCTAGACCGGAATATTCTGGAGCGGCAAGTTTTGCATGAAGTCAAAGCGCAGAGCAGCAGTGTCTTCATCCAAATTTTTTGACATTTCTTTCATAGTACTGTAATACTTGCTTGCCCTTCTTCCGTGTATCGTAAGTTCTGCTGCTGCAGCCCGCTTGGCATTGTCACTTAAACATGGATCTCTTAAGTTTCGCTTTAAGACTTTCGCACACACTGCATACATCAACCTGTGGTCAACCGAAAGATTAATGTTCCAAGAAATATCTGTTAATAAAAATTGTATTTAACATCTTTCAAGTCAGGATTTTCATCGATGAACATTTCGTGCTTTTTTGTGATACTAAGACTAGCATCCAAACACTTTTTTTTCTTTACCACCATAGTGGGTCACTTTAACTTCGTATTTTGAAATTTGCTCAAGCATTCGCAAGCAAACACTTCCAGGAACGGCATTGCCACTCCTGTTCTGACCTCTCTTTTCTTTAGGAGTTGCATTTGTAAGTAATAACCGGCAAATTCTCCGTGGGTCAGACGGCAGCGCCTCGGCCTCTCACCGCTGCATACCGTGGTTCAAATTCCGGTCAGTCCATGTGAGATTTGTGCTGGACAAAGCGGAAGCGGGACAGGTTTTTTTCTCCGGGTACTCCGGTTTTCCCTGTCATCTTTCATTCCAGCAACATTCTCCATTCTCATTTCATAGCATCTATCAGTCATTAATAAATCACTTTGGGAGTGGCGACCCCATCGTACTATATCTGCTTCATTCATTACATCCCTGACCCGGTCAATGACTGGAAAACAGGTTGTAGGTTTTCATTTTCATTTTCAACCGGCAAATTCTTTCCAGCCTTTTACGTGAAATCCCAAGGATCTTCATAAAAGCATTTTTACAAACAATACGTAGAACACCATTCATCTTTGTATTATATAAATAAGTGTGGTTTCTTTTAAAAGTTTGATCATTGTCATTTTCATGCTTTGGGGTCTGTAAGCCTAGGCCTACTTTCTTTCTACGTTTAACCGCCTGAACCTCAACCAAAGTTTGAATGTAGGCATCTTGTGCATTTTTGTTCTCAAGATTGTGAAAATAATTCCAGTCATCATCTATTACATCCTCATGAACAATAATATAGAATATTTGGCTGAACACTTATAGGGAGGTTCTCGGGCTTGCTCTTTGGGGTACTTGAACACCAGAGTAAAATGCATAACCTGCGCTTGTCACTCTTGCTTCACGAATAATACTTCGTTTGTATGTTTCCTCCTTTCTTATATCCCGTGTTCTTGTCGTCCGAGCTGTCGGTCATTGGTTAAATGCTATTGAAATACTTAAAACACGGCACAATATTAAACACCATACTACTACAGGCTTTTACTAGAAAACTGCAAGCAGCATTTAGAACAAACCAAACAGAACAGGAAGCTCAACTGTCAAGAAGAAGAACGTAATACATAATGGTCTGTAAGAAGCGGTGCCAACCTCCTAAGTGCGCCACAAAATTTACCTACAGTTTAGAACAGAAACGAGTCAAGCAGCGTCCCTTGACCCGTTTCTGCACTAAACGGAATTTTTAACATGTCTTACTGTAATGACAGGCCAGAACTTTACTTTTTTTTATGCACTAAAATATGCGTCTACCCCTGCAGATCGTGTTCCCACAAATAACTCATTTCGTCATTTTTTAACACTTGACCCCTTACGAAAAGGCCACAGCTGCTTTCTTCCCACTCCCATTCCTTTCCTATCCCATCGTCACCATAAGACCTAAGTGTGTCGGCGCAATGTAAAGCCAATTGTAAACATATATATCACAATAACGATCGGAGAATGTTAATATATACAGTACATATCAAATGTATTACAAAATTATAGGTAGATACTGAACCCTTTAGGTCCTCATTGAGGGATACCTACCTTCCTTACCTATCAGCAAAGTTCATGAGATCTGTCTCTTGGGTCGTTTCGGGTTCTTCGTCACTTGCTGAGGTAAAGGTAGGGTTCATTAATTCTAATCTATCTACTGGAATGAAAGGTCTGTTTAAAAGATTCCTATTTATTCAGGAAATTCTGAAGCAATCTGTCACTGGTATCATAGAAGTCAACTGTATCCACTGGACACCACAATCATTTTTACATAATGGTCAGAACACTGGTGTGAGACTTTAACGTAATTGCCTGATGGGCATTCTTACTAGAAACCATTGTCTCAATTATTAATCATTTAAGAAAGGAAAGTCTGGAAATCCTTAAATTCGGCTTCCATGTGAGACCACATGTACCATCATAGTGATTCGTTATGGTCCAGCCCTCGTAACACGAACTCTGGACTCTGGTTATAATTAAGGCCGTCCAATCGGTGTGTGCCACACAGTGGTTCTACGGCATGGACCCTTAATTGAATCGATGTGACCTGCGTCTATGTCATGGACCGACATCTACTCTTCTAAGTTACTTTAAAGTCATTGTGGATGATGACCGCAAGGAAATGATGCTACAATGGCATATGGCCCTAATCTAAGTCACTGAGGTTGATGACCCCCTGACCATCCAAGTTTCTATGCTGAAGGCTAAACACAATTAAGTTACATCGGTTGATGACCAAAGTTCCACTTTACTATCCCCAGCACATTCACTGCTCAATCAATCAAAGTTCAATAATTACAACAATAGCAATGCTCACAAACTTTGTGGCAGTAAAATCCATTTCCTTCGGATATGTCCCTTTAATCTTTACTTTATTTTTAATATTCCCCAGACAACAAACTAAAATTTCCAGAATGCATCTCCAAGTTATTCGCTGGATTAAAGTTATTTCAAAATGCGGTTTCACTGAATTTAATAATTTAATAAATTTAAATGATTTAACGAAATATTAACAAACAACAAATTTTATCTCCGCGGACTCTGGTTTCCTCACAAATTTCTACGCAGCTGTGATGTAAAATTCAATATTGCGATGTTTATCTGGCTGGAAAAGAATTTGTTACATCATTCATGTCCAGCTATATATCTCATCTCGTGATATCATGCTTAAAAATCTAATCTAATCCTAACCGTTTAACACTTGGATATCCTAATAATCTACGTACAAACCAAACAACTCGCCATATAATTACGATGTCATATCTCGTCATTACCATTATGAATTTTGCACACCCCTCACAGACAAATCGATCATCACGACCATCGCTCTATATTTTGGACAACCCTGAAATTGGGTTACTCTGTTCCTTATACTCAAAGTTCATGGTTTCAAATGTTCATTCCGTCCCCAATTACAGTATTTCACAATACTTAGATCATTACCGGCTATGAATTTTCAACTAAATCCAGCATTTTAACGTTTTCCCTGGCCGAGAATTACAGTACAATCTCGACTCCACTCCTATTCCCGTTGTTATCCCCGCTGTCCGCTTAGGTCTCTCACCCCAAGCTCGCTTGGCAGTTACAGGAACCACCTGGTTTATTCACAGATGACTGACTTCTCAAAATGCTCCCTTTAAACTCTGCCGACATGATTCAGCAAATACGATATTCTAACCAACAAAATGCACAGATATGCTTCAAGATGCCCACACTAATTATACGCGTTGCCAATTATACCGCTATGGATTTCTATGAATTTCTTTCCATTCTCAACATTATAAAATATTCCTCGGGCTATCATATCCCGGCTTCAATGACAGGACTCTAACCTGATTCGCCCATCTCATCTCAACTCATATAAAACACTCCTCGGGCTTCCGGGTCCCGGCTTCAGTGACAGGTCCAACCTGAATCACAAAACTAACCTCTGTTTCCCAGCTCCACAATTATCATCGACAAAGAACTGGAATAAATCCTCACTAGAAATACCGACGTATAATATCGCACAATGCATTAATCATGAATAACTTCGCATAAATGATATCGTATTTAATAACTTGATTTTTACGAGAAATGACTGAAACATTCTACTAGATCTTTTATTTGTCAGTCAGACACAGTTTAAAATGGGCATTAAATAAAAACGTTTCTCTCCGTGACCAAATTCATCCCCTATGTTCTCACCCGACAGCGCGCTTCCACTCGATTGAAAATGAGTGACCATGGATTATTATTATTAACGTCAGATTGGAGACAGAAGAATTTTACATCGAATGAACATCTTACATTGACATCACAAAATACAGGCAGTACACTCACACGGATGACGATCTACATTGGACGTGATATCACTTCAGAACCTTATTCAATAACTTTTTACAACATTATACGGCCCTCGCAAGACTTCAAAAATTTATCCAAGTGGAAAATAAAACAAATGACTCTTTTAGTCGTACTCTCACATTTACAAAACTTAGTAGGGCGACCACTGCGTCGTATATCCCCATTCAAATACACTTTAAGAAATCACGAGACGAGATATAAGAGGTAGTAAGATGGGAAGTCACCTACCTCATGTCGTCACGCCAGTATTCGTCTTAGGGCTCACCTGTGACCCTGGCATTTTATTTAGCCATCTTTACATTCATGGCTGTACATCTCATTATGTTTCTTCAGGTTTCCTGGAATAAAGCATAAAAAAAAGAAATACCCTTCACTTGTTTGCGGAGCGCACACGATGGATTATAATTATTCCCGCACACGAATTACTTAATCACATTAGAATATTTCAGTACTTTGACCGTCCTATCTGGTACACTTATTTCTCTCAAGAAAACTATCTCCCCATGGAGTCAAGACTTAGCCGCAATGGCTAAAATCTGCAGTTGAACTCAGTCTACTTTCGTTGGTTTGATTTAGCAGAGCAGCTCAACAATTTTTCGTCCGCTTTGTATCACAAATGCCGGAGAAGGAAACTTCGTCATGGCGTCCCTTCATATTTATAGCAGTTACCCCCTCTCTTCGGATCTCTCCCTTTGCCGCCAAGAAAAATTTTATAAATTTTCTGACTTACCTAAACTGTAATTTCAAGAGTTTTGAAAGTGACTACATGCTTGCTACATTTCTGACGGTAGTGTTCATGGACATTTAAAAATTTTACGGGTTCGATTTGTGAGATGATTGACCTCCTTTGATAGGCACTATATTTTTTTGACTTGGCGTGGTCACGCCGTGTACACGCGCTTTGAAATAGTTCATAAAAATGACTTGAGATTCTTCCGCCGTCGACACGTGTGGTTGACGTCACGTACCCCAGAGCGTGGGACCGAAGGTAATCACCCCCTCGTCACGTGTCAAATCCATGCTATCAAGAATCCAACTTTTAATTTAATTGTTATATAATGCATAATGTTCTTAGGGCACAAAGGTCATGGGTTCAATACTATGCCATTTTATCTGGCCCCAACCAAGTGTGGAGCTTGGCTTGAGTGGAGTAGGGGTCCTAGGCGACTGTGGTAGGACTTTTGAAATAAAATGCCATGCCCACGTGAAACAGGAGATCCTGTGTCTATAACCTCGTTGTTAGCATTCACGTAAAATTAGAGCTTGCTAGCTTAATAATAATTAATGATGAAAATCATCATTAACATCATTTTAACATTCCTTCAAATATTTTGGGACTTACGAGACACCAGAGTATCAGTTCCTTTTTCTTTTTTCAAAGTAGATTTTTCTAGTTGTTGACCAACTCAATCAAGATTCAATTTCGTGACCTTGAATACAAGGGACTAGTTTCAAAACGAGCTGGATGGACGGTATGGACCATGTAGATATATAGTTACATCCGGCAGATGGAGGGATGAGGGTTTGAATCCCACTTTCAGAAGCTCTGGAGAATGCTTTCCATGATTTCCTATTTTCACAACAGGCTGAACCATAATTAAGAATATGACCACTAACTTCCCAGTCCTAGCTCCTCCACATCCTACGTCATCACGTCACATCCGTGGTCTGATACTTCCACCGTGGTTGATAAATACACAGCTCTCCCGCATTGAAAGATGGTACAAGAAAGTCCCATGTTGTGATGGCTGCGTTAAAATCAATTTAAGACGAAACATTCAAAGAATTGGGTAATTAAAACAATTGGGACAAAATACAAGGCAAAAGTTAGTTTCGTGTTTGTGTGTTTTCTCATGCTCACAACCGAATATTCCTCCTCTTCTTATTCTCCTTCTTCTTCTTCATTGAAGTAGGCCTACTTTGAACAACACTTGCTCATCCGTTGGGCCCAGTATTGTCACATCTTCCGATGTGGCTCCATTCTCTCTTCTGACCAGGGGATTTCTTCTTCAGAGGCTTTTCCCGAAAACCACAGACATTCTTTAGGTTCTGTCTCACAGCCTGTATGTTATTTTTTAAGCCATATGCAGTTCTTTTTTTTCCTTCTTAGTCTCCATCAGCCAGATGGTACAGGCTTCTTTGTTTCACCAGAAGGTAAACAGGTGATTGGTCAGTCTGTTGGAATACAACCTTGTCTCATGGCAGACATCTTTTCGCTATAAAATGTCATTTTATTACGTTTTCTCACAATAAGAATGATAACTATAGTTTAAATTGTGATCTTTTGCACAGTTATAATTTAGTTAAAGATTTCGGTGTTATAGACGATTCCAAAATTTCATTTAACAGTCATGTTCATAAAATTAAAAGTGATGAATATAACTAGGACTTATTATTAGAAATTCTCAAGAGCTTAGTGATGAATACACTTTAAAAATCTGTTTAATTTGTTAGAAGTAAACTTGAACATGGATGTGTAGTATGGGCTCCTCAGTATATGTGTGTTATTAATGAAATAGACCGAACTCGATAGTTGCAGTCAGTTAAGTACAGCCACTATCCAGTATTCGGTAGATAGTGGGTTCGAATCGCACTCTCGGCAGCTCTGAATATGGTTTTCTGTGGTTTCCCATTTTCACACCGGCCTGTACCTTAATTAAGGCGCCGTGCTGAGTGGCTCAGACGGTTGAGGCGCTGGCCTTCTGACCCTAACTTGGCAGGTTCGATCCTGGCTCAGTCCGGTGGTATTTGAAGGTGCTCAAATGCGTCAGCCTCGTGTCGGTAGATTTACTGGTACGTAAAAGAACTCCTGTGGGACGAAATTCCGGCACCTCGGCGTCTCCGAAAACCGTAAAAGAGTAGTTAGTGGGACGCAGAGCAAATAGCATTATTATATTATTCTTAATTAAGGCCACGGCCGCTTCCTTCCCACTACTAGTCCTTTCCTTCCCCATCGTCGCCAGAAGACCTATCTGTGTCGATGCGGCGTAGAACAACTTGTAAAATGAAATATAAAAAGCTACACTTGCATTTTTAAATATAATCCATCATCATATTATCATAAAGTTTCATATAGTGCTTTACTAAACGACTTCGACTTTAACGGAGCTCAGTACATGTAGAACAAGAGCTCAACAGATATTTCTGTGCTGACAGTTAATAGAATGCCAGATAATGAGTAATTTCTCAAGAACATAAATGTTATTGCAAAGAGGTAAGTCTGCGTTTGAGACAAACATTTTACTGCCCCGTCTCAAGCGTTTTATGTCACAAAAATTCACCAGTTGTAAAACCATGTGAGGTACAGTATATAGCAGAATATTTGCTCAAATGAGACAAATAGTTTTTCCTTTTTAATTCTCTTTCTTTTTAAAAATGGTGAAACAATATATACATCAACATGAATAACGTATTGAAGGAAATAAATTCAGCACTGAAATATGACGTAAGCAATGCCACAGTTGTTTTCGTCAGTTAACATGCGTTTATGCGTTTATCATCCTTATTCGTAAGTTTCATTTTCCTAAGGTAAACTCTATTTCTTCCCCTTAACAGTAATTTTGATATTTTACATTTAATTGCCTTTCATTGTAAATATTTGTGAATTACTATTAAAATGGTTACGTCAGTTTTGAATTTTTGTTTGTATTCTTATATATTTTTGTGGGATGTTCCAGATGTATTTAATTAATTCTGTGCCGTACATTGTAATTGGGATTGTATTCCCTGTAATGGATGTATTAGCAAAGAAAAAAAGAAAGAAAGAAAGCAAAGAAGTCAAGATTCAAAGTTCCATAATTATAGTTTAGAGGTTACACATTAAACCACCGAAGGAATTACTTGCATTAACGAGCGTGGTGGTAATTATTGTAATTATTGTGGGATGGGTCTCCATCAGACAGCTGAGGGGTGGAATATTGTATAAACATCCGTGGAAAACTGATTTTACCCTCTCGCAGATGGCTGTGGTCTTGACTTGTAACTGAAATGTTTGTTCTATTCAACTTCAGTAGTTACACTTGCTACATTGGAAACACGACGGAGTAACCACTTCTGAACTCCTTCAGATCTCTGACATAGTCATATTATGCTATCAGTAAAGTTATGCTATTTAGATTCCTTAAGATGAATAATTACTCTTATGGGGCTTCATCTTCTGACGTCAGTTTGATTCCTTCCTGCGTCATACTTTCGACACGTCTATTATTTGTGTTAAACGTTTTGTGCTCTTGAAACTTTACGTAACAAGTCTTGGAAACATTAGGAATAGATACGATTGTTTAAAATGGGAAAGCAGGTTAATAATTTTGTATGAACTTACATGATCACTACACAGCAACAAACGTCTATGCCAGTGATCAGTCGGTTTGGGCCTTATAAACGGATTTTCATATGGGTTGTCACTGGCACACACCACTAATTTATTTATTCATTTATTTATTTATTTATTTATTTATTTATTTATTTATTTATTTATTTATTTATTTATTTATTCATTTATTTAATTACTTATTTATTATGTATTAATTATTTTAATCCGTTCACCCTCCACGGTTGGTATTTCTCCGGACTCAGCGAGAGATCCCACCTCTACCGTCTCAAGGACAGTGTCCTGGAGCGTGAGATATTTGTACGGGGATACAACTCGAGAGGAGGACCAGTACATCGCCCAGGCGACCTCACCTGCTATTCCGAACAGGGGCCTTATGGGGGATGATAAGATTAGAAAGAATAATCAAGAAGTAGTGAAGGAAGCGGCGTGACCTAAAGTTAGGCATTATCCCGGGATTTAGCTGGAGAAGAAGTGGGAAACGACTTCCATGATGGCCGAGGCGTGAATTGAACCCTCTCTACACACTTGACACACCGAGGCTGATTAGACCCCGTTCCAGGCTTCGTGCCACTTTTCAAATTTCATGGGAGAGTCGGGAATCGAACCCGGGCCCCTAGGGGTAGCAGCTAATCACACTAACCAATACACCACAGAGGCGAACACGCAGCACTAATACCGTGTTATATGTTGATGATGAAGGAACGCAATATGAACTCGCATACATTACCAGCAATATTAATAGATTTCCCTGCATAAATTTTACAAATTATCAATACCAAATATTTCTCTATTTACAAATTATTATCATTGTAGGTTTATTTGGGAAAAATTATTCAGTTAATATTTATAAACAGACACAGTAATTTTCGCACCTTGAGAGCATTAACATTATTTATTTTCCGCTGAAAGCAGGATTATTTTGGTTTTCTAAATTACTACATTGTCCGCCTCCATAGCCCAACGGTTGGCACTTTCAGCTGCCGTCCCCTGAGGCACGGGTTCGATTCCCGGTACTGTCAGAAATTAAAGAATGGCAGCAGGGCTGGTATATGTTTAAAATGGTACATACAGCTCATCCCTATTAGGGAAGTAACTAAAAAGAGCTACACCACCACCACATTTCAAAAGTTTCAGTTCTCATTCTTTCTGAACTAGTTATTGTGCAACCGAGCGAGTTGGCCGTGCGGTTAGGAGCGCGCAGCTGTGAGCTCGCATCCGGGAGATAGTGGGTTCGAACTCCACTGTCGGCAGCATTGAAGATGTTTTTCCGTGGTTTCCCCATATTCACACCAGGCAAATGCTGGGCCTGTCTGTACCTTAATTAAAACCACGGCCACTTCCTTCCCATTCCTAGGAGTTTACTGTCCCATCGTCGCCATAAGTCCTATCTGTGTCGGTGCAACGTAAAACAAATAGCAAAAAAAAGTTATCGTGCGTGTTTCTCCTCCGTACAGTGCCAAGCTCCAGACGACAGTCTTCAAAAATATATTTATATTTCCCTTATCATTGTTCTAAGTGCTGTGAGCTTGCATTTAGGAGATAGTGGGTTCGAATTCCACTGTCGGCAGCCCTCAAGATGGTCTTACATGGCCTCCCATTTTCACAGCAGGCAAATAATGGAGTTGTACCTTAATTAAGTCCATGGTCGCTTCCTTCCCACTCCTAGCCCTTTCCTATCCGATCGTCGCCATAAGACATATCTGTGTGGGTGCATCGTAAAGCAACATGTAAAAGAAAAAAATGTCGAGGTGAGCCTTCCTTGCTTGTGCTAGTCTGCGTTCTACGTCCTCCTTGCTTCAGCCGTCGTTTATCTGCTACCCATGTAACAATATTCATCTACGTCTCGTAAACCTTAACATTCTCATTTAATATTTCCTGAATCACATGACATCGTTCGACTGCACCCCATTTTCGTCTTGGTCTCTTTGGTGCCTTTTGTCCAGAAATATTCATTTCAGTCAATAAATCAGCCCTCAGAACCGCCCAGTAACTGCTTACACATTCTCTCTCTTTGGCCACATCCATTAGACACGTAACACATGCACACATCTGAAGAGTGAAGGGGAGGTGGAGAGAGTGAAGTACGGGATATATAGCATGAACGAAACACGCGGAAGGGAAGGTACTTTCTCCCCGCCTACCTGCACGGCCCCCTGGCTTGACAACGATTATTATTGGCGTATGGCAAGAAGCTAGTTACATATATACAAGTACAAAATATTTACAAATATACACAGAGAAGAAACGTGTTTCTTGGGAGCAAGATTTAGTTATAGTTGAATATCAGTTGGATCCACTGTTAAACTTCCTCTGATGGTTCCAAAAAGTCACTCGGTCTACCTGTGTAGGAACGTCGTGTACATTCACTAACAATATGTGGGATCGTCTAACGAGAGACACCACAGTCGCACTCTGGTGGTGAAATATATTTCCACTTATAAATGGCATCCCCGCGTCGTCCATGATTTATTCTAAAGCTTGCCCAAAGTTTACGCGGTAGATGATGTCCACCAGGAAGATGTTCGCCAGAAAAGATGTTGTGTACGGAAATGTCTGTGGCAACTTTCCAGCGACTTCTCCATTCTTCTAAATGGTGAAAATTCCCATCAGCCAAAGTGACTACATCACACAAAGATGGATGACGTGACTTGAGCTTCGTTATCTTGAGAACGGAAATATCATCCAAAGCAGGCAGTTGAGGGTTCATTTCGATCATCTCGTACTCTCGAATGAGAGCACATTTGAACTTCTTAAATCAGGCGGCATTATACTTGACAGAATTGGGAGCCAATAAAGGGGCGTGGACTGGATAGTATCAGATATTAACTGCATGCCATCAATCAGTTGAGTATTAATGAGTATTGTATATGGACTGTTCAGCCAAACTGGTGCACAGTACTCAGCACAGGAGAAAACCAGTCCCAAAGCAGGAGATCTTAGTCTTTATTGAGGAGAATGAGGGGAGTCCTTGAAGGCAACAGACGTACTGTATATATCAACTCACTGAGGGTCAAATTCTCCGGTTTCTTTGTAATTCTTGTGTGCGTATGCTGGCTGAAACGATAGTGGTCTCGACCATGTCTTCATTATCATCGCGCTCAACCACTGTAAGAAAGAATGACCCATATTTTCGTCAATATTGGCCCTGTTACATTAAACTACTTTAATACTTTTGTATATGTAAGTTGCTCTACATCGCACCGACACAGATAGGTCTTATGGCGACGATGGGACAGGAAAGGGCTAGGAGTGGGAAAGAAGCAGCCGTGGCCTTAATTAAGGTACAGTCCCAGAATTTGCGTGGTGTGAAAATGAAAAACCACGGAAACCATCTTCAGGGCTGCCGACAGTGGAGTTCGAACCCACTATCTCCCGAATACTGGATTCTGGCCGCACTTAAGCGACTGAAGCTCTCACCCTCGGCACTTTAATACTCATGCAGAGACTGTCGAAAGAAGATTTAATATACTTTGCACTAAAATATACATGGATATCAAATTTGAACGCAAGAAATTAAGATGAAAGAAGGTAACTGTTTCATATAAATATTTAGGGCCCACCGTTTAATTGAAACATTGCATTATTCATTTTTCCTAATATAATTATAGGAAATGGGATAAAATGACGTATAAAAGTACAAGACAGAAACAGTGCTTACATTTAAAAGGCATGCAAATGAAGAATATTATTCACAGTTCAAAAAATAATGGTAGGTAATAATAAAAATAAGGAATACATTTTGTAAGAAAAATGTAAATAAATAAAATGGACGCTTCCTGCGGACGAAAATAATTGTATTTGTATAATCTTAAACAGTGCTCTATTTTTCCATAAAAATAATAATTTTCTAGCAACTCAAATGATTGGAGGAAACTAATTAGGGAAAAACTGAAAGAATGGTTCTTTATTACTTTGCTAATAGCAAGAGTTTTTGAAAAACCGTTCATAAATAGTTATTGTCAGCGCTGATCACACAATTAAATGCCACAGGTATTGGGGCGGGATTACATCGTGCACATTTTTCACAAATTAATTAATTGTTTTCCTTGATTAGGAGAAACCAGTATAGCCAGAATATTTAACCGTAGAAACATCTTAATCAGTTCCCGAGAAAATGGTGTTGGGAGTGACATCTGAGTGCGTAACGGGACAGGCCACTCCTTACTCATGTGACGTTGCCTTGGTTACTTCTCCTTCATCCTCAGGGTTGGCCAAAATCTTCGCCCAAACGTTACCTGTTTCATTTTCCACACGGAATTCTTGTGATCACGACTGTACTCCCTCTCCAAGGCTGTGTCCATGCCATTCAGCAATTTCTCCAGATCTTCTGCAGACTCAGATAAAATGACAATATCATTAGCAAATCTCAAAGTTTCTATTCCTGACCTTGGGTTGTGATTCCCTTTCCAAATTCCTCATTGACTTCCTGTACCGCCTTGTCTATTTTCAATGGCTCTTACCATCTCCCATGATACTTCGATCTGCCCCAACTTGTAGACGACAGCTCGTCTACTCACTGAATCAAAAGCTTTCTCTAAATCGATTGCTGCAATGCACAGCTTGCCTGTGTTATACTTTCTCTATTCTACAGATTTGATTTATTCTATACCACACTTTTTTAATATGTTTATTCTTAGAATTTCTATTTAGGTTATCAGCTTGTTTCTTCGTTCAGCCACAAGTCTTTTATTACTACCAATAATTCTTTATAGTCTTTCCTTTTACTACAGAATGCAATTATTGATACTTTCCTAAATATTTCCAGTGCTCTCAATACTTCGGTCTTTCAGACCCCTGTTTCTTTGTAGTCTTATCCCCTGCACACGCGTTTTATGTTCTCCTATCAATACAGTATTTTCTATTGGCTTTGTTGCCTCACCAGCTTGGTTATTTTCAATCGCTAGCATTATTCCTGTCTTAATAATTTCAAAATATTCCTTGAAATCTATGAAAAGGTCTTCTCTCTGTCTAAACTTGGGCACTAATTTCTCTCTAATATTCCTAAGATATGAAGCCACACTATTCTCCTTACATACCAGATATATAATTATGGGTACCTGATGACATTCTCCTCATACTTTATTAGTTACCATCTAGCTAAGTGATAAGGAGTCTATTGAATATATTACTAAATCATCAGTGCTACCTTCCGTTTCTCTTATAAACGTTGAATTACCTCTTTAATATCCTGGCCACCGTCCGCTCAAAATATATTTCCTCTATACTATATAGATCTAATAAATTTTCAACATAATTATAATTATTACTTCCTCTACCTCTGTACAGTATACTGGTTTTTTGCTGCAACCCACGCAATATAGTCTCTCGTCATCAAAATACCTATGTTATCATGAATATATTTTAATCGCTTCATTTACAGTATATGGCTAACTCAGTGAAAAATTATTTGCTTGTAAATTTCGAGCCCTCGGGAAGGTTGTGGACAAAACCGAAGCATAAGTTTACTTCCCCCTCCTGTTTCGTCTTTGTTTTAACCCGATATGTTTACCGGGAGAGTTGGCCGTGCGGTTAGGGGCGCGCAGCTGTGAGCACGCATCCGGGAGTTAGTGGGTTCAAACCACGGAAACCATCTTCAGTGCTGGTTTCCCGTTTTCACACCAGTCAAATGCTGGGGATGTACCTTAATTAAGGCCACGGCCGCTTCCTTCCCATTCCTAGCCCTTTCCTATCCCATCGTCGCCAAAAGACATGTCTGTGTCGGTGCGACGTAAAGCAAATAGCAAATAGCAAAAATAGCCCGATGTATTTCTTCTATATCTGTTTTTATTAGTTCAATTTTCTCATTTATTTCTTCCCTTATTAAGGTTGGTATTCCACCAGGATATCTACCCGTACGAACATTCCTGCCCCTTGCCTTGTTATACGTTTCAAAACCTTTCACATCCCGGTGCAGTCTAGCTCTCAATAAAGGTAACAATGTGCATTTCTGCCATTAATAATTACACCTGTCCGTTCCATATCTTGTTCAAAAATCCCTCTGTATTGATAGAAACTATACTCCATTCTAATTATTTCCTACGTTTACCCTCCGTCAAGATACTAGTCTTACTCACTGTTACTCTCACTTTCTTCAATTCTAAAACATTACCTTCTGGTGAATATAACTTATTTTTCCATATCGTATTCCTGTGCTTTGCCCTTCTTAGCCCAAAGTCCTTGAAACTCAAAATTTTACCTCTATAGCCACCGATGAATTTCTTCTATCCTCTGTTAATCCACTTGGCCCTGGACTCGGGTCTCTTCAACGATCAACTGTTCGTACGTACCCCTCTACCGCCAGTTCAACTGTGTGACCTCTTCTATTTACCTGCCATGTATTTCGAACGTCCCCGTTGTCAGCTGATTCTATGTTAGCAGGTAGCTAACTTGTATATTCCTTTCTATGCTTATCCATTTCGTTTAGGTGAGTTACAGCCCAATTTGAATCTTCTTCCTCGTTCTCCGCTATACCGTAGACGAAAATATGTTTCTCTTTGCTTCCTGGTTGATCATTTTCTGTTGCCACTTGACTTGTCTCAACTCTTCTTCAAACCCCTTCATTTTAGTCTTCAGTAATATTCTACTTCATCAGAATTATCCATCATATGTTCTGTTATAACGCTTAGCTCTTCTCTTACTTACTCTTTTATTCCTCTCATTTCATTTTTCTGCTTACGAATTAGCTCCGTCATTTGTTCAGCCTGACAGGCCTCTCTGACTATTTCCTTAATGTTCTCCATGTCCTCCCAGCTCATTGCTCCCACTGGTCCAGGATTCACTTCTACACCTCTCATCACAAGTAGCATTGCCACTACTACTGCAACCATCAGAGTTACCTGCAGCCCAGTTTGATGCAGGTGCATCTTGCCGCTGGTCGTACCCAAACGCAGTAGCCCGTGCCCTCGACCTTTGGCCACCCGATACTGTTGAACAGCGATCCCCATTCTTTTCACTCAGACTCATAATACAATACTACCTATCGCTTCGCTGGCTCACTTACAACTGTTGTGCAACATGTTCCTTAAAACAATCCAACAGATTGTTTTCTTTCTACTTTATTTTTTTTCTCTTGCTATTTGTTTTACGTCGCACGGACACAGATAAGTCTTATGGCGACGATGGGACAGGAAAGGCCTAGGAATGTGAAGGAAGCGGCCATGGCCTTAATTAAGGTACAGTCCCAGCATTTGCCTGGTGTGAAAATGGGAAACCACGGAAAACCATCTTCAGGGCTGCCGACAGTGGGGTTCGAACCCACTATCTACCGGATGCTAGCTCACAGCTGCGCGCTCCTAACCGCACGGTCAACTCGCCCGGTTTTCTACTTATCTAGATCCCATGTTATTGCATTCCTTTGTTCAATTCCTTCAACTTCAGACGGCATTTTATGACCACAAAGTTGTGGTCATAGTCCACCGTCTGCTCCTGGGAAGATCTTGCAATCCAACATCTGGTTTCTGAATCTCTGCCTAGCCATAATATTGTGTGTTTGATACCTTCTAGTGTCTTCAGTTCTCGTCTGCTTATGCACGGCCATTTATGGTGTCTGTATTAGTATTAGCAATAACTAAATTATGATCGGTGCGGAATTCAACCAACCGACTTCCTCTTTTATTCCTTTGTCCCAGTCCGAATTCTCCTACGAGATTACCTTCTCTTCCTTGGCCTACCCTGCATTCCAGTCTCCCATCACAATTAGACTCTCGTCTCCTTTTATATGTTGTACTAATCTTCTATCTCTCCACATATTCTTTCGATTTCTTCCTCACCCGCTGAACTAGCAGGCATATAGACATGAACTATTGGTAACCAACTTTACAACAATAATCCGTTCATTATGCTGGTCGTAGTGGCTTACCCACTGCCCTATTGTCTTGTTCATTATTAAACCAACTCGTGCATTTCGATTTTGTATTATAATTACGTAGTCACCTGACCAAAAATATTGCCCTTCCTGTCAACGTACTTCACTTATACCTACTGCATATAAGTTTTGAATATCTATTTCCCTTTTCAGATTCTTTAACCTACCACAACTATTCAGTCTTCTGACATTCCACTCTCCGAATCGCAGAATGTCAGTATTCATCTTCCTGATGATTGTCCCCTATCGTGTAGTCTTCTTCCGGAGTTCCGAATGAGGAACTATTTTACCTCCAAAATATTTTACCCGGTAGGAAGCCATCATGAGTACGTCATTCATTCATTAATTCATTCATTCGTGCGGATAGAACTACATGTCATAAGAAGTTCGTTTCGGCTGTGGTTTCCCGTTGCTTTCATCCGTGTAGCATTATCAACACAGCTAAGCCATGTTAAGCTAAAAATTATTATAAGACTACATAAGTCAACCATCCATACAGCCGCCCTAGCAACTTCTGAAAGGCTGCTACCCCCATTTCGTTGAATTTCGATTAATTCGTTAGCCCGGCCTCTCGGCAGTAACCTACCGATATTAATACAACTATGGCTTGTCTCTGTGGTCGTTGGGACGCACAAGGCTCCCCACTGCAACAAGGTCACATGGTTCACCTTACCAAAGTTAAATTATTTATAATTAGATAACTGAACAAAAAGTATAACAAACAAATCAACAAAACTTCTCAAATTATGTATGTGAATTTAACATGATTCACTTAGTTACATTAGTGGTATAATTAAGAAAACACACTTTAGTTAGCAAGAAGAAACAAATTTAGTTACGTAAGAACTCCCACATCGCTACTTTGAAAACCTAGATTAAGTTCCAAACCTCTCCGCATTGCCCATACGGAATGAGGGCATATGACGCTGTTGGTGGTGATTCGTCCGTCGGATGGAGACCTTAAGACTTGAGCAGACCCCATGGTGCTACTCGACAGGAGGATGCTATGTGCCGGCACCGATTTTCACCATCTCCCT
This sequence comes from Anabrus simplex, assembly GCF_040414725.1. NCBI lineage: Eukaryota > Metazoa > Arthropoda > Insecta > Orthoptera > Tettigoniidae > Anabrus > Anabrus simplex. Next base: position 1,592,669,500 of record NC_090265.1, read on the forward strand.
TCCAACAACCACAGATCACGTCATGTATTTCATATCTTTAACTCCTCTGATGAGGTTGACATCAGGAAGGGCACCCGCCATGACAGATTCACCTCACCTCATACCCCACCCCGTAGAGAAATGAGACAAGGGTTGGACGAACAAACAACATAATATATGAATTTAAATACACATTTTGGCAACGACCAATGGCGTAATATCAAAATTTATATAAAATAGCTACAATATAAAATTTCTTTATGTTCGTCAAATAATATATACACCGTACAAGGCTAGTCTTCATTAAAGCACTTCCTGGACGCTAATTGTTCTTGATGTCCAGAGTTCACTTACATTTCAGTTACTCGAGTTATGTAAGGTTCGAGAACTTGGTTTCAAATCCAGCTTTCGATTCTTAAATGTTCTCGGATGCATAGTAATCTATTGTGGACAGTATTTGATTCTGCCCATCACTAGCCTTGAAGCTCCAAAGAATAGATCGGCATTCCCGATATTATTTTGTTAACTAGATGAAGCTTTAAAGAAAAGAAGATGATGGAGCAAAAGCTGCCTTATGCTATTTATTACACGATTCCACTGCTTAGAACTTATAATTTCGCAGATTGTAGCAGCGAGCAAGGAAACACGAATTCCATAAAAAAAGAATTCCCGAAGACCGTCACATACGGTCGGCGCAGAAACTACGAGAATTCTCGGGCCCCGTCACCAGTGTGTTTAGCCGCTTACGATATCATGGTAAAAATAATGCATGCTTTGTTTCACCTACAGGTGAGATAATGAGTTCCGATATATCCGAAGAAAAATGAATGTACCGGTATTATGCCCGTAACACGGTTCTAAGTTTAAGTCCCCTATGTGTGTGGAGGTATGTTACCCGCCGAACACGCTTCCCCTGCGAGCATGTCAGCTTTGAGCAGCGGGGAAGTGAGACCTCACAACTAGAAAACTTGGTCAAGGTTGTATTACGTCAGGCGACGGAATGTTCGATTCCCTTCCATCATTAATTCCTTCTGAATGAATTATGAAGAAATGAACTACATCACCGTGTAGCTTATATTTTATAATCATGAATCCCAAGTTTCAAAGAGATCTGTTGAAAATTACGGAAGATATTAGCCATTACGATTTCTTGGGGACACTGTATAAAAAGGCAGGCATTTCGCTTGTCAAGCCAGCAGGGATGGGCTTGAGCGTAGCCCGAGTAGCTCGAGCTGATGACGTCAAAACTCGATGCAGGTCGAGCAGTACTCGAGTAGGAGTATGGCCCGCCACCTATGAGAGATTTCCTTGCACTACATCAGTTGCGTGTCAATATTCTTCGCTCTTTGATGTCCAATACCGCATGTTCGTGCTAATAAATAAGTTTATATCGAAATATATTGAATTATTAATAACTAATCCACCAGAATTACAAGAACATAATACCAGCCCTATGTGCCCAGTGGTGAATTTTCGCAACATGCAACATCCACGGATTGTGAAATGTAAATTAAAAAATCCTCAAAGTTCAGTTATATCCTATCGGACTCAGGACTTCAGTTCTGTTCAGATTTTCTCATTATTACTATTCTCCCTCCTGTCCCTTTTCCTAATTAGCATGTACGGCAGCAAAATAATTATAAATTGAGTGGGTACAAATTAAATATCGAAGGTACCGTCATACCAACGGTGTATTGTACATAAACAAGTCTTCGTGTAGGAGAAATAGTGTCATAGCACTATAATAAAACTGAAAATAATATATTACTAATATGATACATACAATGATCAGAAGAACCATAAATTGAAGTAACGACCAAATAACGACAGGAAAACCACAGAAATGTTATCACTATTCGGAGCTCATCTTTATGTTGAGCAGTCAGTTAAATTTGATAACAGAAATGTATCCTGGGCATATAAAATGGCGTTGATAAACTGATGCGTCAACTACAACTTGTGGTACGTCCGTACTTCGGTAGAATGATCGCTAATTACTCTACTATAATGTAATGCTGGAATGTGAAGACCAAAGAGAATGAGTGAAGACGGAAATGTAGCTCGAGTCACAAAACACGCGCCCTGCTTAGAGCTCATGCACGCCTACGTCACGAGGGAATTTTGTGCTGCTCGATCTTGCTCGACCAGGCTCGACACACCAGTTCGTGACGTCAGCACTCGAGCCTGCTCGAGCAGGCGATCGAGTGGCACATCCCTACCTTGTACCACAGCCGAGATCGGACGGCCGGCTGTTGGGTATTCTGCGGTCATTATGTAAATCGTCAGTTCGACCCTCTGCGAAAGTTTAAGTCCGCGTATTACGACGCACTGCAAGACTTGGAATATTTTCAGTGTCGTGTGTGTGGTGATAGGAACTGCGCCTTCGAGGAAGTGTGAACAGTTGAGGAATATTATCATTTACGAGAACAGTGTGATGTTACGCTAATATAATTTGATGTTCGTATTTGAACGAAAGTGATTCACTTTACATTGTGTTGAAACGTGATCGTCAGTGAAACGTTAAATATGCCCATGATTTTATATTTGACTGTGCTAGTAGTGAATCATAATCCAATATTTTCAGACTGTTCATGTTATTGAATTTATGGTAGTGAAGCATAACAGTGCATAGTTGTTCTATCAAAGGTGTTGGAACAGTTTCCAAACTGTACGTCGATGTTACGAACGACTGATATAATTAATCATATTTAACAGTGTCGTCGAACTTTGATTCTATTTTACAAGTGTCCAGATTCTTAAGTGAACATAAACTCAGTACAGTATTTAAACGATGTGTGGCATTTAACATTCTTTAATTATCCCGAAAAGACTTGTGTCGAACCAAGGGCGGTTCCAGTAAGGACTGTTTTCTTTTGCCATTTACGATAGTGAACGGGAATAAATTCACGGGACTCATTCCTTTTCCTTTGGTATTGTGTGTCAAAACGGGATACCTTGTTTTCTACATCGTTATTCAGATAATGTTCTCACACTTAACTTTAACAAGGTGACTTTTATTTTACGTGATTAACACATCACAAGTTTAATTTTGAGTTCAGCTTAATCCATCAGTAATGACTGTGTTCTTCTAATTAGTTAGTGAAATCCCTCTGTGAAGACAATTGAGTGCAGCTTGTGACTCGTTAAAGATCGCTACTGACCATAATCTCATGTGTGCAGATCAATTACTTTGAATCCATTTCACACCCCAGTGCTGCGTTACGACCAAGACCACAAGTGCTCCTAGGCCATCCAGACCTTCCAGATATTCGAGACCGGCTCGGAAGATGGTGACACCATGAGCAGACATTGCTACCCCAGGAGAAGTACTCATTGTAACTGCTGTGCTGAGGTGTTGTTAAAATTCTGACTTCATAAAATAAAATAAATTAGTGTTTCATTATATTTATCTTACTTCCCTCTCCTCTGTAACAAGTCAGATAAGGACCGTTCACCCCTGGGCCGAGTCTTGTGTTCAGCTAGCCATCGAAACAAACTTTTACGGTTACAGTATCCACAAGAGAATGGTAAAGCTCATGAAGTGAGGAGCTCAGAATAGCAGAGGCGTATGCGCCAAAGTCTAGTTCTGGAGAACATTGCGAACAAAGGTTTATTGAGCTCTATTAAAAGTCGATAAAAATATTAAGTGTTCAGATGTGAAGATAACATATCAATAGTGTAAAGTATGATTGTAAAATTTTATTTTAAGTTAATGGCATTTCTCTCAAAACTACCTTTTGGCGCATACGTCTTTTCTATTCTGTTGGCCTCAATTGTGAGACATTATACACCTCCAGACCTCGTAAATATAATAAATATAATACGAATCTAATTATTTATATTCTTATTAATCATCCCTGCGGTGTAGAGGTAGTGTGCCTATTCTAACGCCTTGTATTCGTTTCCCGGCCAGTTCAAGGATTTTAATGCTGGACTGGGGACTAGAGTGGAGTTCATTCGATACGAGATTTTCGCAGATTTTCAGTTATGAGAAGAAAGCGCACAGTGAGAAGATGACGATACTGACCTAGTATACATAGGATGAACAGTAGTTGTCATGGTTACAATTGTGTCGGTAAAAATTACAGTAGGCTACATCCTTATTATTTGCGTATTAACCACTTTGGATCATGTTACAAGTTCACTTTTTCTTTGTCTGAAGTTTCCTCTTCCTCCAGTGCTACTTCATATGGGCGCTATTCTGTTTCTTCTCTTCATCCGACCAGGATCTTCCTGTCATTGCTGTTCTTTGAACTTGAAACCCTTCCACATTTTGAATCATGATCCGAAATGTCTAACATCTGAACTTCCTGGATGTTGGACTTCTCTAGATCCATACGAACTTCTCTAATCCATGCCGTCGTTGTCTTCTTATTGCACAGGTAGTCGAATAACATTTTGGTTAGCCTGGTTTTGTCCCCACTGTACAAATGCCCTAGAAATCATAACCTCTTCTTTTTCTTGGTCTCTGAAATTTTAACCACATTTTTGTAAGACTTCATTGTTCTTCCGAAATTTTCTGGATTGGGCCCAAGATTTTCATAAGTATTTTTCTTTCTAGGATCTCCAGCATCTCTAACTTGTAGTTCACTGAGAGGCATTCGCTAGCATGCAGGCATTCTGTTTTTACTACAGTGTTGTAATCCCTTATTTTGGCATTCCATGATATGCATTTTTTGTTGTAGATGTTTTTTGTTAGTCTATAAACTCTCTCCATTTTATATTATTATTATTATTATTATTATTATTATTATTATTATTATTATTATTATTATTATTATTATTATTATTCGCTGGTAAGTGGGTGATACAACAAATATGAATAACATGCATAATCAGAGAGTAAACATTTTAACCTCATTTCAAACAAACAAACAAACAAAGAAACGAACAAACAAACCCCATAGCACTACAGCCCTGAGGGGTCTTGAACTACCAAGCAACCGTCGCTCATCCCGAAGACCTGCAGAGTACGAGGTTTCGTGTGGTCAACACGACGAATCCTCTCGGCCGTTATTCTTGGCTTTCTAGACCGGGACCGCTATCTCACCGTCAGATAGCTCCTCAATTCTAATCACGTAGGCTGAGTAGACCTCAAACCAGGCCTCAGATCCAGGTAAGAAACCCTGACCTGGCCGGGAATCGAAACGGGGCCCTTCGGATAAGAGACAGGCACCCTACCTCTACATCACGGGGCCGGCTTAACCGCATTTTACTGATTGAAAATAACCGCTGCAAATATACTGCATACTTGCGCTTGACACCTGAGTAGGTAGAGCCTATAGTAACAAATTACAAAACAGACATTAAACTAATGGAAGCAATCGAGTAGTTCCTGAAACACGCTGTACACCCCTTATTGTGTTATTTTTATTGTTGTTACCACTGATAAACATTTACAGTGTAACTGCTGTAAAATGTACACCCGTCAATGGGCCAATATGCTTCGATCTCCCCCTCTCCCGTTACTCGCAGTTCGAAAACTAGCGCATGGTTATCACACATGTAGCGCGTTTGATTTTGTTAACGTCCACGGGCTCATTCCAGGCAACATCAACATAACAAGTCGAAGTGTACACACGTGGAATACAAAAAAGTTTGCAAATTGAACCACTTAAAAGGGTGCCAACTCAATTATATTTTTAAAGTGTGCTCAATTACGTTCATTTCTCTCTGTGGCGCATCAAATACTCCCTCACCACCCAAACGCATACTGTGCTATACAGTTAACACACAAAATTAGTCATTATAAAGCAATTTACTGAAATAAAAAAATCATGCTGTCTCTGATACGTAACATTTCTAGCTTATCAATGGCTTAAAAAATACGCTGTGGTCTCTCAGTTAAAAAGTTAAAAAGTTCCCAGAATTTAAGAAATCAGGACTATCCACTACATTATGGCTGTTGTCACCGATATAACCTTTATGTTCTGCAGTTTGTCGAACACAAGATACAATTTATGAAACACTTTTACTTACCTGAATAATAATAATAATAATAATAATAATAATAATAATAATAATAATAATAATAATAATAATAATAATAATAATAATAATTATAATAATTATAATAATTTATTATTATTATTATTATTATTATTATTATTATTATTATTATATTATTATAATTATTATAATTATATATATATTATAATTATAATTATAATTATAATTATAATTATAATTATTATAATTATTATTAATAATAATAAATTATTATTATTATTATTATTATTATTATTATTATTATTATTATTATTATTATTATTATTATTATTATTATTATTATTATTATTATTATTATTATTATTATTATCACGTGGCTATTTATAGCCGAGTGCAGCCCATGTTTAGTTCTATAAGAACATCCTCATATTATTTCAAATCCCTTATTTGCATGAGTATACTGTAAATGTGTGACATTGTCTGTGTTATGTAAGCTTGTCCCGTTATGAATGGATAATATTATGAACAAGTTAAGAAGTCATTTAAATGATACAATTCATTGCTTAGTATTTACATATTTTAGTCACACTGAAATTTCCTTTCCCAGTTCTTTTTTACATTTCAAAGCTTCAAAATGCTTGGACAGTATTTGTGTTTTCCACAATTCCTTCTTTGATGAGGGTGGGCGGCATCTGCCCTATATAGGTAACTGCGTATTATTGTGGTGGAGGATAGTGTTATGTGTGGTGTGTGAGTTGCAGGGATGTTGGGGACAGCACAAACAACCAGCCCCCCGGGCCATTGGAATTAACCAATTAAGGTTAAAATCCCCGACCCGGCCGGGAATCGAACCCGGGACCCGAAGGCCAGTACGCTGACTATTCAGCCAACGAGTCAGACACCCGAAAAATGAAACACTTCATTAACAATAGAATTACATGTTTCGTTCTATAAGCACATCCTCATATTCTTTCAAATCCCTTATTTGCATGAGTATAAATGTGTGACATTGTCTGTGTTATGTAAGCTTGTCCTGTTATGAATGGATAATATTATGAACAAGTTAAGAAGTCATTTAAATGATACAATTCATTGTTCAGTATTTACATATTTTAGTCACACTGAAATTTCCTTTTCTAGTTCTTTTTCACATTTCAAAGCTTCAAAATGCTTGTACAGTATTTGGGTTTTCCACAATTTTCCTTCGAATCTGAATTCTGTCAAGTACAATTCATAGGCTTGAAGTCACTTCAGAAATTATTACTATTATTATCAACATCATTATTGTTGTTGTCGTTGTCACCGAGTGAGTTTGCCGTGCGGTTAGGATAACGCAACTGTAAACTTACATTCGGAAGAGAGTGAGGTGCGAATCCCACGGTCGGCTGACCTGAAGATGGTCTTTCGTGACTTCTCATGTTCACATCAGGCAAATGCTCGTGCTGCATCTTACTTAAAGCCATTTCCGCTACTTTCACAATCCTAGACCTTTTGCATCCCTTCGCCACCGAAAAACTTCGATATGTTATTGCGACATTAAACAGCTATTATTATTATTATTATTATTATTATTATTATTATTATTATTATTATTATTATTATTATTATTATTATTATTATTACATACTATAAATGAATTGGCATGTTCGTCCCAAATTTACAACTTAATTAAGAGATCGAATATGAAAAGTACATTTGCTTAAATAAAATAGTCTCCCAGAATCTTACTGAAGAGGGTGGTTAATTCCAATGGCCCGGGGGCTGGGTGTTTGTGCTGTCCCCAACATCCCTGCAACTCACACACCACACATAACACTATCCTCCACCACAACAACACGCAGTTACCTACACATGGGAGATGCCGCCCACCCTCATCGGAGGGTCTGCCTTACAAGGGCTGCACTCGGCTAGAAATAGCCACACCAAATTATTATTATTATTATACTGAAGAGGGAGAGAAATTCGAAAGAAAAAAAGCATTTAGGATTACCAATTAATTTTCCTGTGACCATTGTGAGCAACTAAACACTCACTTCTTATCTGTTAAGTTCTGTGATGGGTAAGATCTAGCATAAAGCGCGTATATTTGCTACTTGTGAAGTGAGAAACTAATGAGGAAACGTATTAGGAGGATAAACGAAAATAGTGTGCAATATTGTATGAAACGCTATTTGTTTTACGTCGCACCGACACAGATAGGTCTTTGGCGACGATGGGATAGGAAAGGCCTAGGAAGTGGAATGAAGCGGCCGTGGCCTTAATTAAGGTGCCGCCCCGGCATTTGCCTGGTGTGAAAATGGGAAACCACGGAAAACCGTCTTCAGGGCTGCCGACAGTGGGGCTCGAACCCACTTGTATGAAACGAGAGGCTGGTAGTGACACATGAAGGAGATTATTATTGCTTAAGTTAAAAGTAACTTTAAGGTCAAGATTTCTAATAGTGAACCAAAAATGATCTACATAAGGGGACAAAGAAGCGTACATATTGGGTGAAGGATTGCCTTCTACGGAAATTGCCGCGCATAGTTCAGAAAGGAACTGGTCATATACCGTATATGAAGACCAGAGTACCTTTTCGATTCTTGAAAAGCCACCCCCGCATGGATAATGAAAGTTCTTGGAAGAATGGAAGTTAAATGCTTTCGCTATCCGTAACCTCGACGCTCAATGGCACAGAGCGGTTAGCTCTATAGCAGGCAGCCTTCGTCCCCAGGAATTAACCGTGTATTCCTTTCTGGTGCAGACTGAGTGAACTTCAGAATAAAGTACCGCTCCAGAAGTGGAAATCAAGTTTCTAAATGTTTCCAACTCCCTGACAGGGAATCGAACCCAAGTCTTTCCAGATGAACCGATCGTGCCCTTAGCACCTCTACTAGGAAGCGCATTTCTTAATTTAGGCTGTAGGCTAATTATTACAATGAAATCCAGGCTTGTTCTTTCACCGCAAAATTTCAGTAATAATAACATGTGAGCTTCGTAGTGAGTAATGTTCATACATAAATGGTTATTGAATTATTCTATACTGCCAGTTCGATTTCATTCACACTGCATTCGAAAGCAATTCAAAAGAGCCTACTCTCAAGGATGTATTTTCTTTTTGAATAAAATGAGTGTCTCCTGATGGAAATAGGCCATTTTTATAGCGCGTCTTCAGCATGTTAACATTCCCAGTGTGTAAGCGCTGGATGGGGAACCAGTCACATCTACATCATTTTCTGTAGACAATGTGCGCCTGTATGCGAAATTGAAAGCTACCTCCGTTACTCCCCTACATTGGAATCGGGCGTAATGATTTCGCTTTACATGCCAATACATTTCTAGCTCCCAGCTTATCTTCCCATCAATGGCTTTACATGATAAAGGCAGCCTCCTCTAGAGCCTTCCACGTGCTATCGAGGATCTGAGGAGGGGACCGTGAGAGTCTTACACTAGTCGCCGTACACCCTTCTTTGAGGGTGACGAGGGCTGCACTCGAAAGGCTTTTAAAAACGTTAACAAGTGACGATGAAGATGATAATGCATCCATTCACCAACATTTCCGTTTAAAAACGAAATTCTAGGTTAAACTCTCTGAAGACGAAATGAGCCCGCAATTGGGCCTAGGGAGGGTTTTTTCGATATGATAAAATTTTAACGGCCGTATCTAGAGCCCGGACATCGATTTTGAAGCAATGAGTTTATATATTACTTTTGTTAAAAAAAATGGCGTATGAGTGCCGGGAGAGTCCGTGGACATGTTCGGCTCGCCAGGTGCAGATCTTTTGATTTGACGCTCGTAGGTGACCTGCCCGTTGTGATGAGGATGAAATGATGATGAAGACGATACAGACATCCAGCCCCGTGCTAGCGAAATTAACCAATGCTGGTTAAAATTCTCGACGCTGCCGGGAATCGAACCCGGGACCCCTGTGACCAAAGGCCAGCACACTAACCATTTAGCCATGGAGCCGAACATTTCTTTTGTGACACATTGTGTAATATATCCCTATATGAACTTCCTCGGTAGCGAAAGAATGTTTAATGAAGATTGCTGTAAATTTAGCAGCATTGCAATGCGTGAAGTAAGAAACTAATTAGAAAACGTACTGGGAGGATAAACAAATATAATGTACAATATTGTATGAAAGGAGAGGCTGGTAGTGACACAGCAAGGAGATTATTATTACAAGTTCAAAGTACCTTTAGCAATAGGACACTTTAAGGTCGTGATTTTTAATCTTTATTTCCAACCATTTCCATTTCCACCTTTATATTCTCATTTCTTGTGGCAAAACTAGGAAGTATGTAAAGATTCGAACTCAGAACATCTCACTGACCTCAAATACGAAATCGGATTCTACACTTCAAAGCTTTGGAGAAATTTGCTTCAGACTGCTCATGGGTAACTGAAAGGGCTACGATAAGGTTCTCTCGATAAATTTGTCTCAAAGCAAATATCTACGCTCACATCCATGTTATTAATATTATACATTTGTTCCTGGAAAATTAATGGTTTCATATATAATTTATATTGATGATAATGCATTTTTCTTCTTCTTCTTATTTTACCATATCATCATCGGATGTCGGGTGTCATCAGCGCGATCTGGTTCTTGTTCTCAGCAACTCGGAAAAGAGAGGGGTACTGAGCACAAACCATTCTCGTAGATTCCATAGCCAAAATATTCTTCTTCTTTCCGTACTTCTCGTTCCTTCAATTTTACATTGCAAGATAAGCTGAAGAGCCTCTATTTATCATTTCCAATGATATTGCAAGAGTACTCAAGATTCTTGTTATTGACGTTGTGCATGACCTCCAGCTCTTTGTCCAGGCATTAGAGAACATCAGTGTTACGTACTCTATCAACCCATGATATTCTGATCAACCGTCGGTAGCACCACATCTCAAAAGATCGAAGTTTCTTGGTCATGTTCTGTGTTGGGGTCCAAGTCTCGGCACCAGAAAATAAGACAGAAAATACATAAACGGAGAGAGAAATGGATCCTAAAGTTCCTGTACAGAGAAGTTTGCACATTCTCTTGAATTCAGTCCTTGCCTGTTCTATCCGGGATCTAATTTCAACAGCAATGTTCCAGCTGCGATCATGTTCGCAACAACATATTGTGCATATTACAGGAATTAAGAAGAATTCTGCATCAATTTGTAAGTATCGTCGGCAGTCTCCGAAATTGGATGAGCATGTTTTTTCCAATAGATTAGATCCTCAGCCTACAAGTAGTCCTGCCCGTTGAAAACAAAAAAACTCGAAAGATAAGAAACAAGAAGATAAGATTGTACTGTCCGTGAGGAAGTATTGTCATCCCGTCATAAACAGTGTATGGAATTTAGGATATGAAAAAAGGAAGTTTGATCGTGTCTGCATTCCCATCTCAACGCATCAAGACTCACTGTCAATTTTAACGTAGAAGACTTTTGTACTTTTTTTTAGTTTTTCTTCTCCCTGTCCTTTTCCCAGTTACCTGTAATTGGCATCATATGTGGATTAATCCCAGTTGTACAGTTGGATGTCTTTCCTGACGCCAAACCTATGTGGAGGGATGTATCATTATTCTTTTTATTCTCCATGCTGATTTTTATTGTGAAGTATTGATCGTAAATGAAAATGTGTACTAAGATGAACACAAAAAGCCATCTCCTGACCAGGAGCAATTATCCAGACAAAGTTGAAATCCCCGACCCTGCCGGGAATCGAACCCAGGGCCCTCTGTATCGAAGGTCACTATGCTGACCATTCAGTCAAGGAGCCAAGCTTTCTAACACTTGATCCCAGTTTACAAATTGTAACTGACTAATACTTGTTTGCGTATTTCTCTACTTCTTCTTCTTATTCTTCTTGTAATACAATATCATAAGTATGGCCTTGGTTAAAGTGAAAATCTACATAAAAGCAACTTGGCTGAAAATGCACCAGACCAAAGAACCCAATCTTTCGGAACCAATGAGTGAATAAAAATGTGTTAATTTTATACAACAGATCCCATTTTATATATAGCAAATTTATAAGTAGTTAGGTGGTCCAAACTGGAATCCCTAAAAAGTATAACTGCATGGGATGTAGCAATTTTGACCAGCCCTGCTAATAGCGGAGCACATACGAACATGATGCGTTCGAGAACCCACCCCACCACTGGCTCGGGCATCTGAAACAATACAGGGATGACAAACTGCTGCTTACGCACTGTTCTCATTCGACACATTCCAGGTTCGACTTCGGAAACTTCCAGTTAATACTCATAGCCCAGTCCATCGATGACCAATGATGGACGCTCCTACACTCTTCATGCACGCTTTGTCAAGAACTGCAGGATTGGGGACATAGTTATCCCTTTTTATATTTAAGATGGAAACGAATTTTCTGGTTATGACAACGCTCAAGTATCTTGATGGTACTATGGCACACGATCCAGATTTCACTCTAGTATAACCGTGAGTTTGGTATGAAATTGTAGGTCTTTATACCTGGAAACGCTGTTCGATAGGTGAACAAATTCTAAATGGGCAGCACGGTGGCCGTTTTCTAAATCCTCTCCCGAGGTGATTCCAAGGTATGAAAAGAGACGTTGAACTCTGCAATGGATAGGTTGGACAACATTCTTCGATATTTTATGCTTTGATGGTAAGGCCAAAACGATCATTTGCGCACTTCAAACTATTAACTGACTGCTGCAGATCCTCAGCTCAATATTTACAGCAGGTGATGCAGTGTCATCAGCATACTTCAGTTCCGTTAACTTGGTCACATGAGTTAAGCGACGTCTCTTGAAGTTGAGGACACGTCCATCAAGACGATACATTAAATCAATGCCAAAGGTGTTGGGAAAGATAATGTATCTCAAAGCAGCGCATCCATGTACAGAACAAAGAGCGTTAGAACAAATACACGCCCTTACGTCAATCTATATGATAGAAAAGTCATAAAAGAGATGTTTCTCTGAAGGGGAACATGATGAGACATGCTATCGTGCAGTGCTCGAACCAGGCCAAAGAAGCGTTTAAGGCAACCAAAGTGTCTCAATACTGTCTACTTAGCAATCCTCGGAACAGTATCAAAGGTCTTTTCCAGATAATAGAACACTAAGCATAGAGTTTCCCTGTTGTTCTTGGAGTTACAGAGTTACAGAGGTCATGCCAATTGTACCTCTCTAGGCACGAAAACGCACACTGAATCATGAAGAATCTTCTCAGAGATACCCTAAAGATGGATGCGCAGAATGGTTGCAAGAACTTTACCAGCTATGGGCATCAGGGAGATACCACCATAATTGTCACGTATGTTGCGATCATGTTTCTTAAATATAGTTACTATAGCAGCATTCTTTAAGTCACCGGGTATTTGCTGAGTTTACAAGATTTAAACGATTAATGTAAAAAGCCTTGCCTTTAAGGAGAAGCCTCCTCATTGAATCAACTTCATTGGAATGTGGTCAGGTCCAAGTGCCTTTCTGGATTTCAGTGTTGAGAGACTCATAGAATCCCTGATGTGACGGTGAAATGGCCATCCATGGCTAAAGGGGCTGTTGTGGCGCATCACGTAGAAAGACCCTATCTGTGGTAGAGTTGCGATTGAATCGCAAGACATACATTTAAATTCTAAAAGTTTAAAAGAGTGGGAAAGTGTTGTTTCCAGCGCTTTAAAATATTCTTGCTATCGGTAAAGGTGGTAGCAATGCCGGCTGATTTCAGAACTCCCATTGAAGAACGAATTGGCCCAAATACCTCTATAATGTATAGAATTTCCGCAGGTCTTATGGGCATCGGGTAAGCTTTGAAATTCTTGAGTTTTCAGTTGTAATCAGGTGTTCTTGATTTCCCTGATTCGAGTCTGGCATTTCCGTTTAAGATCTCGGAACTGGACTCTCTTTAGCTGGAAGATTTATCTTTCTGAACGTATGTAAGAACTTGCCGTTTGGCGTCGTTATTGTCCTCAAACCAGTCTTGCCTCTCCTGTTCTTCGAAACTAATAGATTTCGTGGGGAGACTCAAGATGAAGAGTTCAAATTGTTGACCATTCTTGCTCCACGTCGTTTGTGATTGTTGGATTAGATGCCAGCAACTCTGCGATTGCATTCTGGATCTATGCAGCAGTTGACATATGTGAAAGTAAAACTTTCTTCTAGACACACATGAGTGATGCACAGGCAATTTACGATGAAAATAGATTCTTAATCGGCAAATGAGAAGTTTATGATCTTTCCAGAGGTCATCAATATTTCTTGCAGTATTGGACATCTTTCGTGTCACATTGCTGAGTGATGATGTAATCAAGTATATGCTAGTGCTTAGAACTTAGATGCATACACGTGGTCGTAAAACGGTTAGGTAGCCGAAACTCGGTCGCCAGTTCTTGTAAAGTTCGTTCCTTGAGAGACGTGGAGGCGATAAAAATGGGAGGGGAGGACCAAGGCAAAAATATGGCAAACAGATTAGAGAAGATGTAGGATGTAGCAGTTATGTAGAAATGAAAAGGTTAACGCAGGCTAGGATAGCGTGGAGGGCTGCTTCAAACTGTAACAACATAGTCATTATGGGTAGTGAGAAAAACATTCAACCTCCTCAAGGGCTGTGTTCAGTGGCACCCGGAGCAAAATCCGGTCACATGTTGCACCTGCTGTGTCACCAACGACCATTTACTGTCTGCTTGCAGCAGGATTACGATCACGTGTGCCTCTGGCCAGGCTGTCACTGACACCTCGACACCGCCAAACACGCCTACTCTGGTGTCGTGAAGGTGTCAACTGGAGAAGGAAATGGCGCTCTGTTGTCTTCATTGTCGAGAATAGGTTCTGTCTGTACGCAAGTGATGGACGTACACATGTATGGCATAGACCTGGTGAGCGGCGTATTCGCCCACGACACCCAAGTTCCAACCCAGTCTCCATGGTGTAGTAGGCCATCAGTTACAACTCGCAGTAACAGTTAGTGTTTCCAGTGGCCACTACATTGCACAGGTTGTTGTCTCCGTGCTACTGCCATTTCTTCGACAGGAGGTGAAGTGCTGATGCGACTCAACGTGCTCTACGCGGTGTACAACAATTGACCTGGCCAGCAAAATCACCGGATCTCTCGCCAACTGGACACGTATGGGACATGATGAAGTGGAAATTCACGCGTTCTCCAGAGCCTGCAAGAACCATTGCCGAACTGCATCAAAAGGTGCAAGATTCTTGGGACAATCTATCGCAGAATGCCATTCGGCACCTACAATAGTCGTTTACATGCGCGAGTACACGCCTGCATTCCCACCATGGGGAGGGGGGGGATAGGATATGTAACGATGCGACTGTTTGGGCACGCTTTACTGGGACATGTGTGTTTCATTTGGTCTGAATTTGTGATCATATACTCCTGTAGTGATGAACTACCTATCACACCGCTTGTGAACAAAACGACCTTGTCCTTGAGGATGTTGCTTGTTCTTTTCAAGCAGTGTAGAAAGGATATGATAAATAATTGACCAATAAATTGGTATACAAACGCTCTCTCTCTCACACACACACACATTTATTCTTTTTCTGTAGCAGTAGAGTGTTTTATACTTCTTAGTGAGGTCTTCTACAATGATGTTACGCCCTATAATCCCTTAGTCAAAAGGGCTGCAGAGAGACGTCTTGTGCCTCCAACTTTTCAGGTCACTACAAATCACTCAGTACCTGATTCGGAAGTGACATCTCCTACTGTGACCTATGCATATTGTTGGATTATTTTATCAAAGGCGTTTCATGCAGAGTACTGTACAGGGAAACGTTCTACGGACAAATTCATGGGGGTTCCACAGGAAATTTACCGTAACAATATATGTTCAAACAGAAATATAAAGTGCTTATATTGTTGTTTGAGGTATGTTTGATTTGCAGTTCCCTTCACCTGAAGGAACTGACACAATTAAAGTTATTTCCAAAAAAGAACTGCCTATTAGTGATAAAACGATAATAATAATAATAATAATAATAATAATAATAATAATAATAATAATAATAATAATAATAATAATAATAATAACGTAATTACGTTTACGGCCCAGTAATTTTACGGTTTACAGAGTCTCCGTGATAACGGGATTTAGGCCCATAGGCATTATTTTTCGGTGCCGTTGAATCTATTTCAGCACGTTCAAATACAATCGGACTGAGCCGGAGTTGAACTCTCCAACTTCAACTTAAAAAACTAGAGCTCAACTGCCCGAGCCACTAAGCCTGGCGTAACTTCATCTTTTTGATTTTCAAAAAACGACGACTAGTGCTGCTGCTGCTGCTACTCCTGCTAGCAGATCTTCCTCGTCCGGAGTATCTTCTGTATCCCACAATGGTTAGTGCGTAAATTTTCAACATGTTCTTCAGTTTTCTTGGACCACCTTCACCAACCGCCCTCCAAGTGAATGTTGTAACATTATCTAAGGCCCCTGATGATGATGATGATGATGATGATGATGATGATGATGATGATGATGATGATGATGATGGTGATGATGACGATGACGATGATCGTGATTATGATGCTAATGACGACCACGATGTAAATAATGACAAACGGACTAAGTCGCTCAGAGCGCTGGCTTTCTGAGCCCATGATGGCAGGTTCGATCCTGGCTCAGTCCGGTGACATTTGAAGGTGTTCAAATACGTTACCTTCGTTAGGTAGGCTTGCCGGCGCGTAAGAGAACTCCTGCAGGACAAATATTCCCTCACCGTGGCATCTTCCAAAACGGTAAAAGTATTCAGTGGGACGAGAAAACAATATGATCATTATTATTATTATTAATATTGTTGTTATTGTTCTTTCTTTCTTTCTTTCTTAATCTTCTTACCCTCCAGGGTTGGCTTTTCCCTCGGACTCAGCGAGGGATCCCACCTCTACCGCCTCAAGGGTAGCCCTCGAATCACTTTTCAAATTTCGTGGCAGTGCCGGGAATCGAACCCGGGCCTGCGGGGATGTCAGCTAATCACACTAACCACTACACCACAGAGGCGGACTGTTGTTGTTGTTAAATAATGATAAACGCACACTGCTACTAGGGACATAGAACCTCCGAGTATTAAGCACAACTCATTCACGTATAAAGGGACTGCCTGGCCGAGGCGGTAAAGGCGTGCTCGGTTCGCCCGGAAGGACGTGGGTTCGAATCCCCGTCAGGAAGTCGTAAAAACTTAAGAAACGAGATTTCCACTTCCGGAGGTGCATATGGCCCTGAGGTTCACTCAGCCTACACCAAAAATGAGTACTAGGTTAATTCCTGGGGGCAAAGGTGGCCGGGCGTAGAGCTAACCACTCCACCCCATCACGTGCCGCGGTCAACAATGGTGGAAGCCTTTACCTTCCACTCCTCCAAGGGTCTTCATGGCCTGTACGGAGGTGTCTTTTGTCTTTGTTATTCACGTATAAACTACACAGACCACCATCATGAAATCCCTTCCTTTGAAATGAAGTTGAGTCAAGATCATCAGTACTTTAATTTTTCTTAATGACAATGTTATTGGTTTTCCGTCCCACTAACTACATATAGCTTTTGTAGACGCCGAGGTTCCGGAATGTTGTCCCACAGGAGTTCTTTCACGTGCTAGTAAATCTATCCGCATGTCGCTGTCGTATTTGAGCACCATCAAATACCACCGGAGTGACCCAGGATCGAAACTGCTAAGTTCAACACAGGACATAATTATACTCCCTTAGCTAAACAGCCCGACAATTATTTTTTAAGTATTTTGATTCAGAAATCCTTGGGCGACGCAGATCATCATATGTAAGACTGAAAATTCCCATCGTTGTCATCTGTGCTTCACTTTCCCTCAAGTTCATTGAAACTGTACAATCAAAACACTGTGGAAAGAACCCTGCTTTCCCTGCTGCTAGAGGGGTCTGAACACAATCAGTAGCATAACTAACTACAAATTAGAACACTAAATAAAAGAGATGTTGGCAAAATTAGGGTGGCACTCCATTTTCTGAAGATGCAACCTAGTGGAATTATCCACTATGTCTTCCTTATAATCCTGTGTACTTAGAACTATCCATGCTAATTCAGATGCTCAAGTTGGTGACATATTCATGTGCAATCAAGTCCCGCTTGTTGGATTTAGAATGACAGTCATTCAGAAATGTCGACATGCGTGACGTTGCTTTGTCTCAGGGAGGGTGACGCGACACATGGGGGCGATGCGTACACTGGGCGTCGGACAGGGAGAAGAGGAAAAGCTTTTATTTTTTTCGTAATGTGGCAGAAAGGAAATGTGAAATGTTATTCATGTGCGTAGAGAATATTAAAGATTCAGATAGGAAAAAATATACAAAGCTATTGTCCACTGTCACTATGTTTGGGTTCCCCTAACTAGAGAAAAAAGGAGATATTGTGAGTAGAAACGCAAAGAAATAAATGAGTTTTACGAGATTCCTATCGCACAATTTTAGAATAATGCGGTTTCATTTATATTTCTGTGCTAGTGGCATGGAGGGGAGAAGTTTTAAAAACGAGTATGTGGTTTTTATAAGAGCCTAACAATGGAAGCTCGTTTTCCTGGATCTAGAGGAAATCTAATAATTACATTTACCACAATCATCTGTTAATGGTATTATGAAATTATGGAATTACCTTTTTAAAACATTCGTTAAAAATGTTCGCATTGCGTATGGAATTAAAATATACAGTGTTTCCGTTTCCTGTTAACCATTTTAATGAACGGGCATGAATTGGCTTGGGATCATGTGCTGCTAAAACAAGGGTAAATTTGCCATTGGCCATAACCATGGACTTGTGGTGAGATATATTTCACAGTACGCTGTACAATCTGACTCAAAAATAAAAGTACGTCTGCCAATAGAAATCATAATCAATCATTTAACTAATAATACACTAATATATTCATTAAAAAACTTTCTTCAGCTTATCCCAGTCATTTCAGGGGTCGCTGAAGTCAGCCAGGCTCATTTTGGTTCTGGCCGGGGGTTTAAGACCGGATGTCCTTCCTGTCGTCACGTGATTCTTGAGATGCAAATCTCGACCCAGAACCGACCGAGATTCGAGCCTCAGCCTTCTGGGTGGGAAGACAGCAGCAAAGCCACTGAGCTAATGACGCCTCCCCCCCACCCACCCACCCACCCACCCTAATCTACTCATCACATACTTATTGTCCGGCTCCATGGCTAAATGGTTAGCGTACTGGCCTTTGGTCACAGGCCTTAATTGGTTAATTTTTCTGGCACGGGGGATGGGTGTATGTGCCGTCTTTATCATCGTTTCATCCTCATCACGACGCGCACGCCTACGGGTGTCAAATCAAAAGACCTGCATCTGGCGAGCCGAACTTGTCCTCGGACACTCCCGGCGCTAAAAGCCATACGCCATTTCATATCTTTACATACTTATTTATAAAAAGTTGCATCTCTAGTGGAGTTCGGCTCCTTGGCTGAATGGTCAGCGTCGAGGTCTTTGATTCAGAGAGTCCAGGGTTCGATTCCCGGCTTGGCAGGAGAGTATAATAGCATCTGGATTATATCTCTGACTCGGGGACTGAGTGTTTTTGTTAGTACCAACATGTGCTTCTCTATACACATAACACACCACATTACTAACCGCTAAAGGAACACTCAAAAGAGCACATATCCCTCAGTGTCAAGAAAGGCATTCGGCCGTAAAACAGGGCCAAGTCCACATGTGTGCTACAGTTCGTACTCGCGACACCACCAGGGTATGAGATAACGATAGAAAACGACGAAGAAGAAATAGGTAAGCCATAATGCTTGAAATATTTTCAGACTTAACACACTGATCGGTGAAACACACACATGCAGACACTTATTTGCTTTAGCTAGTTATTTAGTTGAATAAATTTCGTGTGGCTATTTCTAGCCGAGTGCAGCCCTTGTAAGCCAGACCCTCCGATGAGGGTGGGCGGCATCTGCCATGTGTAGGTAACTGCGTGTTATTGTGGTGGAGGATAGTATTATGTGTCGTGTGTGAGTACTAATTAATATTATAATAAAAGAATCCTTACCAAAATCCAAGTAATATACATAATTTCAACTCCCATATGCTATTATTCACGCAATAGCTATTAGTAGTGCTACATCCCCAATTCGATTAGATAATGCTGTTAATAAACCCGCATTATAAGATTTAACATTTTGGTAATAAATAACTAAACATTAAGAAACAAGCCCTAATCCATTCCCCCGGGCCAATGGAATTAACCAATGAAGGTTAAAATCCCCGACCTGGCCGGGAATCGAACCCGGGACCCTCTGAACCGAACGCCAGTATGCTGACCATTCAGCCAACGAGTTGAACAGTTATTTAGTTAGATCGTCATAATATACTCGATCCATTATACCGGATGGTTCATCAGCCCCTTGCGATTTAGTTCTATGCATAACACCGCTTTTACATCAATTCTAGAATACATCGGCCCGTCTACCAAAACCGGGGTAATTTAACGAGATGGGTATTCGTGAGAGCCTCTAATAATTCATTATGGGTACCTCGAATGAACCCGTAAAACGAGCAGAGATACAAAGAACACGTACCTTACAACAGGAGGTGCACACACAGACGAGGAGCAGGTATTGTATAGGCTGGAAACTGCGTGCTGCATGCCAAACATCGCAATAGCTCACTTGGCAGGGACGCGGTGCTCGATGGTTCGAATCCCATGCAAGTGTTTTTAAATGTTGCGGCCAGTTTCCTGGAATGTGATAAGGTTGTGTACTTGATAGCTTCCTTAGACTGCTTTCTTTATTTGGCCTTGAAATGGGCCATATGTGTCGTGGCATATGGTATTCAGCTGGGTTGGACGAGGATAAGGAGGTGATGATCTGTGAATGGGACACAGACAACCAATTAGCTACGTCGTACATGTTCCAAACTTCGTAGTCCACAGGTATGGCAAAGTGTGCCCCATTGGAACGATAACAACATGCGATGGCTGATAGGTATGTACTGTAGCTGCGCGAACTCCCCTACTTCGAGGCAAGTTACGACACAACACAACGCTTATTTACTGCCTAGCGAGGTATTCCAGCGGCGAGTATGTGGATATGTTACTCGTATGTTACTGTGGTTACCTCCACTTTGGGGAATCGCGTTTCCAGGGTATCAGATGGACCTCCATAGCATGTCCAAGAAGTTTTATTTCTTTACAATTTATGCCTCTAACACTCCTCTCAGACCATTCCTTACCTGTTCAATTTCTAATCACTCACAGATATTACATTCTGGTTAGTGATGTTTTGCTGACACTGTTCATTCTATGTCCTTCTACCTCATGTTTTTAAATATCCTATATGATACTAAACTCTTGTAAAACTCTATGTATCAATCGTAAGAAAATATTACAATAAACAATACTCTCCTCCTAATCTGTGGTTTCCAATATTATGGAAGAGGGGCATCTTATCTTAACAAACAGACTAATGAATTGAAAAACTGGAAGTCATAGAGAGACGAATTCTCAGAAAGACGGGGAAAACCAGACACATCACTATTCAGAATTCTCTACTAGACAGAGAGGCCCTCTGAGTGTGCCAGGAAAGGAAGGGTAGAATTCTATAACCATGTAGAAAAACTGTCTCCTAACCGGGAGAAGATGCAAAAATACTGGCAAAGATCAGAGCCCAACAGTTGAACAAGCGTAGCCCCGAGTAGGCCTATTAGAAATCAGAATAAATTAAATAAATAAATAAATAAATAAATAAATAAATAAATAAATAAATAAATAAGGAAGGAAAAGAAAACAGGCACAAAGTGGACTGAAGACAGGAAAAAGAAGCACAGTGAAACAATGAAAGAATTCTGGAAGAAAAGGAAAGAACTAAGGAGGAAGAATTGAAATTGTAACGTGGTCCTTAGAAGGATGGAACGCAAGAAGAATAAATAAATAAATAAATAAATAAATAAATAAATAAATAAATAAATAAATAAATAAATAAATAAATAAATAAATTTAACTGAATTAATTTTTAACTTTATCAGATGTTTTATCTCTATCTCTCTCTCTCTCTCTCCTCTCTCTCTCTCTCTCAGACAGAGTGCCCTATCTGTTCCTCCACTAGTTACATTATGAGTAAAATCCACATTAATACAGGACTTCATCTCTGAAAGCTAGCAGTACCGGGCGAGTTGGCCGTGCGCGTAGAGGCGCGCGGCTGTGAGCTGGCATCCGGGAGATAGTAGGTTCGAATCCCACTATCGGCAGCCCTGAAGATGGTTTTCCGTGGTTTCCCATTTTCACACCAGGCAAATGCTGGGGCTGTACCTTAATTAAGGCCACGGCCGCTTCCTTCCAACTCCTAGGCCTTTCCTATCCCATCGTCGCCATAAGACCTATCTGTGTCGGGGCGACGTAAAGCCCCTATCAAAAAAAAGTTAGCAGATGCCGCCCACCCTCATCGGAGGGTCTGCCTTTCAAGGGCTGCACTCGGCTAGAAATAGCCACACGAAATTATTATTATTATTATTATCTCGGAAAGTTCACAAGGTCGTTAACGTTCAGGAAACAAGGAAGCACTATCTATGCAAATCATTGGAGACCATGGAAGGTTGGATGTGCCTCAAACTGAAATTTTATGTGTGATAGATTGGCCCATTTGTTTCCATTTTTCCATCTACTGCACAAGAAGTATCTTGAGAGGCTCTAAGACGCCCTAAAATTTCATAACAAGGTAGTCTAAATCCGTATGAAAAAAATGAAAATCCACAGCCTGTTTCCAGTCATTCGACCGGGTCGGGAATAGAGTGAAGCCCCCATCTAGCGGCGAGGTTAGTAACTGTGCCGGCTACCGAAGCCTGTCGCACTCCTCTGGGGCAATGGTTAATGAATGACAGATGAAATGGTAATGGAGAGTGTTGCTGGAATGAAAGATGGTAAATCGGAGTACCCGGAGAAAAACTTGTCCGGCCTCCGCCTTGTCCAGCACGAATCTCACATGGAGTGACCGAGATTTGAACCACGGAACCCAGCGGCGATGAGAGGCCAGCGCGCTGTCGCCTGAGCCACGGAGGCTCTCTAAATCCGTATATCTGCTGGAATTAAATTCTTTCCTCGGCCAGTTAACTTATTGTTGAAAGCCTTATAACAATAATAGATTCAAAGGAAATAGGCCTAAATGTATTAGTGTCCAAGATAAACAAGTTTGAACAATAATGTTAGTTACCTTTTTTTCCATTTCACAGACTACTGGGAGAACAATTTACCACTTTTGTGATATTATATTTCTATCACACGCAAAGTCTTCTATGGATCAAAAATTAGGTGCCCCTCAATATGTCGTAGTACTCAGACTACGGTTAGTCATTACATTGGGTTTGAATCTCTGCTTACAAAAACTCATTCATATTAAAAACACTTCAATAATTAAGAGTGCCCCAGCTGCTTACAATATTTGAGTTTCGTTGACGTTATAACTAACTGACTTCACAGCAAGGTGGGTATAGTTCCATTCTCGGTCAGTGCGTGTGGTATTTTTATGTGAAAAATCAGACACCTGTCAGTCAGTGAAGAAGGCTCCGGCACGATCTGTACTCTGTTATAAATTAGTGATTGATTTGAAGGTCTGCACTAAGATCAACTGAGAAACAATCAGTCCGAAAATGTAGCACTATCTGGTCTAGAAAAAGTTTCCTATGATTCCTTTTGCTTTGTTAGATTGATTCGACCGAGCAAGTTGGCCGGCGATTAAGGGTGCGCAGCTGTGAGTTTGAATTCGGGATAGAGTCAGTTCGAGCCTCACTGTCAGCAGCCCTGTAGATGGTTTTCAGTGGTTTGCCATTTTTACACCAGGCAAATGCTGGGGCTGTACCTTAATTAAGACCACGACCGCTTCCTTCCCACTCCTAGCCCTTTCCTCTCCCATCGTCGCCATAACACCTCTTTGTGTCGGTGCGACGTAAAACAACTTATAAAGAAAAAAGACTGATTCCATCTACTTATGAGTCAGAGTTTTCTGAGCCGTTTATGCAACGTCCACTGTGCTTGTTAGCTTGTTCGCATAGATGAAGTTCGTCGTGTAAAGCGACCATCTAAACCTGACAAAGCTCTCATCTAATCACCCCTTCGCCCCTCACACTGTTTGCCAGTGCTGTGAAGTATTTCTTGAAATTTCAGTTGAGAACTGTAAACACTACTATTATCTTTATAGTATCTGATACGCTAGCGCCGGGTTCGATTTTCGACCAGGTCAGCGATTTTTACCTGGATCTGAGGGCTGGATCGTGGTCCACTCCATGGCCGACTTTACACAAGGCCGCGGCGTTCGACCTTGCAACCCCGCCCTTCCCTAGCCTGGGATGGCCACTGCCAGCTCCTGGCACGCGTTTGCTTCGCTACGAAAGTAATTGAAATAAGGAAATAAAGTATTTGTTATTATCAGCATTAAAGTGAAAGGATAGTGAGGAGTGAGCACATGGAGTAACAAAACCAACTTCCTCTCAATTTTTATTGGACTTTTTTACAGAAACATAATACCACAGGTAGGCCTACTCTAACAAAGAATAGCGAGGTTTCTGTTATTAGTATGAGAAGTTACCCGTTCAGTCCTCAAATTCCTGCAATTATTTAACAAAATGTTACTCATTATTAAGACAATACTTGTAACTATTGTCGTAACATTACATCCACAGGCATAAGTTTTCTAGGCAATTTCTGACAATTCATTATCTGATAAAATTCCAAGTAGACTAAGATGCTGAATTAATTGGCGTTGATCGTTACATTTACATTTAATCTGCACAACTAGTGAACTGACAGAACTTTCAGGTAAGAAAAAGTCGTGCCAAAATTCTATTGCTTGCAACAACTGGCTCCACTTAATAATGAATTTCGAAATATTACAGAGCCAGAATGAATAACATTTGCGTTAGGAATTACGCCGCCACCATTAATAAGGATTCCGACCGTAAAATCGTTGTGTATCGTAATACTTGACCTTATTTTAGGTATGTTTGACAGGTCTAATTTATATAAAATACAATAGTTTCCACCAGTACTTACAGACCACTCAATTTTATACTCCGCCAATTTGCTTTGTATATTAGAAAAAAAGGACTCGAAAATCTTAATTTTGTTCGCTTCCTCAGCTAGGGTCTTCTTACATTCCTCTGCAGACTTTGTCGGTTTTTCTTCTTCTTCCCTTCTTTCACCTGGGGATTTCCTTATCATGGAGGAACACTTATTGAAGTACGATGGTAAGTTTGGAAATACCTTAAGAACCGCACGAGGTAACAATACAGGCTTCTTCCGTGTGAATTCCCGATTGTTCCCATCACCATCCTTGTATTTTTCAACATAGCTTACGTCTTCAGAAAGAAAGTGTTTAATACATACGAAGGAATATTTGGTAGGTACCCAATTGGCTCGAGGAATGGCACGTTCCCACACGGCTTTCAATTGTGGATTTTTAGGAAACCCAAACACTGTCACAAATCCTTCAGTACCGGGCGAGTTGGCCGTGCGTGTAGAGGCGCGCGGCTGTGAGCTTGCATCCGGGAGATAGTAGGTTCGAATCCCACTATCGGCAGCCCTGAAAATAGTTTTCCGTGGTTTCCCATTTTCACACCAGGCAAATGCTGGGGCTGTACCTTAATTAAGGCCACGGCCGCTTCCTTCCAACTCCTAGGCCTTTCCTATCCCATCGTCGCCATAAGACCTATCTGTGTCGGTGCGACGTAAAGCCCCTAGCAAAAAAAAAATCCTTCAGTTTTTATCGATGAACGATAATTAGACTTACAATGCGGCACAACACAAGTCTTTGGCATTGTAACCAACCACTATACACAGATAAGCAACAGTATCATTTAATTTAGTCATCATCATCATCATCATTATCTGTTTACCCTCCAGGTTCGGTTTTTCCCTCGGACATAGCGAGGGATCCCACCTCTACCGCCTCAAGGGCAGTGTCCTGGAGCTTCAGACTCTTGGTCGGGGGATACAACTGGGGAGTATGACCAGTACCTCGCCCAGGCGGCCTCACCTGCTATGCTGAACAGGGGCCTTGTGGAGGGATGGGAAGATTGGAGGGGATAAGCAAGGAAGAGGGAAGGAAGCGGCCGTGGCCTTCAGTTAGGTACCATCCCGGCATTCGCCTGGAGGAGAAGTGGGAAACCACGGAAAACCACTTCCAGGATGGCTGAGGTGGGAATCGAACCCACCTCTACTCAGTTGACCTCCCGAGGCTGAGTGGACCCCGTTCCAGCCCTCGTACCACTTTTCAAATTTCGTGGCAGAGCCGGGAATCGAACCCGGGCCTCCGGGGGTGGCAGCTAATCACGCTAACCACTACACCACAGAGGCGGACCTTAATTTAGTTACAATATTTTTGAAGAGAACACGACCGCGAGACACATCTCCCATGTAACTCAGTGGGCTACACAGAGGAGACTAGTCATTCACTGCGGGGTTGCCAATTTTCGCTCGCCGCGGCCTTCTGTAGAGTCGGCCATGTCCACTCAGCCTACGTGATTACAACTGGGGAGCTATCTGATTATGAGATAGTGGACCCGGTCTAGGAATGGCCGACTATACGACACCTCGTAATCTGCAGGCCTCCGGGCTGAACAGCGGTCGTTTGGTAGGTCACGGCCCTTCGGAGCTGTTGCGCCATGAGTAGTTTTAATATCTGATACGGATTAATATACTATATACAGGGTAAAGCGAAATTCGCGCACTCGGGCGTCGCAGCGCGACACCTCACATGTCCGCAATAAAAAAATGTCTCTCACAAATTTCGTCCTGCGAGTATATCAGGCAGAAAAAGGACGTTGAAGAGTAGCAATCTTGCAACACTGTAACCATATGTAGGGTAACTACCTCTGCCAGCACTTACTGCTCGTGTTGTACAGTTTGTGCAGTGGATAGAGTCTTGGGTTAGCATGCAGGAGGTCGAGGGGTCGCTCCTGGGTTGAGGCGTATGTTTTTTTATTTTGCAAATGTAGTCCAGGTGGTATGCTATCTGGCATCTTAATAGTCAACAGCGAATAAATTCACGCCCACGACGTGAAAAGGGCGTCTTTCAAAGCTGACAAATAAAAACGATTGTTCGTCCATTTCTAGGATCGTAGTATGTAAAGACAAATGGTTTCTAGAGGACCCGCTGCAATCACTGTTGACGATTAAGATGCCAGATACCATACCACCTGGACTACATTTCATCATCATCATCTGTTTACCCTCCAGGGTCGGCTTTTCCCTCGGACACAGCGAGGGATCCCACCTCTGCCGCCTCAAGGGCAGTGTCCTGGAGCTTCAGACTCTTGGTCGGGGATACAACTGGGGAGAATGACCAGTAACTCGCCCAGGCGGCCTCACCTGCTATGCTGAACAGGGGCCTTGTGGAGGGATGGGAAGATTGGAAGGGATAGGCAAGGAAGAGGGAAGGAAGCGGCCGTGGCCTTATGTTAGGTACCATCCCGGCATTCGCCTGGAGGAGAAGTGGGAAACCACGGAAAACCACTTCGCGGATGGCTGAGGTGGGAATCGAACCCACCTCTACTCAGTTGACCTCCCGAGGCTGAGTGGACCCCGTTCCAGCCCTCATACCACTTTTCAAATTTCGTGGCATAGCCGGGAATCGAACCCGGGCCTCCGGCGGTGGCAGCTAATCACGCTAACCACTACACCACTGAGGCGGACTGGACTACATTTACGAAATAAAAAGCGTACGCCTATATCCAGGATCGACCCCTCGACCTCCTGCATGCTAACTCAAAACTCTATCCACTGCACCAACTGTACAGCACGACTAGTATGTGCTGACAGAGGTAGTTGCCCTACATGTGGTTACAGTGTTGCCAGATTGCTACTCTTCAACGTCGTTTTTCTGCCGGATATACTCGCAGGACGAACTTTTGTGAGAGGCATTTTTTTATTGCTGGCATGTGAGGCGTCGCGCTGCGACGCCTGAGTGCGCGAATTTCGCTTCAACCTGTATATCACCCATGTTGTACTGTATTTTGTACAAGAGTGCGGAAACATGTTAATCCACTTTGACCATATTTTATTTTCCTCCAAACTTCTTCCGACGTCCAATGATTGATTGCCATCCAAATCTCATATGATCTCGTACGATTAGGACTTAAATATTTATAAATAAATATTGCAGCATTTCTTTCTAATATTTTCCGCCCGTCTCACTACATACAGGAAAAGACGAGTGCCTTGAGAGAAAGAAAGAAAGAAGAAAACCACACTATGAGTCTCAGTAGTTGTAAATACGACATAGATGCCCTTACTTTCAATACTCTCTACAACAAGCGGTACATTTTTCGAGGAGACAGAGGAGGCCAGAGCTTTCTCACATTGTAAACCCTATCAAGGTCAGCCTGGATGTAGTGGATGTAATTTGAGTATGAGCGATGCAGCCGTGATCTATTTCGTAAGTGATTAGTGTTGTTTAAGGGGGGGGGGGGGGAAGTGCCAGCTTAACAAAGAAAGAAAAGGTTAATATTCATTCGATTGTTGAATATGTTACAATTGTTGTTGACAATTGCTGCACATGTCACAGTATTGGCATGCTTCCTGGCAACCAGGAACAACGTCAATAATGCCAAAATTCTAATTACATCATTTTAAAATGTTCTAAGTTATCCGCCTTTTTAACAATATGTCACTGTTTCCCTTATAAATTCCAAATTTATAAGAATTTTCGTACGTTTTCTTTTTTAAAGTGTGTATCAAACCTCCACCTACAAAATGAACCTCAATCACTAACATAGACTGTCATCATCATCATCATCTGTTTACCCTCCAGGTTCGGCTTTTCCCTCGGACTCAGCGAGGGATCCCACCTTTACCGCCACAAGGGCAGAGTCCTGGAGCTTCAGACTCTTGGTCGAGGGGATACAACTGGGGAGTATGACCAGTACCTCGCCCAGGCGGCCTCTCCTGCTATGGTGAACAGGGGCCTTGTAGGGGGATGAGAAGATGGGAAGGGATAGGCAAGGATGAGGGAAGGAAGCGGCCGTGGCCTTAAGTTAGGTACCATCCCGGCATTCGCCTGGAGGTGAAGTGGGAAACCACGGAAAACCACTTCGAGGATGGCTGAGGTGGGAATCGAACCCACCTCTACTCAGTTAACCTCCCGAGGCTGAGTGGACCCCGTTCCAGCCCTCGTACCACTTTTCAAATTTCGTGGCAGAGCCGGGAATCGAACCCGGACCTCCGGGGGTGGCAGCTAATCACACTAACCACTACACCACAGAGGCGGCAACATAGACTGTGATTTAGATAATTTTTGTCGAGGTTTAATTCCGAGCACCTGAAAATATCAGTATTTTTGTAAACAAATATATAAAATCGAATATAAATCCTATTGACCTGAATGAGGTACAGATTATAGTACAACACTATGGGAGGAAATCCATTGGACGTCGGAAGAAGTTTGGAGGAAAATAAAATATGGTCAAAGTGGATTAACATGTTTCCGCACTCTTGTACAAAATACAAGAGAGTTACGAAGGAAACCGTGATATATTGTTAAAAAGGCGGGAAATTGTTATCATTTTATTTAAAATTGTTATAATTATAATGTTGACATTATTGAAGTTGCTTCTGATTGCTTGGAAGCATGCCAATATTGGGATATGTGCAGCGTTTGTCAACAACGTTTGTAGCATATTTAACAATCGAATGAATGTTGGCCTATTTTCCCCGTGTTAAGCTGAGTCTCCCCCCTGAGAGATGGAGTTAACTACGAGGATTGGTTAGGAGGGAGAAAGGCAATTTCAATAGCACTTCCTCGGTTTTCTGCAACTGTTCAACAAGTGACCAGTAATTGAACTTATGAGGACGGTAAGGCATAAACCTTATTGGAGGAGACCTGTCTGGGAGAATATTCCAGCTCTTTACATCATCATCATCATCATCATCTGTTTACCCTCCAGGTTCGGTTTTTCCCTCGGACTTAGCGAGGGATCCCACCTCTACCGCCTCAAGGGCAGTGTCCTGGAGCTTCAGACTCTTGGTCGGGGATACAACTGGGGAGTATGACCAGTACCTCGCCCAGGCGGCCTCACCTGCTATGCTGAACAGGGGCCTTTGTGGAGGGATGAGAATATTGGAAGGGATAAGCAAGAGGGAAGGAAGCGGCCGTGGCCTTAGGTACCATCCCGGCATTCGCCTGGAGGAGAAGTGGGAAACCACGGAAAACCACTTCCAGGATGGCTGAGGTGGGAATCGAACCCACCTCTACTCAGTTGACCTCCCGAGGCTGAGTGGACCCCGTTCCAGCCCTCGTACCACTTTTCAAATTTCGTGGCAGAGCCGGGAATCGAACCCGGGCCTCCGGGGGTGACAGCTAATCACGCTAACCACTACACCACAGAGGCGGACGCTCTTTACATAAAGTTAGTATTATATAAGGAACTGTTATTATACATACAACTGAATTATTATTCATACAATTGAATTAAATGCTATCAAGAAACCGATCACGTGAACTTATACACGAAGTGAAGCTCG
The DNA here is from genome assembly GCF_040414725.1 of Anabrus simplex. Classification (NCBI taxonomy): domain Eukaryota; kingdom Metazoa; phylum Arthropoda; class Insecta; order Orthoptera; family Tettigoniidae; genus Anabrus; species Anabrus simplex. The sequence goes on from NC_090265.1 coordinate 1,592,699,869, forward strand.
GGTTAACAAAATTTCGTTATCTTGCTTTAGTCTCCTCAAGTTTCGAATCCTTCATACCACTGCATGCAATACTGTTGATTTGTAGCTCGAGCTTCTAGTATAATATACAAACTTTTACCCCTGTGCTTTATGCCTCCCTTCGGCCTTCGTCTCGCTACTTACCTGCACTGCTAGCTGCTGCCTGGCTGGACGTACGAACAAGTTTGTAATTTACTTTGGAGGGTCCTCCATTGTGGCTGTCTGACAATGAGGACGGCTTAGCTTGGCGACTGGTAATCCGACAGCGCGCAAGGATCCGCTGAAGTAAACAGACAGGCAAGCCTCTACTGGACGATAAACTGCTTGCTGCCCGTCATAACAAACTGCAGCCGCTGATATTCACTCTGGAGTTTGTTTCTCTTGTGGCGTAATAACTAGACTTAATTCCGTGAGAAACAACCTTCTGATCTCACTAATTACTTACTAGTCATCTCATCAGTTAGATCAACTTCTTGAAGTTATTTTGCTACAGGCATCAGATTAAAAACTGTCTTGCGTGAAGTTCGTCGTGAAAATTGTCCATCTACACATGACAAAGAAAAATCTCATCTCATAACCTCTTCACCCCTCACACTGTTTGTCAGTGAAGTGATTAAGAAATTCTTGAAATTCTAGTTGAGGACGGTAACACTACTTTTACTTTAACATTGTAGTTCCTGATACTAGCTAGTATACTGTATATCACTCATGTTACATTGTATACAACGGAGCTAAATCATGAGAGCCACTCTTACCACACCTTATTTCTCCAACCTTCACATGCCTGTGGCATTCCTGCAGTTTTGATATTTATTTATGGTTGCATAACTTGTAGACTCAGCCAGCATTGCGGACAAACACGTACTTATTTTACAGAGCAAGAACTAAAATCGTAGCGTTAAAAAGGAAAATTGTAATATATTGTCCAGAATCGAACAATTTTACAACTTTTTTTTGCAACTTGCTTTACGTCGCACCGACACAGATAGTTTTCATGGCGACGATGGTATAGAAAAGGGCTAGGAGTGGGAAGAAAGTGACCATGGTCTTAATTAAGGTACAGACACAGAATTTGCCTGGTGTGAAAATGGGAACCACGGAAAACCATTTTCACAGCTGCTGACGATGGGGTTCGATCCCAGTATCTCCCAAATGCAATACCATTTTAGAGAGTGTATTCTTGTTATTCGACTTCGTGATAGCAAGTTTGATCAATGTAGAGGTTTACCGTTATCATCTTCGGTCAAATTTGCTTGCGTTTTTGCCACCTGCTAGTCAACAGGTTTCTCGAACCAGAGAGTCACCGTCACATCTCTTAAAAGCAGGAGTGTATGTTTAACTGTCGGTCTGTAGGGATTGCTTCCACTGCGTCCCTTTGTGGGTTGATAAAGGGAAACGAGGCGTGCGTACACTATGCCTGTGATGGTGGATGGACGTCACTCCGCTCTGTCGAGGACAGTACACAAACAAAATATCCTAATGGTATTACAACTCTCCACGCAAACTAATTCTATTTGCTTAAAAACAAGCCAGCTATCTGACCAAATTCGTGGACACGCAGGTGCTGCCCCTGATTTGATGAGCGGAAATTACAAGAAATAAAACTGACTCATATTAATGTTCAAAGGTTGTCAATTCAAACGACATGCTTCTGAAAATCAGTACTTAGGATGTACTCATATAAAGAGCTTTATTAAGAAATTATGCATCAAGATACAGTGATAATGGATATACACAAACTATCATAGATTTAACAAGAACAAATACAAGTAAACGTATTGTTCATGTTAGTCACGTTTATATACTTATTCTTCTTTTCCCAGTCTTTTTCAAGTTATCTAGGGTGGGTATTTTACTCGTACGACCGAATGACTTTCCTGTCGCCATCCCTACGCTTTTGTGCTGTTTGTAAATTAAGATATGTTTTAAGACGAACGCAAATACCCAGTCCCCAAGATAGGGGAATTAACCAGACGCGGTTAAAATACCCGGCCAGGCAGTGAATCATATCCAGAAAACAATAATCACCACCACAACTTTGGAGTGAAGGGTCACGACGCAGGATATTCAGCGAAGGAGCCGGATAGAAAAGTTTCTGTAAAATTGGTTCTTATTAAATTGAATTCACGTAACACTATGGTCAGAAACGCCTTCAGAATAGTGATGGGACATTCGATTCATTTTACTGAATCGATTCATTTGATTCCGTTCACGTTACTGAATCGATACGGTGATCCGATTCACGGCACATTAGTCACCGCTCCTACTGCATCTGTGTAGTATGTGCTGGTAAGACAGCAGCAACAGCACTCAGTGCTCGCAGCTGCCATCTGGTCATCATACTATGAACTCCTTTCTTTAAAAAAAATGCTAGTCACTCTAATACATTGAAGGTTTCCGGCGACGCAGAGTGGGAAAGGTTAGGATTAGGAAGGTAGCAGCCATGGCCTGAATTAAGGTACAGTCCCAGCATTTGCTGGTGTGAAAATGGGGAAACTACGGAAAACCATCTTAACGGCTGCCGACGGTGGGATTCGAACCCACCATCCCCCGAATGCAAGCGAAAAAGGTACGCGATACTAACCGCACGACAACTCGCTCAGTCATTTTTGAAAATATGTATTTTTCTATCAGCTGAGGATATTTTGTAAATCTTCATGTTTTGTATAAGCCAACGGCCGTAGACGTGTTGAAACACCGGATCCCGTGAGATCTCCGAAGTTAAGCAACATTGGGCGTGGTCAGGAGTTGGATGGGTTGCCACGCGCTGTTGGTGGGGGGTAAGGGAATGGAGGAGCGGAAAGGAACTGGCCACCCTACCGCACGTAAACTCCGGCTCAGGAACGCCTCTGCGGAGGTTCGGACCTGCCTTCGGGCAGAATAACCCTTACCTTGCCTATATTTTGTATAGGCTACCCGAGATGTACAGTAGCCCGCTGGTATTCTGATTCAACATACTGTTGGTTAAGTGACATGTTATCTATGAGCGTCCACAACATTGTCAGCATCTCATTATCTTCCAGTCTGTCCATATGGTGATATGTTGTCCATGAGGCTCCACAAAATTATCAGCCTCAATATCTTTTCATCTGTCGATGTGGGCGATATGAGTGTCAATAATATTGCTAACATCTCAATCAACTACTACCCAGTCGATGTGGTGACGTCCACAACATTGCCAGCGTCTCAGAATATTTTGATGTGTCGATGTGATGTGTTGTCCTTGAGGGTCCAAAATACTGACAGCATCTCAGTATATTCTAAGGCTACGACCACAGTGCAGGAGGCGAGCGGAGCGTTGCCGCTATCGAAAAATTGAAGAGTGGGGAGGAGAGAGCGGCTGTGTGGACATCTAGCAAGAGTCACTCAGCGGCGCGGCGTCTCCCCTGTACGTAGTGATTAGATGATGGCAGTTTCAATTTTCTCGTTTGTCTCTGCTTTTAGAAATGTTTTATCTAAACTGAAGAATTCGACGTAGGACTAGGAAAGAATTTCGTGATCATCCAGTAAATAAATTACGTGAAATGCATGGGGAATTTCATCATTTATATGGAGAACTGAATTGATTTCCTGCTGAGATGTTTCAAATAAACTTCTATGTCCATTCAAACTTTTGACTTCTTTCTAAAACTTAAGGCGCGACTGCAAAAGCAAGTCACCAACTTCCAGAGACCCATAAAAGTCAGATGTAATGACGAACATAAGTTTTCATATCGGCAATATATGACAAAGGATAATAATATTAATTAAACAATAATAATAGGGCGTAAAATAATAATAATAATAATAATAATAATAATAATAATAATAATAATAATAATAATATGTTGCATTAAATACACTATTGTTTATGTCCATAACCGTGATTGATTTTTAACTGAATTTATCTCGTATATTTAAGATCGTTTCAATCTCTTTCCAGGCTTCCCTTGTCACATATAGGTTTTCGAAATTCTTCTCTCTGTCGTTCCATAGGAAAGTTCAGATTTAAACTTCAGACATTAGCACTTTCATCTCCTCCCTTATTAATTCACTAACAGTCATTGCGAGCGGCGCAGCTGAAATCTCAAACAGGAGTGAGCGGCTAGCGGCATGCAGCGTTGTCCTTGAGCCAACTTCCCCTCCAAAATGACGCGCCGCTGGCACTATGGCCACATGCATTTGCTAACGCAGGTTTGAGTCTCATCTTTGCCGCCACACAACGCAACGCTCCGCTTGCCGCCTGCACTGTGGCCGAAGCCTAATCCTTCGATGAGGGTCCTCAACTTTGTCAGCATCTCAGTACCTTCTGATCTGTCGACGTGGTGACCTGTTGTCTAAGAGCTTCCACAACACTGTCAGTTTCTCAGGATCTTCTAATACGTCCACGAAGGTCCACAACATTGTCAGCTTCTCAGGATCTTCTAATACGTCCACGAAGTTCCACAACATTGTCAGCTTCTCAGGATCTTCTAATACGTCCACGAAGGTCCACAACATTGTCAGCTTCTCAGGATCTTCTAATACGTCCACGAAGGTCCACAACATTGTCAGCTTCTCAGGATCTTCTAATACGTCCACGAAGGTCCACAACATTGCTAGCATCTATGTCATCTAATCGGTCGGTATGACATGCTGTCCACAACATTTTAAACAGCAATGATAAAGGTACTGGTGTGGTAAAATCGAACGAGGCGTTAAAGTGTTATAAGCACCATTTGCAACTCATATCTCCTAATGAATCCACTGTCTATTTTCATTATGGATTGTGGGGTCTTGTACCTGGCTACGAAGGTTGGTACGATAATTTTCTGAAATACGACAGATCCTGGAAGGTTTTCATGGAAGGGGAAATCTCTGTTCGGCTGGTCTGTAATTATGTGTTTCATACTATTCAGAATGACTATACTCTTTTGTAATAGTGCACAGAGGTTTCGTTCTTGTGCTGTTTGTCAATAAACATAATTCACTCTTATGCTGAGGAAGTGCTCGACAGTAGCGTAGGAAAGGGGAAATGTTTGTGGAAAATGCTAATTAGGAACAACGTGGACGTTTTATTCGCACACTAAAGCCAGCTCATCAACTTGACAACTGTCAATAGTGAAACCTGGTCAAGTTGGATTGGCTTAAATTGTCATACAGCGGCACTAAGGGATCATGTTGGAACAACACCCTGTTTTAGTTAAGTTCACGGATTTACAACAGGACTTATATAATGATAATTATATATTACTCTTTGTAATTTTGTTGCCAATAGTAAAGGAAGCTTATCTATGGAAAATCTGTTCCTTAGACCAGTGTATTGTTTTTTGTGAACAATGTTTATGTTATATGTTACTAGAAGTCGAAATATGTCTGTCTGATTTTTCCCAGAGTAAATGCAGTGACGGTGACTTTCTCAAAACCACGATTAGTCCTTACTAAGTCCTTTGACTTTCTAACTCTAATTGCCATCCCAAAGACGGAACTTGTTCGTCAACTAGACTAAAATTCTTTCCATGCGCTATCATCTGTAACAGTGATTGCTGAAGCTAATAGAGTGGCAGTCTTAAATAGAAAGGGGCGTAAAAGCTGCGTTGTATATTAACTGGCTTCTCTCCAATGTGGCTGCGATTCGAATCCCGACCAATGCATTTAGAATTTTTAAATGAAAGTTCACATCATTGTTCTTCATATTTCTGGTAAAACTATGGTTTCCGTGGCTATGATTGCGATATCAACAGCCACGTAGAACTACAAGCATTTACTTGTCTAATATAGAGCGGGAATGGGGCCCAATTTGGGTCTGAGAAGATAGAAAATGAATAAGAAAGCAGTAATTCAAAGTTCTCAATGGTCAACAATATCATAGGATCCGGGCGTATGTCTTAGAATGAATCATTAAGATCCTACTTCATAGTCACTTCATGTTTTTCATATTTTATAAAGTTACTGTCGAGATTTACTGGATCCATAAAATATATCCCAGATAGGTGAACATCAAATTAATCAATTACTTGGCATGGATTCATCTTCATGGTTTTCGAATATCTGGTGCAACTAGTATTACAAAGGTATCTCCTCCATCATTGGCCACAGATGCATGGTAATGTGAAGCAGGGACTTAGAGTATCAATATTGAGAACATATGATGGTTACACGTATGCGAATGCAAATTCTCTATTCTTGTGGTTATTCATTCAGTCAAGCCCGTGCGTGTATACTTATTGTGTAAGGATGAAATGTACTCATTCTTTTGTAACACTTGGGAATGTGAATATCTATTATTGTTTAAGAAAATGTTAGAGAATATATTTTCATAATTGTCAGATTCATAGTAGTGAACCTAAGGCTCAAGACAACTACTGAAATTCTTGGGACACATAGACCTTATAACTTGCAATTACTGTTCTGATACTGTGTATCTTAAGTGATGATGGTGGTGGAGAATGATATTTTCTGCTGTTTTACGTCACACAGACACGGATACGTCTCATGGCGACGAAGGTGATGGTGATGCATGCGCCGATGGCCATGAAAGTTAACTTTTAGAGACAAAACACGAGAGCATCAATATGCGCTAAAATAAATCGTAGTGGAAAATAGATATGCGGTGTCAAACGTATAAACGATAGCTCCGTGAGACGTGAGCAAATGAAACATTCCAGTCTTCAAATTTTCTACCTTGAGCAGACATTAAGGTCATCGTGTTACACAATCATTCTTCGATGCTTGTTTTCACTAATTGATCTGATGTTATGTTAGACAATTACTGTGTAGGCATTACTTCAGATATAAAGAATGTGTAGGTAATCATGTATTTCGACTTTAATTATGTGGTGAGAAATATCATACTTTCGGTTCTATATATTTAAAACAAAATGCGCATTTTTTCTTTCCCCTCTACAGTTCACATGCCTAATACCATCAATGTCGGATACAAACAAGAACTCGCCAACGTGACAATAAAATTGATAAAATGAGTCTGAGACATGTAAGTAATAAAGTAAGTAAATAAGTAAGGAAGTAAGTAACTTTCAAACTCACCTGGATCTCCATGGAACCACATTGAACAAGTCGTGCGTTCTTGTCAGTATGTCTTATGAGCTGTATTGCGATATCATTTATGACTAGAGGACTGTAATTTGATTCTTATGATAGAGGAATGCAAGCGGAATGAGTTATCTATGAATGTACAATGTTTGTTGTAATTTCTGTGAAGTCGAATGTCGGCAGAACAGACAGTATAACAAATCTGGAAAAGCACTGCCCGCACCGTGTGAGATGGAGGATGGACGGTGGCTGTTCAGTTCCCTCTCATTATTAAGCGTAGAGACGGGAAACGATGAGATAATAAAAGGGGATTTTAATGGAGACGAATGAGACATGAGACAGGACGGCACGGGAAAGGGCTGGCAGGAATTCTCAAATCCCTCAGCGATTCCTCATTAAGCTGTTTCAGGTTTTGTCACAAAAGACTCAGTAATTGCTAAATTAAGTGGGACCCCTTCCGATACGGTGTTAAAGTGCTTCTTGCCAGCTCCAAGATGCATTATTATACTTAGAACTATGAACCACTTGCCACGCAACACGACCCCAGGTGTTACAGGAAGAAAACTTTGGCTGTACATTGCATTTGCCTTGAGCACCATGGGTATTAAGGAAACTCCATTGCATTATAAAGACAGGACTTGGGAATCACTCTTCTACATAGGTTAACTAAATGAGAAGTCCGACTCGTTGGCTGAATGGTCAGCGTACTGGCCTTAGGTTCAGAGTGTCCCGGGTTCGATTCCCGGCCGAGTCGGGGATTTTAACCTTAATCAGTTAGTTCCAATCTCTCGGGGGCTGGGTGTGTGTGGCGTATTCAACATTAGAAATCATCCTAGGTAGGCCCCTCATCTTCACAGACATGCAGGTCGCCTAATAGGCCGTTTACTAGAAAAAGACCTGCACCAGGCCTCTCCGGAGGCCATACGCCAATAAATTAAATGAGAAGAAAAACCGTCTCCAAACAGCCATGAAGGTCCTTGAAGAGTGAAAATGAAAGCCTTCCATTATCCTAAACCTCGCTACTAAGCGCAGTGAGAGTGTTTAGTACTTCACCCTGCTGACTTTGTTTCAACGGTTAACCTGGTGCTTGTATCTGCTGTAGGCTGAAAGAACCTCAACGTAATACACTGCTCCAGAAGTTAAAGTCCCTGTTCTGACGGAGAATCAAGCCCACATTAATACACTTCCAACACTATTCCCTTTCGGGATACGGGCGCACTGCTTTCCTGGTTGTGGACGCCGCCCGTGTGCCGTACGGACGTTATTTTCGCGCGTGTTTATAGTCAACTGCACGTATCCCATACGGTTCCCATCCCTTTCTTGGAGGTAGTAGTTTATGTAGTGCCACTAGAACGCAGCAGTTATCGGGATGTTTAAACTGAAACTATAAACCTCTACTGAAGCATTCGATGTGCCGGGTACTGAGCGCGCCAAATATGTCGCGCTGTCAGCTGTGTTACTGTACAAACATGTCCTCGCGTCGCCTCATTGTTAGTGAAATCTTGAATATTTTTTATCCTAAGAAGTGGGTTCAACGATAGATGACAGTAATGAATACAAACCCGATAACATATCAGTTGATAGTTCGGGCAAGATTTGTATTTGTTACGTCACTTTCGAGTGCAAGTTCTCTTTAGCTGCATTATTTTACTCCGGACACAAATGATAGAAATACGTCGCCTCTTCAGAAAATTGGGCTTATTTTTTTGTTTAGACGAAGAGACGCAGGCTGTTGATTGATCTGTACCGCCAAATGAAGGTACTGTAGATGGTGGTGCAAAGAGTTTAAGAATGGAATGTGCATTGCCCAATGTTTTCGCGACTTTACCAAACAAACTATTCCTAAATAGGTACATTTCGTATTTCAAATGTAATTGTGTTTATTTGTGGCTTAAGTAGCCACATTAAATTATTCATTTTTAATAGGCTTATTGGCAAATGTTGAATGTAAATATTCTTTCCCCCGTACATTTTTTATGTTTTTCATCATACAGTTAAATTACTTTAGAATTGTACTTCCCGATATACATCTTCATTTTGAATAGTTGACACCATCATACATAGGTACAAAAATCAGGTATGTATTATGTTTCGCTGTTGTGTAATAATGTATTAGAATTCAGGAAAAATGCCCAGTTCATTGCCAGGATGCATGTTAAAATATGGCACGTAGTGTTGAACGTGTTAATGGTGAGCGAGTTGCTTTTACCACCCAGGTCAGGTAGCCCTCATTAACTAATTCAGTGAGGTAATGTTCAAATTATCCTTTAAGAGAGAAATTTGTAACGAACTTGAGAGAGTCCAGATTACAATACTTTGTTGCTACTAAATCTATAGCAATAGAATGGACCTTAAACCAGTTATATTAGTTGATTAATTTTCTTCGAGTCGTATGGCTTGTCATATTGTCAACAACTCCACCATAAACTATCATCTAAGGAACACTAAACGTCTGAAGTAGCAACTTAGCGAAATTAATAATAATAATAATAATAATAATAATAATAATAATAATAATAATAATAATGTTACCAGCTCTACGACCAGTAATTACATTTATGGTTTTCGAAGACAACAAGGCGCCAAAATTTTGTCCCGCAATAGTTCTTTTACGTGTCGGTAAATCTATTGAGAAGAGGTTGGTGTACTTTCGCACCGTCAAACATCACTGGAATAAGTTGGCATCTAACCAACTTGGGTTCGGAACATTCAAAATTGTACCATCTCAACCATTCAGCCCTATCGTAGGAAAATGAGAAATGAAATATTTTCCCATTGTTCTCCTATCACATACCAGTCCACCAAGTTTACTGAAAGTACACACCAAACAACTTTGTAAGTGACAGCTTCATACCTAACACAAAGACCGAATGCGTAAGGTATTCTCTAATAATAATAATAATAATAATAATAATAATAATAATAATAATAATAATAATAATAATAATATTAACAATAATAATAGACTTTAGTCATATGTCATGGTTCAGGTTTTAAAGCCTCCTTTGGTTGCAAAACTCTCTTACACATATAATTAATATTGTGTGTTCTATTATTCTTTCACTAATGGTATTTTACCAATGATCTGGGGTTTGTTAATTAAGCCCAATTTTACGGCCGGATGTCGTTCCTGACACCATCCCTTATGGAGAGATGCATTCACTATTACGCGAATTCTGCAGTGGTTAGTAGTGCGATACGTTGTATTTAAATGAAGGTGGGTATTAAAGCGATCATTAACACCCAGTCCACGATTAAGAGGAATTTACCAAACATGCTTAAAATCCCGAGCTCGGCCGGGAACCGAACCCTGAGCCCTCTGAACCGAAGGCCAGTACGCTGACCATTCAGTTAAGGAGCCAGAAAATAACTCAAATGTTCTGATTTATCAAACTAAGTGATGTTCAGATTCATTTCTGGTGAAGTACAGTGTTTACAGTACACTATATCGTCCGATATATGCTATTCAAAGTTTGTTATAATACTTTGATTTATCTGTCTCACTCACATCCTTGGCTGTGATATGATAATCAGAAAGTGCATGATGTATGACCTACTCTAGTTCCTCCTGCACTCAGCCTCTGTGATGAATAATGTGATACTGTCGCTTACTGGGCTGATTGGTGTGTGCATTTCATTTTCCTTAGCACACTGCCTAGCAACGGCAACTTCTCACTCGGTGAGGAAAGAAACGGGAATCTACTTCATTCCTCATTGTCTTCGAACGCATGTTCAGTGACACTTAGGCTATCTATTTTGTGACAGCTGGTTTGTAAATTTGATAGGAATCCAACCAGCCTTCGAGCAGAGGGCTCGACAAACATACGTATCAGCAACTGAATTGCTTTAAATTGAACACTCACTTCTGACTGGAATACAGTTTTGATAGATAAGTTACTAGGAAAAGTTCAGGTCTGTAGTTTCCTAAATCTGCGTATGGCATACAAAATATTTAAGGAGACTTGGACAGGAGAACTTATTCAATTTTTTTTGTGGGTATGCACAGAACTTTTCACTTACTTTTCACGAAATTTGGACCATTTATTACAAACTATGTTTTAAAGTGTGCTTTAAATTTCATTTTTAGTTTCATGAAACAGAGATTGTTTTTTTATTTTTAAACATCTTGAGGCCATTTTCAAACATTTCGGTTTGCCGAAGCGTTTTTACGTAGGCTACATTGTTTACAGAACGTATTTCATGAAGCGATACCATATTTCATAATTTATACTATCATGTCCATACAGCTTCACTATAACACTTGCATTGATTTAAAACTCTAAATAGTTGTAAATTTCATTTAAATATACTCTCAAATTATTACGAGTTCTTACAAATATTTACGATGTAATGAATTATTTTCTACTAAATCAATATTAATTTTGGTACAGGAAATAGAAAATTATAATTTTCACCTTCTTAGAAGTAGTGTTTCTTTACAAGAAATATTTTGGTAATTACGTAATTTGAAAAGTATCAATTGTATAGAAAAAGAAAATATATGACGTATGGAGTTGCTTAGTTCATTTGCAGGCTCGCAGACTGAACGCTGAAATACATACCAACAAGGAGAAAAATCCAAGCAAAACAAATAAAGGGTTAATGTTACATATGTTAGGATAATGTACAGATTTCACTTATACGTGAGTTCAAAAAGAGACTCACTTATGCGTAACAGTGGCAGCATGCCTACAACACACACACAGTGTATCCAACATCACCGCGTGAAACGTTTATGGCAGACATGGATTACACAGTCAGCAATCAAGAGAGAATATGGCATAGCTTGTACGCGGATAATGGGGCAATTGAAGGGAGTCAAGCCTATACAATAGATGCCAGAGGCCAGGATTCGATCTCTGAACCCGTCACAGGCAGAAGGGAAGATAAATTGCTCTGGCAATTTCACAGACAAATCCAGCGGTCGATCTTTACCTTACAACTAACCCCTTTGTTCTGCTTATCCATTATAACTTCGACATGCTTCCAGAAACAGGGATATCCAACGTACTTCGTCCCCAGAAATGCACCAGAATATTCATACAAAGTCAATTTTTCAGAAAATCCGCTGTATTAGTATTTGTAAATTGAAAGTTAGCTGCTCCGATTTGGATTTCCGTAGAGAAAGACATGCTTAGGAAATTGAGTCGAGCAGACATGTATTTAGAAACTTGTTTCATGGAGAATTCGGTATCATTTGTAGACGAATTAATGTTTTGTTTAAATTCCGCCTGATTCGCAAAATGTAACTGTATACTAAGTAGATATCTCTACAGCAATATTAGTGCTGGGGTACATTTACAGTCTCGTGATAAGAGTTAGAAATTATCACTGTATGAACACTTTGTATTATTATTACTCTATCGCTGTTGTGAAGGATTAAATAATAATAATAATAATAATAATAATAATAATAATAATAATAATAATAAAAATAATAATAATAATAATAATAATAATAATACCTGTAGTAGTAATAATAATAATAATAAGAAGAAGAAGAAGAAGAAGTCATTGTACATCTGGTAACATTATTTCTTCACTATAATGTGTATAAATACTTCCCTTGAAGTTATCGGTATAGTGTTTATCCAGATACACTACCCAGCTCTGTTCAGATCACTGGAGGCCACCAATAGTTCAAACCAAATTTCTCTATAAATTAAATGTTTTTATTATACATATTTATATTATTATTATACAGGCAAGTTAACATTGATCACTATGCAACACAAATAATTCGAACATTCCAAAACACAGTGAAGATTTTGGGGAGGTTTGGATTCCCCTGGACCCTATCCCCTAAATACCTATTGAATTTGACAGGAAAAGAAATGTTTGTTCCATTGAACAGGAAATGATCAGTGATCCCAGAAAATAGACACAGAATCCAAAAATATAGTTGCCTTTGCATAATAAGGTGCCCATTGACAGGCGAGTCGGTCCGCCAACCGGTGCGTGAACTTGGTGGTATTGACTGGCTACAATGTGTATAAGGGGGATTGTCCGTGGTTGAGTTAGAAGTTCGACAGATAAACCGGGGAACCTGACCACTCCACCAACCCGTCTCAACGTGTGTGGCTAACTACTACTACTACTAAAACGTTTTAATTCGACCCTGAAGGGGGAGACGGCCCTCTTAGACGGTAACGCCTTCTCTCAAGTCGGGAGATTTGTTACGGTGAAGGAGATGCACAGAAAATGTGAGGCGGTTGGAGGCCGTGGACTATACTAGGAACTGTCTCGGCATTCGCCTTAGTGCAGGAGAATGGAAAACCACGGAAAACCATTCTCACGACAGCCGACGGTTGGGGTCAGCCGTGAAGTCCAGCCCTGTCCCGGCTCCCGAATGCAGAGGCGTAGAGCCACGGTAGAGCTGTGACCACCCCTCCTCTGCTCGGTTGGCCGGGCGAAGTGCAGAGCTGTTGTACCAAGGACCAGCCGTGGCCACTTGAGGGCCGACACCTACTCTGCATCCACCGACAACTAACGTCTGACCGACTCACTGTTTTCTTTCATCTGTAGCTGCATACCGTTTAGAAGTACTTCTTTTTCGGTTAATTCGTAAAATTTGCGAAGTTAACTCCCTCAAATTACAATATGAATTTTGAGGAGAATAGGCAGTTATGGGAAGAATTTATTGAAATTTAGCGGACAGAAATTGTATCTTTAAAATATTAAGTTCGTTGAGGTCATATCTTCGTCGCCAATTCAGAAATCTTGGTTTATCTCGTAACCATTCCTTCATCCACACACGTTTCTCCTTCCTTTTCTCATCAACGCAGAGTAACAGTGCGATAACTGTAGCCACTGTTGAATTTTCACACTGGGCCTTAATGAAAAACTAGACAATCTCATCGTCGTATAAGATCATCTTTTAGTTAAGTTCAGTTTCATCATTTATTTTACTTTTTCAGGAATAACTGTTGCTTTTCTTTGAATTATTGGTCATGATGTCACTTCCTTTTCACGTTGTTGTGTGAACCGAGAAAACATAGCTTCATTCAATTTTTCATCCTTGGATGATTTCATAGTTTTCTTACTGGATACCTTGCTCTGCTAGTGTGGAAGGCGAGAACAGGTTTTAGCCGGTTCGATAGGATATTCGGTTAAGAAGGAGGTGAGCCAAGAAAAGTAGGAATTGAAATAATCCGGATGCCTCCCTAATCTAACAACTTCAGGGGTCAGAAAATCAGTCGAGTTGACCAGTAGAAGAGGAACAAGGGAAATCAAAGAGAGTTCTCCGTACGAACACATTTGGCATGCAGTCCAAGGATTAAAGCCAAGTCTAAAGACAGTTCGATGCATGAGAATATGACACGTACGTGTAAAAGCAAAATCTACAGAAAAGACATGGTTAACAGGAATTTTACATTTTATTTGCACAGCCCAAAATTTAAGGCATAATTTTTTAGTATTGAAATAAAAATGCAATAAATTATTTCCAGCTAGTTTCTATGACGTCAGTTTTATGCCCCTCGATATAATATTTATTTATTTATTTATTTATTTATTTATTTATTTATTTATTTATTTATTTATTTATTTATTTATTGTATGGTTTTTAGTGCCGGGAGGATATGTTCGGCTCGCCTGGTGAAGGTCTTTCTATTTGACTCCCGTAGGCGACCAGCTCGTCTGGATTTGAGGAGATAAAAATAATGACGTAAATTGACGGTGAAATCCGGTGTCGTTGCATAGCCTTCTTCTGTCGAATAAGAGCTTCACTAAGGGCTTAACGTCCCCATTCAACGGACGAATCATCATCAATACAGTAGCGCCATATGCCCTCTCTGCATATCAACACTGAGAAGAGGTTTGCAATTGAATCCAGGTCTTTGGTACGCAGTCTAAGGATTATAAATTGTACACCAGCATCTCTCCTACCCTGCCGGCCAACATTCTGACGGTGATTGTTTCTCCACCAAGGGAACTCAAATCGGCTAACTGTTGTGGTGGCAGTTCAAACTCTACGCGTGCCACTCGGACTTTTCGAAAATCCCAGGCTGAGCCGGCGTGTGAGCAAGCGGCCGCACTACGTCACCACCATGCCAGGATATAAAAGGAGGGCAGGGAAACTAGGAACGTTGGTAGATGCAGAGTGGGTTTCGGCCCTTGGGTTTCGTCCCTTCAGAGGCCACGGCTTGTCCGTGGTCCAACAGCTCTGTACTCTGACCAGCCAACCGAGCAGAGGAAAGGTAGCCAGGGCTCTACCGTGGCTCTACGCCTCTGCTTTCGGGAGACGGGACAGGAGCACAGGGCCGGACTTTACGTCTGGCCCCTCCCGTCGGGTGTCCTGAGAATGGTTTCCGTGTTTTCCATTCACCTGCACTAAGGCGAATGCCGGGACAGTTCGGAGTGTAGGCCACGGCCGCCCACCCCCTCACATTCTCCGCACATCTCCTTCACCGTAACAAATCTCCCGGCCTGAGAGACGGCGTCACCGTCTAAGAGGCCCGCCTCCCCCTTCAGGGGAGGAATGAAAACGTTTAGTAGTAGTATTAGTAACTAGGAAACCTGTGAGGAGCCCCCTGCCTACTGAGGTGCTCGCTCCAACTTATAAAAAATCAAGAACAGAGTTCGCGCTTCGTGGATGAACACCAGAGACCTACGTATGAAGGTGCTCTGGAAGAGATACAAGCACAACCTCCGAATCCCACTAGAACATCATCGTAGAGCTGCATTCCAGTATAAATTTTCCGAATTAAGTGCAAAAGGCGGTCCACCGTATGGCTCGCAAATTTACCGGTGAAAGAACAGGCATACTCGCGTTACACGGACACGGGCACGCCTACTCTGATGAGGATAAGGCTGAGGCACTGGCGGACACATTGGAATCAACGTGTTGTCCTAATGTCGAACCTCCGGGTTAGGACTTCACAGACGAGGTGAAGGAAACTCTCCTCGAAGCAGATGACGCCCACCCGCCTGTGGAATTCAAATTCCTCTCTACTGTTGAAGTCATGTCTCAAATAAAGAGGCTAAACCAGGAAAACCCCTGGCCTAGACTCGATTTCAGCTTTTTCCTTAAAGAACCTCCCCAAGAAGGCTATTACCTTTCTTACAACATTATATTTCAATTCGCTCACTTTCCAGCCTGCTAGAAAACTGAGAAAGTAATTTTGCTCCCTAAACCTCAATCTGATCGGACTTTCCCACAGAATTACATGCTCCGAGCTCGATAGCTGCAGTCGCTTATGTGCGGCCAGTACCCAGTATTCGGGAGATAGTGGGTTCGAACCTCACTGTCGGCAGCCCTGAGGATGGTTTTCTATAGTTTCCTATTTTCACACCTGGCCACGGCCACTTCCTTCTCACTCCTAGTTACTTCCTGTCCCATCGTCGCCATTTGACCTATCTGTGTCTGTGCGACGTAAAGGAACTTGTAATAATAATAATAAGAAGGAGTAGGAGAAGAATAACTACATGCCTAAAACTCTCTCCTATCCATCACTTCGAAGCTATTCGAAATGTTACTACTATACCGTTTCCAAACAATTATTGATGACCTCAGTCTGGAGCTATGGCTATTTCGCGTTTATGAGTGCAGATATGTTTAATATACCCCAGCAGTTTTATTAAATAGCTATTAGAGAAGTCGCTCGTTAAAGCTGAAAAAAAGCAACAAATGTATTAACGCAAGAGCACGATTTTACTTTTACGTGATCATAGCCATGAAACCTCCAATGCTACGTAGAGTCCGAAATACAGGAGCGTGGCATTTATTTTCAAAATTCCCACATACGCCAGGATGAGAAGCCGCTCGCCTTTTACACCTCTAATATGTATTTCTAAGTGGCACTGGAATTCCTAACACACCAGTTGACAAAATAAGTTCTAAATTACATAAACAAGTTTTCCAACGATTCAGACAACAATCTCCTCTATAAGCAATCAACAACGCAAAAGTCTGTGGAAATGAAAAATGCTGGGTGTAGATAAAACATCGCATTGCGGTCCACCACGAAACTGCTACTCGAGTATGTCTTTCTTTATGGCATAGCAGATCCACGCTTGAGGGAGCTGACACGTGACTCTGTGGCGTGTTCCACCCCTTTCCCCAGCCACTGCCACCCTCGCAATTGCCCGTAGCGTTGTTACCGGACAGCCCGATAACGTGCGAGCCAACGACTTCTAACAAAAGACTAGCTCTTATTGTTGTATTGTTCAAGATTGAGGGGTTACGCCAATGAAAAATGAGCTTCAATTTCCTACTTTCCCCTTGCACAAACTCCACAAATGAGAATTGCTTTTAGCACAGAACGACTATCCCACAAATGATTGTTCTGTGTGAAATGATTAAGAGACATTCCTTCCACCGAAAATATTAATACTGAAATCCATTGATGTATGAAAAAATCTTTTACAGCCATCAGGTCGTGAACCTTGGACTCTTTAATGGGGATTCGATTAATGACTTAGTTGTATAGGCGTTTCCATATGCAACATATTCATAAATATAACATGAGAGTACTGCATGGATTTCGTCTTGATCCATTCCCCTGTCTAGAATAGTGGAGAATGAAATGTCGTATGGCTTTTAGTGCCGGGATATCCCAGGACCGGTTCGGCTCCCCAGGTGCACGTCTTTCGATTTGACTCCCGTAGGCGACCTGCGCGTCGTGTTGAGGATGAAATGATGATGAAGACAACACATACACCCAGCCCCGTGCCATTGGAATTAACCAATTAAGGTTAAAATCCCCGGCCCGGCCGGGAATCGAATCCGGGACCCTCTGAACCGAAGGCCAGTACGCTGACCGTTCAGCCAACGAGTGGGACAGAATAGTGGTAAGAATAATGTACCACCGAACTGCTCCAAATATATTGATTCTCTTAAATGGTATTATTTGTTCTCTACAGTAGGTAGTAAAATTCGTCTTCTGTATTAAGGAGGAATACCGGAAACTACCCAGATAGTTTGAGTATAGACTAGATGTAAATAAAGCAAATAACTAAAAATAAAAAGCAAATATGTATAAAATAAAGAAATTTAGTTGTTAGTAGACTATAGGCCGTAAATATAACTGTGAATGAAAAAATTAGGCCTACATATATCCAACAAAATTCAATTGTACTAACTTTTTATACAGTTGTACAATGACCTTCACCATGACATTAACGATCACGGTTATTTTTGCAACTTGCGCGTAAAATGTACCAATTCTTGTATGACTGGGAAAGCCGAATACTTAAATTACACGAGTCTGGATTTTCAGCTAGTTGTTTCGCGTCCCACCGGATAACTCATATGGTAAATGAAATTGCGTATGGCTTTTAGTGCCGGGAGTGTCCGGAGACATGTTCGGCTCGCCAGGTGCAGGTCTTTTGATTTGACACCCGTAGGCGACCTGCGCGTAGTGATGAGGATGAAATGATGATGAAGACGACACCTAAACCCAGCCCCAGTGCCAGCGAGATTAGCCAATGATGCTTAAAATTCCCGACCCTGCCGGGAATCGAACCCGGGACCCCTGAGACCACAGGCCATCACGCTCACCATTTAACCATGGAGCCGGACAGACATATGGTGACAAAGGGACACGACAAGGCAAGGACTAGAAATGAAGCGACGGTGGCCTTATATGAGGTACAGCGGCAATATCTGTTTATTGTGAAAATGGGAAACCGCAGAATGAAATATTCAGACTTGCCAGCAGAGGGGTTCGAACCCAGCATCTCCCGAATGCAAGGTCACAGCTATGTCCCAAACACTTTAATGAGGATTTGAGTAATTCTTATCACAAAACTGAATTGTCTAAGGGAACAAAGAGAGTATGATGCGTTACATCCAATTGTTAATTGTTTCGTGAATACCTAGCCCTCTTTTAATAACCTGGATAAGGTTATGTACAAAATATAATAACACTGTTGAAACATCTTCCTTCATATCGTTATCTTCTCTTTGATTTGAAGGAAATAATCACTAACTTCGTGAAGTAGATAGAATGTGAAGGCGCTAATGTAATACAGTAGACTCTGAAATCTGCGGAAAAGTTATTTCATCGCACATGTGGGCTAAAATAACTTTATTTCATGGTTTCTAGGAAACTCCTATCTTTCAAATGCAAGGCTCTTTAAAAACGCCTAGTATTTGTTGTGTTGTGTTGTGTTGTGTTGTGTTGTGTTGTGTTGTGTTGTGTTGTGTTGTGTTGTGTTGTGTTGTGTTGTGTTGTGTTGTGTTGTGTTGTGTTGTGTTGTGTTGTGTTGTGTTAGTAGTATTACATTAAATGTCATTTAGGTAACAATATTTCAGTATTGTAATTTTATCGGCTTTCACCGTTAATAATAATAATAATAATAATAATAATAATAATAATAATAATAATAATAGAGAAAATTACCGACACAATCGGAAAAAGACGGGCACGATTTTACGGTCATCTGAAAAGAATGGGCGTAAGAAAGTTAACTAAAGAAAGCTTTCATTTTTTTTTATTCAAACCCCAAAACCACAATTCCCTGCTTTAGAAATACCAAAGAAGACCTGCAAATGCTACATATCTCAGCTGAAGACGCCCTTAACAGAGATCTCTTCAGCAAGAAAATATTGACGAACGGGCTAAACCGAGACGAGCAACCGAAGAGAAGACACGGTGCCTCTTGGACAGAGGAGCGTAAGCAGGCCCACCCACAAAGAATGAGGAAAATTTGGGCTCTAAAGAAGGAAAAGTTCAGTGTCAAACGCAACAAGACTTAACGTGGTCCTTGATGGCCCCAGCGAATTATATATAATAATAATAATAATAATAATAATAATAATAATAATGTCATGGGTTTTACGTCCCAGAGTCTCCGCGGCTCAGGCTCCAGCACGCCGGCCTCTCACCGCTGGGTTCCAAGGTTTAAATCCCGGTCACTCCATGTGAGATTTTTGCTGGACTAAACGGAGGCGGGACAGGTTTTTCTCCGGGTACTAAGGTTTTCCCCGTCATCTTTCATTCCAGAAACACTCTCCATTATCATTTCATTTCACCTATCATTCATTAATCATTGGCCCAGAGGAATGCGTCAGGTTCCGGCAGCCGGCACAGTTCATAACCTTGCCGCAAGATGGGGCTTCATTCATTCCATTCCTGACTCGGTCGAATGACCGGAAACCGCCTGTTGTTTTTCATTTCATTTTACGTCCGAGCAGCTACTTTTAGGGTTTGCGGAGATGCCAATGTGCCGAATTTTTGTCCCGCAGGAGTTCTTTCACGGGTCAGTAAATCTATCGACACGAGGCTGACGTATTTGATCACCTTCAGATACTACCAGACTGAACCAGATTCGAACCCGGCAACTTGAGTTCAGAAGGCCACCGCTATGCCTCCTGAACTACCCAGCTCGGCGCTAACACAGTAAAAGTCTCGTGAGAAATAAGTCAAGTTGTCTTATGCACTAGATCGTAGTGTTATTTTTGAGAGTTGTTGAAGTTTGACGGACAGGGGTAGACCTGTCTTTTGGAACTATTCGTTTCTTCTTGGTAGCGAGGTCGAGTAACGACGTGACAGCCGATTGCTAAAATCATTGGCATTTCAGCAAGGCGGCCTTTGTTTGATCCGAGTCAGTGCATGTAGTTCGGATTACACTTAAAATTGAAGATTCCGTGGCTATGATCACGGTATCAATAGTTACGCAAAACTATAAACTTGCTTAGACTACTATGTTAGCTCCTTTCAGCGTACAAATCCACGCTTGTAGAAGAAAGAGTTGAACACTAAGTACAACAACCATAAAAGTCGGAGCGTTATTCGCTGTAGAAGAGTTAGAAGTGACCAAGCAAGTGCCTGCTCGGATTGAGTCACGCAGCTATCAGATTGCACTCGGGAGATAGTGCTTTCGAACCCTACTGCCGGCAGCCCTGAAGGTGGTTTTCATGGTTTCCCATTTATACAACTTGCCCTTTCCTATTCCATCGTCACCGTAAGACCTATCTGTGTCAGTGTGACGTAGACTAAAGCAAATTGTAAAAATAAAAAGGAAGCTAGAAAGGTAGTTATTTGCTTTACGTCGCACCGACACGGATAGGTCTTATGGCGACGATGAGGGAGGAAGGGGCTAGGAGTGGGAAGGAAGCGGCCGTGGCCTTAATTAAGGTACAGCCCCAGCATTTGCCTGGTGTGAAAATGGGAAACCACGGAAAACCATCTTCAGGGCTGCCGACAGTGGGGTTCGAACCCACGATCTCCCGAATACTGGATACTGGCCGCACTTAAGCGACTGCAGCTATCGAGCTCGGTCTAGAAAGGTAGAACCAGTCATGCACTCATAAAATAAATTGTATAACGTACATTAAATGTCGACTCCTTTAGAACGAGTAAAGCGATAAAAACAACATAATGATATTTATTTTATATTCCAATTGATATTTATAGAAATGGTATAGTAGGTATAGTTTCTGCAGGAATTTGGAGTTCGAACCCTGGAATGGCCAACACATAGTCGTAATATAAACCCCATTGAACATGTATGGGATACGCTTGGAAGTAACGACAAGCAACGTGACAAGAACTCCTTGGTATAATTGAGATCGTTATTGCCGGAGGTGTGGAATCGCATCCCAGAAGAGACCATTCAATAACTACTTGTGAACAGTATGCCTGGACGCTTACAGCCCATCACAGACGCTAGGGATGGAACCACCCGTTTTTAGTGACCACTATTCTCGTGAAATGGAGTACAGACATTAACATTGTTTTGATTGGCCTTAAATTTAATCACAATTTTTTAAAATTCAAATAACCTAAAGATGTCAAGAATTTCAAAATGTAAGGAAAATGGTTAGTTAATGCGTTTTGTCAAACATGTTTTGGTGTTTTCTATAGTCAATTATGTAGCTTTTGCAAAATGTAAATGAAGAGTTGAATACCTATATATCTGAGTGGAATTAATTAAAATTTTACTTAAGAAATTAAAGTGATCGACTTTTCTTGCCGGTCAGTGTATTGTAGCCAGAGTAGTTAAACAGTTACCGCTATTAACATTCCAAACCATATATTTAAAATTTTGACATTTGCCACGTGTTTATCTAAAACTTTCTGTTCTTTTACTCCAAAATTGACGTTCTTCAGCCCCTCTTCTGTGCTCCAATACAGGAATGTGTTACGTACTCCAGGTACTTTTCCTGCTAAAAATCTAAAACATAATCCTGCTCGTACTTAATAGCTTATTGCTATTAATGATTTTCCTTCGCTCTTCGTCACAGAAGTGGCTGGCAGGAAATTAAATAGCTGAAAGAGCGGAAGAGGGGATCAGAGGCGCGCATCTCCGCTCGAGCTGACGTGAAAGAATTAGTAGACCCTACACTTCTCCTCGCTCGTGTTTCAATGCTTGTCACAATTGTGTTTGGATAGTGCTCGGCTTTGTGTCGGATTATCACCCGGTAAGGTTGGTCATTGCTTGCTAGACGAGGACTCAAATTCCTGATTCTGTTTGTTCCTTTTCTCTAATCCGTTGTTATTTTAAGCGATTTATATTTCCAAGCTTCCCTGTCGGTAACAAGATAACAAGACACAACATCCCTCGTGTTATTTTTTAAAAGTCTCTTCAATTGATATAGAATTTAAGAGACGCCAGGGTATCTAAATATTGCCCCGCAGGAGTTTTCTTTTTTTATCTCGGTGGCAACCAATGAAATGGAGATGTACTATATAAATACCCACAAAATGCCACCTTCTTCATTCGGGATCGAACACGTTATCCCCCAGAAGCATCACTACGCTACCTCCGTCGATCAGTGGTAGAGTGTCGGCTTCCAGATTCCAGGATGGCTGGTTCAAACACCGTAGAGGTAATCGGATTCTTAAAGGGAGGAAGAAAGTCCATTTGACACTCCATGTTGTTGTTGTTGTTGTTGTTGTCCGACTCGTTGGCTGAACAGTCAGCGTACTGGCGTTCGGTTCAGAGGATCCTGGGTTCGATTCACAGCCGGGTCGAGGATTTTAATCGCTTCTGATTAATTCTTCTGGCTCGGGGACTGGGTGTTTGTGTCCGTCACAACACCCTCCTCTTCATATTGAGACAACATACCACACTACTAACCACCAAAGGAACACGTAATAGTGATTACATCCCTCCACATAGGGTTGGCGTCAGGAAGGGCATCCGGCCGTAAGGCAGGGTCAAATCCACATATGCGACACAGTTCGCACCCGTGACTCCACAGGTGTGGGAAAAGTGGTAGGAGGAGAAGAGGAAGAAGAAGAATAATAAGTTGGGGCCGATGACTTTAGATGTTAGGCCCCTTTAAACAACAAGCATCATCATCATCATCATCATCATCATCAAGTTGTTGTTGTTGTTGTTGTTGTTGTTGTTGTTATTGGTGGTGGTGGTGGTGGTGGTGGTGTTATTGTTATTGTTTGATTCATCAGTCCATAGACTGGTTTGATGAAACTCTCCATGCCAGCCTATCCTGTGTTAAACTTTTCATTTCTACGTAAGTACTACATACATCTGATCTAATCTACTTTCATATTCATACCTTTGTCCGCCCTTACCATTTTTGACGCCTACTCTTCCCTCAAAATCAACTGAACTAGTCCTGCGTATCCAAAGACGTGTCCTATTATTCTATAATTTCTTCTTGTCAGATTTAGTCAAAATTGTCATATACAAAACGATCTCCTCTCACCAACTCGATTCATTATCTCGTGATTCGTGATTCTATCTATCCATCTCACCTTCAACATTCTTCTGTAACTTCGCATTTCTTTCTTTCTTTCTTTCTTTCTGAGCTAGTTATCGTCCATGTTTCATTTCCATACAATGCCACGCTTCAGACAAAAGTCTTCAAAAACATCTGTCTAATTCTTATAGGAATGGTCAAAATGAGCAAATTTCTTCTCTTAAGAATGCTCCTCCTTGCTGCATTTTAAGTCCTCCTTACTTCTGCCATCGTTTGTTATTTTACTACCCAAGTAACAATATTAATCTACTTCCTCTAAGACTTCATTCTCTAATCTAATATTATGTGCGTCACCTGACATCGTTCGACTGCACTCCATTACATATGTTTTGGACTTGCTTATTTTCATCTTATACTCCCTACACAAGACTCCGTCCATACCATTCAATGATTTCTCCAAATCCTCTCCATGTCGTACGCCATGTAAAGGATCTCTCGTGGTACATTTGGTGTTTACCCGAGAAAATTAATTAAAATTCCACCAGAGATCGCCAACAATACTCTTGTTTACTCTGGAATCATTTTAGAGTAAAATGGAACATCGGAATTGACAAGCAGGCAAACTAAATGGCATGACACACGGTACACGGTAGCTAACATCATACAATTATTATTTTAGTAGTAGTAGTAGTAGTAGTAGTAGTAGTACTCTCCAACTCCTTGACGAATGGTCAGTGTTGAGTTCTTCGGTTAAGAGAGTATCGAGTTCAGTTCCCGGAGGGGTCGCAGATTTTAATCGCATCTGATTAATTCTTCTGGCTCGAGACTCAGTGTTTGTTCCAACACTTTCTCCTTCATATGCAGACAACACACACTACTGCCAACCACCACATAAACACGCAATAGTGAATACATATATGGTTGGCGTCAGGAAAGGCATCCGGCCATAAAGCAGGGCCAAATCCAAATTTACTACATATTTCATACCCGCGACCGCGCAGATGTGGGAAAAGCGGTAGAAGATTATTATTATTATTATTATTATTATTATTATTATTATTATTATTATTATTATTATTATTATTATTATTATTATTATTATTATTATTATTATTATTATTGCTGTTCGTTTTACGTCGCACCGACACAGATAAGTCATATGGCGACGATGGGAGAGGAAAGGCCTAGGGATGGGAAGGAAGTGGCCGTGGTCTTAATTAAGTTACAGCTGGTTGCCTGGTGTGAAAATGGGAAACCACGGAAAACCATCTTCAGGGCTGCCGACAGTGGGGTTCGAACCCACTATCTCCCGGATGTGAGCTCACAGCTGCGCGCTCCTAAACACATGGCCAACTCGCCTGGTATTCTTCTTCTTCTTCTTCTTCTTCTTATTATTATTATTACTATTATTATTATTATTATTATTATTATTATTATTATTATTATTATTATTATTATTATTACGGAGATATCCGTGGTAGTTAGAGGTGAAAGAAGGTGTGGGCTGGAATAGGTCTCAACTACAAAATTAAAGTTAATTTAAAACTTTAACAAAGGTTATATTTTATTTTCAAAATCAATCAATAACCAAGTATAACAGGTACCAAGTAGCAGACCAACAAATTAAGAAATTACAAATTACAGTTCGTTACAAGATTTGGGCTTCGGGCCCCACACTCACAATCCTTGAGCTATGAGCCCAACTTTACCAATGTACCAAGTTCAAACAAAGGGGCAGAAAACCCCAATCATGCCAAGGAGCACTTGCTCCCAATTACCATGTTAAGCCTCCTAGAGGCACACAGAAATCAAATTTAGGAAAGAGCAGACCTGCTCTCAAAGTTCAAGCCTATCAAATGTCACAACGAATTTCACTTCTAATTGCCCTCAAGGCACACATATAATGGTACAGGGGTACGAGACTGGGCCTTCGCAGGAAGGAAAACAAAACGGGTTAAGTAAATGGCCCAAAATACAAAGTTGAATGGAGGCGATAACTTGCACTCCTACACAAAGTTTTTGTCTTAAAACCTATGTGGCGCTAGGCCGATAATACAGGGGCTAATCCCAAGCTAGGGAGGTGACCCGTATGAGAACTTTACTACATTAAAGAAGAGAAGAACGGTTATGAAAACGTAGTCATCTCCATTTCAAAATGAAGGGGAGTTCGAGAGGGTGAAGCACTCTCTATCCTCGCTTTACAGTAAAAGATATTTGTAGATTTTACATAGACAGAAAAGGGAATTTACATTTTAAAAAGATGGGTTACATATTAAAGGATTCGAACCTTCTCCGAGAGTTAAACTGCTGAGCTAGGAAGAAATAAAGATGTTAACAGGCCATTACCTTGTTGAAGAACTGCTGCTTGAAGAAAGAGGCGCTTCCCGCCCCCTGCTACATATTGACACACTGAGTTAGATGTTATACTAGTGGCACGGAGACAAGAAAATCAGCAGTTTTTATACCCTCGTGGAAAATTCGAGACCTTTCAGGAATGAGTAGACACACCCCCTCAATTTTATTGGATAGCTAAAAGTTACACATCAACATCGAAAAAGAAAGACACTATTGGTCAGTAATTAATTACAAAAATTAGTGATTGGTTACATTCAAAACAGGCGGAAAGAAAGGATAACTGTTGCCAACCCACAAACCACAGAACAAAATTTAGTAAAAACAAAACTTAGGAATACATTATTTCTTCAGGAGAGTACCTTCCTTTACACCAGGGTGCGTTATCATAGTTTTTGGTAGAGACATCTGTTAGAGATTGTCCACACTCCTTAATCGTTCAAAAACACTCAGTGACATCTTCTAAATAACCGTGGAATTAGTTCAGTAGTTAAAGTTTCA